>NC_056744.1:520651944-520729444 GCF_019279795.1 Protopterus annectens
AAATCCAAACAAGGGTCCACTGCCAACAATATCCCTAATTGTGGGATCAAGTAACAAACCTTTCCAATTACTCTTAATTATATTACATAAATGTTTAATGTCACTCGCATAGGTAAAAATTAGTCTGTCTTTATTTTTATTTTTATTCTTATCTTTCTGGCTGGAAGTGGGAATAAGTGTGGACACTTTATTTATATTAACCTCACCGGCCTTCATCAAAGAGGAAGAAATGCTTTTCTTACGGCTAAAGTATGGTCTTGCCTTAATGTTTCTTATCACAATTATATTAGCTGGTTCTTTCTCTAGCTCTTGCCATTTATATCTTCTATCTCGGAGTTCCATTCCCAACTTATCCACAACTTTAAAGAAATCTTCATCTAAACTACATAGTCTGAAGACTCTATATATTTCATTTTTTATCAAGTTTGTAAAAATGTACCGATGAAGCATGGCTCTTCTATATGAGAGATTATTTTTTCTGCATTCATTTCTATAGTCAACTACTCACAATACCCTTTCTCATCCATAAAAACATTTATATCCAAAAGGTTGATGTTCAAGCTAGAATAATGCACAGTAAATCTTAAAAAGCCAGTAGTTGTTTCGAGATACACTACAAAATCTTCAGGTCATTCCAAGGCGTCTCCCCATATGAAATAAATGTCATCTACAAAATGTTTTTAAAATTTTAGCGCTGATCTAAAGGGATTGCTGTTATTAAGCATAGGAGATGTCTCCCGATCAGCTAATACCAAATTGGCATAACTATTGACATAGGGTGTGCCCATATCTATACCCCATTTTTGCCAATATATGCTCTTATCAAAAATAAACACATTATTGTGCAAGATCAAGTGGCAAAGACAACATATAAATTCTATCTTGCTATGGCCAAAGTCATTGTTAGCCTCTAAGAAATGTTTAAATGATGTAATTTCATACTTATTAGGTATAACTGTGAAGAGGGTGTGAACGTCAAGAGTATCCATTGTATATTGGACTCCATTCTCCATTGTATTCACAAAGTCAAATAACATATTCAAAAAATATCCAGTGCCTTTTATAATTGTTGATGTTTGTTGTACAGCATTCTTGAGTTGAAGTTATATGTGTATTGTAGAAATGGTTCACTTGCCCATCCATTCCCTGAGATGATGGGATGCATAGGAGGATGTCTGTGATCTTTATGTATGTTGGGGAGACCACTAATAATAGGTATGATGGGATGTTCTGTGGTGAAATAATCACATAAGTCTTTTGAGATGCTATTTGATTGCAAGAGATTGGACAGTCTGGTCTGAATGTCATCGACCATTTTCATAACTTGCAATTTATTGATGACAATGTACATCTCCTCATCCATTAACATCTGTAGCATCTTGTCAGTGTTATCTTCCTAATCCATTAGAACAATTCCACCACCTTTGTCCTCTCATCTAATAACTATGTCTTTATTCTCCCTCAATTTCTGTAGAGCCATTTTCTCATCTTTACTTAAATTGTAAAAATGATCTTTGGACTTATGTATATGTTTAGATGAATGTATCAAGAACAGCAGTATTTTGTGATATATACATACTTGGTTTTTGCAAAATGTTAGAAGCTGACATGTTATTCATACCATGTATAACTTTCACCATAATATTACATCCAAACAACTTCAAATTAAAAATAATATCATTTAGTACAGCTGGGCCAGCCGGTATAAAAAGTAATCCTTTATTCAATAGACTATGCTGTCATGGCATTAGGTGCGTAGTGGATAAATTAAATAACAAATCTTCTATTTCTGAAACTCTTTGCTCAGCCCTTGTTACTCTCTCCACTCCACCACCATTTTCTCTTCCATCTGCTTTGTGACCTCATCCTCTCCGTAGGCTGCATTGTTGAAATCTGCAGTGGGAGCTTTGGAAAAAACAAAGAAAGAATATTGTGTTTTTCAGGTATAGCCCCCCAGATCTGAAGTGCTCATTTTTAATAAAGGCTGTGAGTTAGGAGTAACCACAGAATCTACGTTACCAATGGCAGAGCTAGAAATCTGTTCAGTTTTCAGCAGATAAAACCTCTTGTGTAGTATCAGTAGTTGCATTTTTATTATTCACTTAGATATACAGATAGAATATATATATATATATATATATATATATATATATATATATATATATATATATATATATATATATATATATATATATATATATATATATATACACACACACACACACACACACACACGCATATTTTTATATATAAATAAGTGTGTACTTATGTGTGTATAAATATATAGCTAGCTAGAGAGATAGATAGATAAGTCTGTATCTATCTACTGTATCTCTATATTAGTTATATAGACTGATAAATCAGAGAAATCTTTTAGTCATCCAGAGCTGGTAGGTCTGTCAGGTTGTTCTGTTTTAAACTGTGGTCATTGCATTTCACCAGTAAATGTTTTGGAGATACTGGATGATACAGACAAAACAGTCAGTCCCAACCAAAAACTCATTTACCTTTCTTTTTCCTGTGGCAATCACATAATTTACATATTGATTTCACAGATATATATTCTCTTTTTTAACAGTAGTATCATCTCCATCCGTTTAAATAAATACTAGAAATTTGCAGCCAAAACTCTTATCTACATCACCCCATAGGACTTCAGACTTTTTGGCATTTTCTGCCTCATAAATAAAGGTTTGAAAAAGGTTCTGCACAAGCAAATATTTGAACATATAAATAATTGTGACCTACTAGCAAAACACAGAATGGATTCAGAAGAGGCCATAATGCTTTTGCTGTAATTTATTTTGTCATAGGAAAAAAATACTCAGTTGAAAATTGTTTGCTAATTGGTGGAACCTTTATTGATATAAAAATGACCATCAGAAGTGCTTATATTTTAATCTTATCTTAATCCAGATACTAAGAATACTTCATCTCAAACTCAGTACTATCTTTGTAGGATACCCTTAATACCGATATGTCTAAGTTCTATCTGGAATAAGGCACTTTCACTGCAGGAATCTCACAAGGTTCTGCTCTAGGCTCTTAATGTAACCACAATCACACAGTTATCTATTAGTTATTTATTTTACATTGACCAGTTTAAGGCTCAGCCTTCCGCAATATCCAGGTATACAGAATATATATTTTACTACATTAGTCCAATTATTCCTTTAACAATTGCAAGATAGTAACTATTGCAATATAGCTACAAGCAATGTATAACCTGTTTTATCTGTAATAACAAAACATCAAATCAACAGTATAAACAACTTGGCTTCCTTCTGGACCCCTGTGTAATTTTTAATTCCAATAATGAGCATGTTACAACATATCGAACAACTCAAAGTTTATTAGTCTATATAAAAATCATAAAGATCAAGAGAGGTCATTGTGCCCCTCTACTCATTGCTCATCAGGCTCAAAATAGAGTACAATACCCCATTTGGGATGTACCTTACCCGACACCTGCAACAGCTGGAAAGACCCCAGAAGTACCTCACCAAGAGGATCATGGGCCGCAAACAGATGTCCTATGCAGCTCAACTAAAGAAACTCCAGCTCTACTCAGTTGCTTACTGCCTACTCAGAGGTGATCTCTGCCTGACGTACAAGGCCATGTCTAACCTGGAATTAATGGACATGCTCCACCTCAAGAAAACAAAATCCCTTAGAGCTACACGTTCCAGGGATTTAAACCTCAGCACAACAATAAATAGGACATGCTGGAGGGCTAGATTCATATCCCAGAGGCTCCCCTCGCTCTGGAATAGAATCCCAATCCATGTTAGGCAGAGCCCCTCACTGACCCTCTTCAAGAGAAATCTTGACGAGTGGATGGGAAATCGTAAATTTACTCCTGGGATCACTTCTATGGCCCTGCTGGACAAAGGCTCAGGAATCTAATCAAATCTAAAAGGGAGGCGAAAGCCAACACAATCTGGCTAGGCTTATAAATGCCCTAGGGCAGATAGCCTAGTACCTACCTATGAACCTATGAACCTATAATCTCCAGCACAAACCCCTTAGCATAAATGTTTTTATCACCAGACTTTTATATGACCTCTGATAATCTGCATGAACTTCAATAAGCAATCAATAGAATCTCTCAAATAATTACTCTTGCCCCTAAGTCCAAACATTGCTCTGCTACTTAACTGAAGGCTAAGTGATATTTCCTGCCCAAAACACTTGCCTATTCTTAATTTCAAACAATTCCTCAACATGTTACTCACATATTAAAACTGTAAAATACTAAAATAATTACATCCCCTAATGACAAACCCACTATTAAACTCTTCTCTCCACTTTCTCTATCTCCAAATATTCAAGTTATACTAAGCTACTGCAAAAACAAACAAAAAATGATTAAAACAACACCTGACAATTACAACAGCCTGTCTTCTGATATCTACAAAGAAATATTATCCCTACAATTTAGAGAAACATCTTTAGTGCACATGAAAAACATCAATACCAGTTTTATTGATTAGTGGTAGCTAAGCAGATTGCAGCTTACTTGTCAATGCCGTTCTCCCTATTTTATAAAAGTATTGTTAAAGCCATCAGATTGCTGAAATGAGTCTTATAGATCTACTTTTCTGCATACATGAACATACAGTTTATTATCAAGTATACATTTTCTGTTGCTCTCTTCTTTTGGCTGCTACTAATATTATCTATTCTGACCTCTTTACTACTTCCAGAACCGCACATCATCCAACACTTATCCCTGTATCAAAAGTTTTTTTTTCTACTACCATACAATCCATATCTCTTTGTAAACATCTTACATAATAACTGTAATCTTTGGAATTATACCAAAATTATTTCACAAAGAAATGTAGGCTTCAAAATTATTCTGACTTGGCCACTATGCCTGAATTGTACCTGAAAAGGGTTCCTGGGTTATCTCGCCCACACATGTAGCATAATAAATTAAAAGTAAGTAAATAAATATTTAAATAAACAAACAGACAGACATATAGATAGAAACATAGATAGTTTAAATATTTAAATGGACAGTCATAGAATGAAATTCACTTGTAATCATAGTTTAGCACAAACACAATGGCATGTTCTTAACTTGCTTCCAGTGGCTTTATTCTTGTATTTGACTTGTTATTTTGTCACATTTTACCTCTGCAGTAAAGTATGTCAGGAGGATAAATTTGGCTTCGCACTAAATGTGGTGCTGTATTACACGATAAATATTCATTTATTTGGTTTATTTGATTTTTCTGTGTTAACCAGCATAGTCTGATTGGGTTAAAACTCATTTAGTGAAAATCCTGAGAGAAAAGCTTCAGGCAATGTACAGAAATTAACACAACAATGAAATTAAGGCAGCATTCATTTTGTATGTAACACACTGGCAGCACATAGCAATTAAAGGAAAAGGGAATGTAAAAAGTACTTTCATCTAGGAAGAGGTAAGGAAAAGCATATGATTTTAGAAGAACGACTTATAGAAACTGTACATACAAATCACAAAATAATGCAATTCTTTAATGCGTTAGATGAGCATATTTTGCTAATATTGCTTAAAATTAGATTTCATACAGAAGAGTGTGCTCTTTTTTGTAAATTGTGCCTGCAATTAATTTATTTTCTTTCTGTAAATTTACAATGGACCTCAGCGATTTAATACCTTTTCCAGTTATTCCTATCTGGTGTGCTTAATCTCCACTACATACCTGTCACTGACACGCTCCATTCCTAATTGCATTATCAGTATACATTAATCACATTAGAAAGACATTCCCTGGGATTCAATAAACTCCATGCAGGAATAGTGCTATTCCTGCACAGAGTGAACCGTTACCATTTAACATTAGCATTAACAGCAGCGTGCCTTGCATATATATATCAATGCATTTCATTGCATATTCATGAAGGCTCACTGCTGCTAAAGGTAAATGGACACGTAGAGTACTGAGTGCAGGGGGCATGTTTAGGTAGTGTATGCACATCTAACATACCCCTTGTACTCAGAAAGTGCCATACAACACTTTTGAAAAAATATTTCAATGTCCTCTGACACTGAAATGAAATAGAATGAGTATTTCAGTGTCCACGGACTCTGAAATAGCTAGCGGAGCATGAATCAATGTAGAGTGTATGTGACAGGTTCTGTCACATACCCCTTGCATTGTAAAAGTGCCATACAGAGTGCCATACATAGCTGTCAACTAAACAGGTGTCTGCAGAATGCCCAGATGCCTGCCTCATACACTTCTTAACCCTCTAGAGCAATAAAGCTGTACAAAGCCATAAATAATAGGGGGACAAAGGCACACAATTAGGGACATTCCCTAAATATTACAATGAGAATCCTGGAAAGCTGATAGAATAAAAGGTATGCAGTAGCACAGACTTCCGGAAGGGTATGAAGACTGAAACACAAATGTCTGCCATATGAAATTGCTGTACGGCCATAGCCGTTAACTGTACAGGTTGCTGCAGAATGCCCAGATGCCTACATCACATACTTCTCAACTTCCTAGAGCAAGAAATCTGTACAAAGCCATAAATAATGGGGGGACAAAGGCACACAAATAGGGACATTCCCTAAATATTGCACTGAGAATCCTGGAAAGCTGATAGAATAAAAAGTATGTGGTAGCATGGACCTCCTGAATGATATGAAGACTGAAACACAAATGTATGCCATTTGAAAGTGCTGTATGGCCAAAGCCCACAACTGTACAGGTGTCTCCAGAATGCCCAGATGCCTGCCTCACATACCTGTTAATCTCCTATAGTAACAAAGCTGTACAAGGCCATAAATAATTAAAAATATTTTTTCCATGCTAAGGTATGTTTAAGCGTAGCTTAGTGGGTGTGTGCTTTATGGCCCTCTGCCCAACATTGCTTAAACAGCCCAGAGGAGATAAATAATACAGCAAAAATCCTAATGCCGGGATAGTGTAGTGGTTAGAGTCCCAGCTTTGTATGCAGGGGTTCATGGTTCGAGTATAAAACAAGCATTTTATTTTTACATAGGAAAGCAGTGTTAAAAATTATTTTTTTTTCTTTTTTAAATGATGTAGTAATTGGTATTTTTCAACCAGGGTAGTGTAGCTGGTCTAAAATGTAAGTGTGAGTGCATATAACTTATGAAACCACGCATGTCTACAGAAGTGTCCCATACAGTATAGTCACACCCCAGTAATGTAATGAAAGCACATAGAGGGACGTCATGCAAAGCAAATCACATACACTTACTAAATGAAGTCATTTTTGAAAATTAAAAGTGAGCAATGGCTAGCAGTGCTCAGCTATGCTTAGCCATTTTAAGCACTGCATAGACATGAACGCTAAGCAGCTGTCCGCTCAGCTAAGCAGATTTGCGCACTGTTAAGCAGTGCTCAACAATTTCCCCTTGCACTCCACTAAGTTGTGCTCAACATTTTCAAAATCGACCGATGACAGCAAAGGGAGGGAATATGGCCTTATTTAAACCTTACAGGTGGGAACACATTAAGTACCTGTTATAGTTCAACCTGTGCAGGAACCATGGCTGGCATAGATGTGCATTTGCACTTTAGGGTGCAGCTCTGGGGCATCCTGGAGTCCAGGGTCATTGCTGGACTCTTGTAAGTAACCATGATGAGAGACTGCTGCTGGGCCATTACCAGGGCTCTCAGTATAAAGAAGAGGCATGGGACCATCTTGCCCATGACCTCACCAGTGCTACTGGCATCCCCTGAACTGGTGAGCATGTCCGGCACCATTATGCCGACCTAAAGTGGGGGAAGGGGGAACTCTTGGACCAGTGGATCCAAGATGCTAAGGGCAACCATGCTCCAGCAGTTTGTAAGTATCACAGATATAGGTGTACCAAATTCTAGCCTGAGGATGTGATAGAAAGGTATGCATAATGTTTGTTTTCCTCCCCTACAACTGCAGCAGAAAGGGCTAGTAACATCAAAGCCCATGGAGACAGACTGCTGAGGGTGTGCTGACAGGGTGGTGAGTAAATATCTATTTTGCAGTATATTGTGCAAATAACTAAAAAGGAGTACATTGTTTACTGCTAGTAGGTATGGTAGATATAAAAAGTGTACATCCCCTGTTTGCCAGGATTTTGTGATATAAAAAATAAGACCACAATAAATAATTTCAAAATGTTTCCCATCTTTAATGTGACCTACAACCTGTACAATTCAATTGAAAAACAAATAAATCTGTTAGGGAAAAAATATAAAAAATAAAAAATGTACAATAAGCTGGTTGCATGTGTCCATACCTTTAAACTAATACTTTGCCAAAGCACCTTTTGATTTAATTACAGCATTCAGTCTTCTTGGGTAGGAGTCTATTAGCATGGTACATCTTGACTTTGCAATATTTGCCCACTCTTCCTTGGAAAAGCACTCCAAATCTGTCAGATTGCAAGGGCTTTCCTTGTGCACAGCCCCCATCAGGTCACCCTACAGATTTTCTATTGGATTTAGGTCTGGGCTCTGACTGGGCCATTCCAAGACTTAATTTTCTTCTGGCGAAGCCTGTTGATTTGGATGTATGCCCGGGGTCATTGTGGTGTTGAAAGGTGACATTTCTCTTCATCTTCAGCTTTCTAGCAGACGCCTAAAAGTTTTGGGCCAAAAGTGACTGGTATTTGGAACTGTTCAGAATTCCCTCCACCTTGACTAAAGTCCCAGTTCCAGCTGAAGAAAAACAACCCCAAAGCATGATACTGCCACCACCATGCTTCACCATGGGGATGGTGTTCTTTTGGTGATGCAAAGTGTTGTTTTTGCACCAGACATACCTTTTGGAATTGTGGCCAAAAAGTTCAAACTTTGTCTCATCAGACCATAACACATTTTCCCACATGCTTTTCGGAGACTTGATACCTGATGTATTATTTTGAAACTTTTAGCTGGGCCTGGATGTTTTTCTGTGCAAGAAAAGGCTTCTTTCGTGCAACCCTACCCCATAGTTAATACATATAGAGAATATTGGAGATTGTTGTCACATGTAGTACACAGCCAGTACTTGCCAGAAATTCCTGCAGCTCCTTCAGTGTTGCTGTAGGTCTCTTGGCAGCCTCCCTGTCCAATTTTCATCTTGTCTTTTCATAAATTTTGGAGGGATGTCCAGTTCTTTGCAACATCACTGTTTTCCCATATTTTCTCCACTTTTTGATGACTGTCTTCATTGTGTTCCATGGTATATCCAATGCTGTGGAATTTATTTTGTACCCTTCCCCTGACTGATGAGATCCCTTTGATGCTTTGTAAGCTCTCTGTGCACCATGGCTTTTGCTGTAGCAGGCAACTGAGTAAATGTCAGGAAAATCCTACTAGGACAGCCAAACTTTATTTGGGGTTAATGGGAGTCTCTTTAATTGATGACAGGCATGTACCCAAGAACACTGAATGTTGTAATTAAATCAAAAGGTGCTTCAACAAAGTATTAGTTTAAGGGTGTGCACACGTATGCAACCAGCTTATTGTACAGTTTTTATTTTTTATATTTATTACTTTAACAGATTTCTTTGTTTTTTTTTCAGTTGAATTGTACAGATTATAAGTCACATTAAAGCTGGGAAAAGTTCTGAAATGATTTATTGTGGTCTCATTTTTTCATATCACAAAAACCCGGACATTTTAACAGGGGTGTGTACACTTTTTATACCCACTGTATACTGTTACTGTGTTAACTGAATAAATAAAGTTTGTCCGACTGATATTGATCTGTAATAAACATCTATAACATAAACTGTTGTGTTTACTCTGGTATGTTGTTGTAGACTTGGAATGGAGCTGTAAAACAAGATATAAATGAAATGTGAAATATATACTGCACTAAGCTCTGGACCTGGAATACTAATATGTGATATATCAAAGTGGTTTCCATGCAGCATTGCCTTGTGTTAACCTTTGCTTTCCAGATTGTAGTAATCCAAAGGTTTAATGCACATTACACTACCTATCTGTCATGCATGCATCACAGAATTACAAATTCAGACTGTCTAATCAGGAGACTAATAGGCAGAAACCAGATAAACAAGAAGCAGCAGTTTCCCACTAGTTCAATGCTAAACAGGGGTCCAGGGAAGAAATAGCCAGGGAATTATTATGGTTAGGCTTGTATAGGCCTTAGGGCCAATAGCCTAGTACCAACCAGGTAGTGTTAACAGATATTTTCTCCACAGGCTTTACAGGTAAGGAAATGTTGGTAGTAACTGTATGAAGGGTATACTAATAAACTGTGTACAACTGTCCCACCACATGCCTGCAAATGACAGCAGGATAGGTACTTACAACATGCACTCTTCCCGATATATGTTTCTCAAGTTTCATACTGTCATGGCTAGTGGTCACTGCTGCCAATAACCCTGGACACAGATAGGAAACCAGTTGAAGTAGGCCAGTAGCACTCTTACATAACAGCAGTTCATGGTACCCCTTCTGTGCCAGATTTGCAACCCTGACATGTACGAGTCCCCTCTAGTCATGTACCCAGAGTTGTCACAATTTGCCCCACACCATTCCAGGCTGACAGTTTAATAGGTATGTTTGCGGTACAGACTTTATGGGCCATAGGCAGATGAAAATTGAGGGCAGAACCATACAGTATTGAGCAGTACTGTTGTGGAAAATAGAAGCATAAACAGTTAATGGACTTTTTGTCTCTCCCCCAACCCCTTATCTGGATCAATGCTATAATTCATATACTATGGAAATGTTATTCTCCAAACCTAATGTTGGGACATGTTTTATATTATTTTTCATATATTTGATTGGTTGCATGTTAACATACCTTGTTCAAATACCATTGTTGGTGGTCTGTTGCCATCAATGTTACTGTCATGCTTTTACGATGCATACTGTTATGCCATTTATGCAGGTGATCTGTTTGCTATGCAACTGTTTCAAATTTGTTTTATGGGGTTAATTGGAACACTCACACATGCAGTTATAACTAACCTTGAAGTGTGATGTTCATGACTAACCAACATATTTTGTAAAACCACAACACCATAGCATGTTGAGGGCTCATGGGCTTTGGATTCCCAACCACCCTCCCCATCAAAGGTGCTTACCCCCCTCATGTTATCATATACCACCCCTGTCTGCTGTCTTGTCTGTCTCCCTACCTATCCTACCTCCCTAGACATACCTACAGTCCTTCCCTAACATCCCAGTCTCACCTTTAAAAAAAGGCATTTGTCCAAAAAAAAATATGCCCAATACATAGCTGTCCATTTTGCACAAGTGTCCACTGGACACGTAATCTGGTCCAATTGGCTTAGCAGCACATTTCTGTTGTCCTCACCCCTCTCTATGGGGTTTGAGTGTCCAAATTAACCACCCAAATACTGCACAAATGCATAGTTGTTGCTGTATAAGAAATGGACAGCTATGGTCCTTCCCTACACCCATCCTGCACATCCCTAGCTACCTTTAATGGTGTTTTTCCCTCTACATGCCCTTTTTTCCCTTTTTCACCACTTTCCTATCACCCCTTTTTCTTTTCTTTTAAGGAAATTAGCGCTGGTTTAAGTGGGAATAAGTGCCGCTAAGTGAAGTCAAAACGGACTAACCATGTTTTGGCATCACTTAGTGTCTCGCAAAACTGCGCAAGCCCGCTTAAAATCACTTAAAACTGCTTTAATCACTCTGTCTCCATCAGCCTCTGTTCTGCCAAGCAACAAAATAGATGGCTGTGGCAGGTCTCAAACCATGACTCTGTACACTATAGTTAGAGCAATGTGCCACTACACAATTTGAGCTGTATCAATTTCTGTTGCTTTTTCAAACATATCATGAAATAGAGGCATTCAACATTAAGGAAAAATTCTGTGGAATCAGTCATATTTTGTATATATAAATATACGCATATATGTATGTATGGTGATATATATATATATATATATATATATGTATATGTATATGAAAAAAGTTGCTTCAGAATCATAACTCCCAACCTCTTAGTGCAGGAATTCTGGACAAAGTCCATCAAAATGGGGGGACAATAGGCCATATTTTAAATATCGCCCTTATAACTAAAAAAGATGCTATAGTAACAGGGTTTGTTTCAGCATACATCTCCAGAAGGATATGAGGTATGAAACAGAAATGTATATGTCATTATTTACCGACATAACTCCTCAGATCATCGCAGTGATTTATCAGACACATACAAATAATTAGTGGAACAGACCAAAAATATGAACAAAACATCTGGACATCCTGCGGAATGCCTTGCAGTTGACAGGTATGCTCAAAACCCATTATTGCAATGAATCCAGATGAAGCCTGACAAACTGGAGGGACAAAGGCATGATAATAGGGACAGATCTGAAATACGTGAGTAAATAATTTGAGCAAGTTGCTGCAGTAACACCGTCTGTTCTAATGTATATTGCCTGAAATATCACAAGTCTGGCACTCAAATGCTTCTCATAAGTTAGTGACCTCAATCCTCACATCATCCCACTGATTTGTCAGAAATACACAACAGTTATGGGGACTAGGCAAAAGATATGAGCCACACAACTGGACATCCTATGAATATCTGGACATAACATAACATTAGGGAAACTACACTGAGCTGCCAAGCATGTCACCAAGCACCGTCCAAACTATAGTCAGACCAACACAACACCACCCCACATCAGCTCTGTGGACTTACACATCCATTTGCATATATTTCAGGCACTACAGAGATGTAACAGTCACGGAAAACAAAAGGTGCATACCCACAACCAATTGCACCACAGTCACAACAAAATACCGGTACAACAACTGAACACTACAATATAATAACTATGTGAACAAAAATACCCTGTTTGCCACTCACACACTACTCCTACATATACTGCCCCAAGTCACAATGTAGCGGGAATCCTGAGAAGTTACGGGACAAGTCAAAGTCTGCCCATACAAATATATACAGATGACAGACCACCAGAAACTGGAGCAGCATGCACAGTCAGAAAGGGCCTGTGACACTCACATCTACCCCTCTCCCTACACAGCTCAACTAACATTTACACACTACACTTCTACACAATCCTGACAGTCTGTTAGCAATGGCTAGACATACACAGACATCTCAACTATACATATTCCTTCAGAATGTCCAGGTTTGGCCTCATACATGTGGCCTCTTCCTCATAACATGTCTGGGAGTCTGCTACATCACTGGGGTGATAGCAGGAATGAAGGCACTAAATAATGATGTAACATACCTCTGAACCTCTTAGTGCATGCCTTCTGGACAAAGTCTGGCATAATTGGGGAACAGAGGCCCAAACACAGAGGCATATTGGAAATATTGCTGTCATAAACTGAGAAAGTTGCTGGTGTTGCAGGGTTTGTTGTAACATATCTTTTCTGAGGGATATGAAGTCCGAAACACAAATCGATATTAGCATTTACTGACTGCAATCCCCTGAGTATCCTACTGATTTGCTGAGCGCAAAAACTGTCTGGAGAACAGACCAAACATAACAGGCAAACCTCTGGCCATTTTGCAGATAGCTATACAGTTGAGAGTTATGTCATAGACATAACACTGTCAGACATGAAATCACACTGAAAATGCATGTCCAGACAAACCCTGTTAAACTAGCATTATTCCAACTGTATAACAGCAATACTTACATTCTGTCCCTAAATCTGGAACCTTCTCCTCCAATTAGTTGGGCTTTCTCCACAAGTCTTGTTGTAGGAAGGATTCCCACCTACCCTCTGTGATGCTGTAGCTCACCCCCTCCCTCCAAAATGTCTTCCTCACAGGCAAGGAAAAGGGGCAATGCCAGCATGATCTACTCAGTTATAGGAATGTGTTGCCATACCAGTGGTGATTGGAATAACAACACAGCTGTTCTGTATGCAATTAGCAAGTGGGGAATACCAGCTGGTGCACAAGCCATCACCTGATCATGAGTAGTACCTACAAAAGGCAAGCTGCTGCTTATGCAAAACAGATGTAAACCTCTATGTAAGCAGACAGAGAGAGAGAGAGAAAAAGAAAGAAAGATGAACAAAACCAAAACATGACTATTCTGGACTACTTGGAAAAAATAAACAGGCACATGAAACAAAAAAGTAATGGAATGCAGTAGGGGACATGTAATAATGGGAAATAGGAAGTTAAACAAACATGTCTCAAAAAGACTTGCTGTACTTATATATTGCTGAACAGCACCTATGGCCGTAGCATCTAGCACTGTCTGCAGTGACCTAGATCACAGCTCAGGCCCTTGAGTCACCCCAGGAAAGGACAGCTCACATATGATTACTACTGGTGTGTCTGTCGAACAATATTGACTGTGACACTGCTAGACCAGCTGCTGAGATGTTGTACATATCTATATGTTCCTAAAGAATATAATTATGATACATGTTTGTGTTGCAAATCTAAGAGACCTATACAGGGTATGTGCACAGAAAACTACTGTCGCAGAAATGTGTGTTGAACTGCATGTGATATACTGAGTTCATACCATTCAACTGTACAGTGTTCTGCTGCACAATAACTGCATGTGTGCCTAATATTTGTAGTCATTTACATATAAAGATGTGTTATGTCTGGTAAACCATTGGCAAATCTGTGAACACTAACATCAGAACATAATAGCATACTTATGAATGTCGGATACCCTCCAGGGTATTTCTGAGAATGCAAAGCCTACTGTGCTACCAACTGACTTAAGTATGTTACAGCAATAGTAATACAGTGTCAATAGTTTTGGGCCTTTGCCCCCCATTTATGTTTGCCATCATCCAGATGTTCTGCTCTAACAGGTTGAGAGGTATGACTGAGCAGCAAGAGTGTAAATACAGTGCGCCATACTGACACAGAACAGGAATGTATATCAGGTATCACCTGTACACATGTATGTATGAGTAGCTTTAGCTGGAAGCCAGAAAACAACAGACGTGTGTTGCAAGCAGTCAGGTAAATAAGCTGTACATGTTGTACACATCTGTAATATGAGTGTTAGTGCATCTAACAGGCATATATGCCTACAGCTACTGGTTGTTGCATTGCCCTGACACAGAAAGGGTACTACAATAAGCATGATTATCAGGTTGAAATTGGAGAAGTGTCCAACTGTGTTATGACCTCATGTCCATGCTTACTACAAACAGCTATAGGAGCACCTACATAGCTCTATGGTCTCAGCAATACCTGACTCCTAAAACCCACCTCCACCAAGGTAGGGCAATCCCCTTTGGTGGATAGCAGCAATACACAAACCATGTAATAGGTCACTATATTGGTTGTACAGGGCCAAGTAGGTGCAGGCACCAACTTGGAATCATTCCCACTTTGTCTGAACAACCATATAAGGTCACAGGTGAATCACAGTAAGGCTAATTATGAGTACAAATTGGACACATCCACTCCACCAAGGCCAATCACAAGGTCGTCCTCATATAAGTCTTCAGTCTCAGAGGCAACAACCCAACCCACCCTGTACTGGTGATCAATCACACCACATACATACAAGCCATAGCTATAGTCAACCGCTGCAGACAAGTTAAGTGGAAACATCACCCCCCCCCATCAGTATAGGTGGATATGCACAGCACCCGCACCCCTCCCCTCATCATCAGGAAGCAGGTCCATAATGCCTACTGAAAGGCAACAAAATTAGGTTTCCATAGGACCTGATAAAATCCATGTCTGCATCCTACATGAACTTAGGCATGTGGTTCCAGCTCCATTACACACTGTAGTCAAACAAAGCCTAAGCACCATCCACAACCCATCCACATGGAAGATGGCCACTGTCATCCCTCTACACAGAAGTGAATGATGAAGAGAGGATTTTGCAATTTACTGGCCCTCATTGGGGGGAATGGCACATAAGAACCAGGAATGCAATGCAAGCTGATACTGTGCTGACAGCTGACAGGGGTATGATGTGGTTGTGAGTGGTGGCTAATGCTAGTCAATATTGATATGCAGGTTCTGTAAATACTGTTGACAAATGTATAAGGTCCTGTGATGTCTTTCTCTGTTTATGTCTTCTAGATGCAGTTCATTGCACCAGAAATCCTGCATACACGGAGGCTGAAACTGCAGTAATAATTGACCACATCACCCAGCACTACAGTGTAATGTTCAGCCGGAGTCAACAGCATCTGTGGGAGTAGACTGCTCTGTGGGACAACCTTGTCTACATGGTAAATGATGTCAGCCTGCACGCACAAACATACAGGCAGGTCTGCCATTGTGCAACTGACCTGATATGCCATGTCTGGTGAAAGGCTGCTGCTCTGGCCAGGAACCACACAGCCACAGGTGAGGGTCCTGCTGCAGGCCCCACTTACACCCACCAAGGTGTTTCTTGCCAACCTTGGGGCACCCACCCCACCCCAACATCAGAGTCCAGACACCCACATTGTGGAGGTGGATGACACCCAGACAATGGGTGAGGAGCATGCAGGTAAGGCCCCAGTGGAGATCACTAGACTAGTGTAGCAGCCATACTGGCATCCATAGAATATCTAGATGCATATGTCAGGTCAGAATGCAGCTGTGGTTGGGTTTTGTAATGCACAGATGTACACATCTATGGTGAAGAACAGCAAATTGTGTAGTATTGGAGCTTGTACCGTAAATGTGCAGAAAAGCTGCATTCATCTTGTACCAATGCCACATGCGAGTCTCCTGACAATACCTCTCTCCCACAATTACATAGGTCCCTCTGGTCTGGATGTGGGACAGCAGCCTGAAGCTGGTGAGTATGGAATTGTCCTGTTGTGGTTCACCAATACCCAAGGCATGTTAAGGGCATGCATTTTACCATGCACACAACTGTCACTCCTAGCCATATTGTGTTATGTGCATGTTCACTTGTGCTGGGGTTAACTGTATTACATCACAGTGGTCACCACAGGGGCCTATATGCAGGAGATGTAACATTTCTGTAGCATACCTCACAACCTGTCAGTGTAAGTAATCTGGACAGAGACTGAACAATGGGGAGATAAAGGCCAGAAAATCGGGACATATTTGAATAATTACTTGTATATAGTGGATATAAAAAGTGTACACACCCCTGTTAAGATGCCAGGTGTTTGTGAGAGAAAGAAATGAGACCACAATATTTAATTCTACACCTTTTCCCACCTTTAATGTGACCTATAACCTGAAGAATTCACTTAAAAAACAAATCTGTCAGGGGACCAAATATGAAGGATACAAAATGTACAAAAAGCTGGATGCATATCTGTGCACACCCATCAACTAATAGTTTGTTGGAGCAGCTTGTGATTTAATTACAGCATTCAGACTGCTTGAATATACACCTGCCATCAAGTAAAGAGACTCTGAGTAACACCAATTAATGGTCTGCTGTCCTAGTAGGATATTCATGACATTCACTCAGTTGCCTGCTACAGCAAAAGCCATGGTTTGCAGAGACCTTACAAAGCATCAAATGGATCTCAGTGTTGAAAGGTATCAGTCAGGAGTAGGGTACAAAAACATTATCACAGCATTGCATATACCATGGAACATAGTGAAGACAGTCATCAAAAGGTGGAGTAAATATGGGACAACAGTGACATTGCAAAGAACTGGAAGTTCTCCAAAACTGATGAAAACACATGACAAAAAACGGTCAGGGAGTCTGCAAGGAGATATACAGCAACACTAAATGAGTTGCAGGAATCTCTGGCAAGTACTGGTTATGTACTACATGTGACAAAACCTCACATATTCTCCATAAGACCAGCCTATGGGGTAGGGTTGGAAGATGGAAGCATTTTCCCCACACAGAAAAACATCCAGGCCTGGCTACAATTTGCAAAACATTACATCAAGTCTCCCAAGAGTATGTGTAAAAATGTGTTATGGCGTAATGAGACCAAGGTTCAAATTTTCAGCCACAATTCCATAAGGTTCTTCTGGTACACAAGCAACACTTCGCATCACTCAATGACCACCATCCCCATGGTGAGGCATGGTGGTGGCAGTGTCCTGCTTTGAGGTTGCTGTTCATAAGCTGGAACTAGGGCTTTAGTCAAGGTGGAGGGAATTATGAACAGTTCCAAATACCATTCACATTTGGCCCAAAACCATCATGTGTCTGCCAGAAAGCTGAAGATGCTGAGGGGTTTCACTTTTTCACATGACAAAGAACCAAAGCATACATCCAAATCAACCTAGGAATGGCTCTACTAGAACACAATCAAGGTTGTGGATTGGCTCAACCAGAGCCCAGACCAAACTCCGATAGAAAATCTGTGGTGTGACCTGAAGAGGGCTGTGCACATGAGATGCCCTTGCAATCTGACAGAGTTGGAGGGCTTTAGCAAGGAAGATTGGCTAAATAATACCAAGTCAAGGCGTGCCATGCTGATAGACTCCTTCCCAAGAAGACTGCATGCAGTAATTAAATCAAAAGGTACTTCAACAAAGTATTAGTTTAAGGGTGCGCACACTTATGCAACCACCTGACTGTACATATTTCATTTATTAAATTTTACACCCAATACATTTGTTTGTTTACAATTTAGATTGCACAGGTGATATGCCACATTAAAGGTGGGCAATGTTTTGAAACAAATTATTGCAGTCTCATTTGATATATTACAAGAACCTGGCATGTTAACAGGGGTGTATACACATATCATATCCACTGTAAGGTTAGAAAGTTGTAGGTGTAACAGGATTTGTTTTAGCATACATTTATTGCAAGTTTTGGAGTCTGACACTCAAATGTATCTCATTAATTAGTGACGTCAATCCTCAGATCATCCCAGCAACATGTCAGAGAAACACAGGAGTTATGAGGAACACAGCAAACATATCAGCCAGACATCTCCACATTCTGCAAAGATTTATATGGTTGTGAGGTATGTTCTGTAGGGGTTACCACTGTGCTATACAGGTGAACAGGAATAATGTGCACATGGGTGCAGTGTGTGCTATGTGAAGGGGCATCACCTACTAACACTTTTACTAGCAAAGGTTCACCCAGACTCTGCTACACTTTGCTGTGAAGGAAAGGTTAGTTTGCTTTTTATTTGTCTCATTTTGTATTGCTTTATTGCCTTTTTATATTTTGAATACTGTGATTTGTTTTCTTTACCTTGTGTTTTACTTGAGTCTACTTTTAACTGCATATTAAAACTTCAAAAGAGACCACAGCTCTGTTTCTTGTGAGTCCTGTTATTATTCTGTTCTTAAATACCACTGTCTTTCTAGATGCCTACATCTTATGTTAATTTGACCATACATCTCATTTCCTCACTGCTTTCACTGGCTTGTGTGAGTAAGCACAAAATTATCATTTTGTGAAATAACTCCCCTTCAACTATTTAAATTTATTGGCCATCCTACTGTATTCCATAGTACCAGAATACAAAAGTGACCACCCGCTTTCAATCTATCTTGCTGTTTTAAAAATAGTGACTACCCACAAACGTTTTAGACAGGTAAAACTTAAGTTACCTACTTTCACGTCTAACTTCTCTAGTGCACACTGCAGTGTTTAGGATAAACATTTTTTTTTTTATCTTACCTTTAAGCATCCCTGTGACTAGCACTTGCTCTAATACCTGCTGGAAAGCACTAGGAAGCCTTAAACTGATGCAAGCACTCAACTCTCCTTGTTAATAAAAGAAAAATTAGTCATAGGCACTAAACAGCCTATAATTGCAAAGTAGCTTGCTAAGGTAAGAAGAAACAGCTCCTGTACTTTACAAAAAAAAGCACCAAACCAGGCATGTCCAAGAGTCAGCTTCCGGTGATTTTTCCTGTCCACCTGGTGAATCTGGGCATACTGAGGCAATGCAGCAATTGTCTCATGTAGACAGACAACCCTCTCCTCCTACCACCCAACACTACAACCTGTGAGAGATGCACTTACATAGCCAAACTGGAAGCAAAGCTCTCTCCACCCAAGATTGTGCTAGACAGTCAAGAGGAGAGGGTTAACACCCACACTACATCTCAAGCAACACATAGCCCTTCTAAACCCACACCACCAAAACCCACACATAGCAACACTAAATCCACATATGCGGAGGCCCTTAACTGTAACCTCCCCAAGCAACAAGGACCTCTGAAGCTGAAACACAAGCACCAATCACAACCAAAGTGTCTCATAGCTCACAACACCAGTGTGCCATCCAGCAACAGCCACTAAGGCAAGACAATGTACCTAACACTTTAGTCATAGGTGACTCTATAGTCAGGCACACTGATGTCCCACTCACCAGGCTGAACAAGGAGAAAATTACAGTCAGCTGCCTGTCGGGTGCCAGGATCCGCCACATAACACATGCACTCAAGTCATTCGACAACAAGTACAAATATGCCTCTGTCATTGTCCATGTTGGAGTGAATGACTTGAGATGTACCTCTCTGGACTACGTGAAAAGAGACATGTAAGAGCTCTCGGATCATGTGGCCCAGACTAGTATGACCCTAGCCCTGAGTAGCATCCTGCCTTCACTCGGAATGATACCACAATATAAGGACAAAATAATTGACTTCAACAATTGGCTAAACTTCTGGTGTCATTCAAATGGGATCCAGTATCTGTCTGCCTGGGACGACATGATCGACAGACCATGATGCTTTGCCAGAGATGGTCTGCACCTGTCATCTCTGGGATTCAGGTTACTGGCTAAGGCTCTTGCCAGCCCTATAGTGCCTTTTTTAGGCAAAGTTCAAAGGACAAAACCACCACCGTAACAGGTAAAAGCATGCAAAATCTTAAGGTAATGCTACTCAATGCTAGAAGTCTAAACCTCAAAATGCACTCTCTCGAGGCACTCCTAAAAATGGAGAACATCGATATCTGTGCAGTAACTGAGACCTGGTTCAAGGCTCCAGAGAGAACCCTTGCAATACCAGGCTACAACTCTTACTACACTTTTCGGCCACCAAACCAGGATTGAAACACTAAAGGTGGAGGAGTGCCCATATTCACCAAGGATATTCACACCACCAGGCTAGTTGCCCAACAACACAATCCATCTGAAATTCTCCAGGTGCAACTAACACTAGGTAAGGCTGCAATCCAAATTGTAGCTTGCTACAGATCCCCCACCATGTCCCATGATTCTCACTACACCTTTCTAAACATACTAGAAAATATTAAGATACAATCAAACACTCTAATACTGGGTGACTTCAACTACCCTGCCATTAACTGGGAAAACTACCAACACCTTTGCCTAACGGTTCTTGGAGTTCATAAATTCCAACTCCCTAGATCAAGTAATCCATTCTCCCACCAGGGGCTCAAATATCCTAGACCTGGTCATTACCAACATGGGAAATCGATGCTTCACACCTATGGTCACCCCCTCGTTGGTCAGGTCAGACCATAAGCTAATCACCCTTAACATCCACATGCCAACCCCACCCCCACCCAGTAAGGAAACCTCCATAAAAATCTTCTCCAAAGCCAACTTCATGCTACTCAAGTCAGAAGTGACAAACTTCACGACACCCATGCAGATGGGAACTGAAAGTTCAACTGCTGAGTCCTACACTAAGGCACTGTACGAGCACATCCACTCATGCAAGAATTGTTCCATCCCAAATAGAACCAAGATGCTCTCCTCCAAAAAAATGAAGCCAATCTGGTGGTCCCCTGCCATAAACAAAATTTACAACAAAAGGAAGAAACTGTTGCAGAAAAGAGGAAAATCCCAGGATGCAAAAAATTCCCTTACCAGCCTCAGTAAGAAGCTGAGATCCCTTATAAAATCCTCCAAAGCTAATTACGAAAATAAAATTGCCAAAGATTCCAAAGACAACCATAAGGCATTCTATAACTATGTCAAGAATCTAAATGGCAATGCTCAGATCTGCTCTGAGCTACAACAGAATGGCAATAAATATACTGATCCCAGGGATATTGCCAATATCCTGGCAGATTGATTCAGTGCCAAATTCACCTCCCTTTCACCCCCTAAATGGCCCATCTCAATACCGGAAGATTGCCAAATTCCAGTAATAACAGCCACACAGGTAAAAAATGCACTCTCCAAAGCTAAGAATACAGCATCCATGGGACCAGATGACATCCCAGGCTGTGTACTGCATGAACTACAAAATGAACTGACACCTCACCTAAGTCTCATGTTTAATCAGAGCCTCACCTGAGGCTTCATGCCCACTGAGTGGTGCACAGGTACAGTTATCCCACTCCACAAGGGGGGATCCACCTTGGATTCCAGGAACTACCACCCCATCAGTCTGATGAGCCTGATCTGCAAGGCCATGGAATGTATTATCATGGAACTTATAAACAAAGACACTGGCAACTGTTAGATATTATGAATATAAGGCTGAAATTAATTCTGTTGTAAATATGCTGAAAGAAAAAGCTTGCTTAAATGCAGAAACAGAGTTTAGTAATATGTGATCAGCAGTCATACTAAATGACCATGGCTTTGAAAATAAGGAACCTGCTGAATGGACATTTTTGCCCTTACAGACTTAAAAACAGGATGTATGCAAGAGCAAAAATGCAAAATCTGCTTTTAAAGAATGGACAATCACACTGTCAGAACAATGTGTTTCCTCAAAAACATGTTTTTCTGCATGGACAACAGGACACTGTTATCAGCATTGGCAAAAGAACAGATGTTTTTGTACAAAGATCCAAATAGAATACAGGATGTTCACACTGTTAGAAAAGCTGGTCTCTTACAAGACATTGTTAAACAAGGAAGCTTAGTATTGTTTCTACAGGATGAGCAATTCTCTAAAATAGAATATCAAGAGGAAATGTATATGTTTATGCATGACTAAAAGTGTATATAAAGAGCTGTATAAATCCAGTTATGTTAGAGGTATGGTAGGGACTCATTTGTCCTGAGGTAAATGTTATATCTCTCACATCATCTGTACTATATGAGAAGTAAAGTTGGAACAGTACTTTTAAGCTGCAACATTAGTACGTTTGGTTTATTATAAAAAGTTATTTGTTATTGCTCTAAAGTTGATGTTGCAAAGTATATTCTCTCATCAGTGTATATTCTGCAAGTTTTTGTATGCAACAGACTGTGAATGCAAATATAACCAGACTTTGAATTTTAGCAGAAATCAGCCAGCAAAACTGAGTGTCTTAAGAAGACTTCAAATCCCACAGTAAGCAGCAAGTAAGCATCCATATAATTTTTCAGTGGCAAGCTAGCCTGCATTTGAACCTACAATCTGCAATTCAAACACAGGGGGAGTGATGGTAAGCCCTGCAGAGGGTCATTTCAGTCAAATTGCAGTAACTAACATTTGTACGTATGTGTAAATCCTAAAGAGAAGTATTCCAGTTTATGCAGCTTACAGTAGTAAAGTTTTTTTAGACGTCTAAAATCCGGAGTGAGACTAGTTCAAGAAAGTTGCAGTGCCATAAATTCTTCAAGAAAAGGTGAATATCCACTTGTACAGCAGTCCGCTGCCTGTTGTACTTCACCAGCTTCTCAAGTGACTCTGAAAAATTTCTAGCCATCAGCAACAGCAGCCTGATCACCTGTTTTCTTGCTAACTGGTAAGACTTTTTTCTGTGTCACATATTTAGTGTGGATGATGTTAAACAGTTTGTATATTCTTAAGACAGTTTGTATATTCTTACATAGTTTGTATATTCATAGACAGTTTGTATATTAGACAGTATGGATATTATTTATAATTCATGCAGGAGTAAACCGAACTTTAGTAAATTGCTATGTTGGTATACACAGCACATTAGTAAATGTAAAACCTTATTAGGGCAGGTTGATAGTAAGGCATTAAGCAAATATATTACAATATTTGACTGGTATCTCAAAGAAAACCATGTGGAATATGACAAATGTTTATCGTGTGCTTCAGCAAAAACTGCATTTTTTGTATTATGCCATAAAAAAGTATTGCATCATATTGCTAAAAAAATAGACTGTAAAGACAGATCTGTTCATGATAAAGAATTAACTAAGGGTAAAGTGTTTCTATTATATTCAGATGTTGAACAGTTATGTCCTGTCACCACATGTGAGTCAAATCATTTACTGATAGAACCTCTAGTACATTTTGTTACAAAGCAATGTAGTAAACTTCTAAAAGAGAGACACAATGAGTTCAGGAAGCTTAGACAAGTTATACATACATCTTTTCAAAAGTGCATAGGAGTTTCAAAATCAGCAGAACAGCTTACTAAAGAATGTAAGAAAGACCATGCAACATTACAGGAAATTCAACAGCAGTTGCAGAATAAAGGAAATAAATTAGCTGAACTGACAGAGACTGGGAACTTCCTGCATACACAGCTAATCTGTGCAAAAGAAATATATTTTATAATATGTTTATGTTTTGAAAATGGTTAAGCATACATGGTAGGATGGTAGGGGTGAATCATTTTTAAATGTTTTACTTTCATTCAGTTAAAGCAAGACATCTATCAGTACTACAGTAAAGTAAAGCATATGACTGCCATTCTTAGCATATTCAAAAGGTACACAACAGTTTTAGTGTATAAAAATCACATAAAAATAGTTATACTATACTGTTCTAGTGCATAAAATTAAATAAAAATAAATAAGAGTAAAAAGTTAAAGTCACAAGACTGACACGCTTGCATAAAGATATACAGATACAAGACAGACATGCATGTATGTTCTTTTCATCTAGAGTACATTTGTTTAAAATGCACAAAAGCAAAAGGCAGACAACAGCAAATACAAATAATGTAAGTATAAACATATGTTAATTAAGCTAATATCTATTTTGTTTTTTTTTTTTTACAATTTTTTATAATTGTATAGTAACACCAAACAGTTAATGTTCTAAATTTTAAAATGAAAATCACAGATGGTATTTGTCAAACAGTTTTTGTAAAATTAATTGCAGGACAGTTAAATAGATAAATAAATAAAAAAAATACTGAAATCCATGTAAGCTAATTGTAATGTAGTATAAATGCATAGTTATGCAAATCACAATCACATTAAAGGAAAAATGCCAAAATAATTAACTATAGTTTACAGAGTATGAAATGTGAGCTCAGACCTTCCTAGACTGAATGAATAGTTACAGGAAATGTTGGAAAGATAAGATAATCAACAAGACTGATTGTCAGGCAAGTAGCTTGAGTTTTTCTAAAACATCATTGTTATTAAAACATACTTGTTAAAATGTTTACATGCAACACTATTTGGTAATTGTAATAAAATGTCACAATTGTGCATAGATGTCACTGATAATCTGTTTGCAAGTAAATGTTAAAAGAAAAAAAAACTTAGTTGCCTCAAGTACAGCCAGCAAATGGGCTATAGTATACATACAGTTCAAAACAATTGTGCAGGAGGGTGTAAATGCCTACTAGTGGTAGTGAACAGCAAAAGCTTTATAAAAAATTATCAAATCAGACAAAAGTCCATAATTTAATAAAATAAATGTATAACCATAGTGTTCGGCTGACATACATTCTATTCTCACAGCATAAAGCAGGTAAATAGTGCTGCAGTACTACAGGGGGAGGGGCACTTTCTCAGTTTTACACTGACTGTATAAGCAGTACTGCACAAGGGTCTGAAATAAAGCTATAGAAAAAATAAACAACAAGGGTCTGAAATAAAGCTACAGAAAAAATAAACAACAAGGGTCTGAAATAAAGCTACAGAAAAAATAAATAATAAGGGTCTAAAATAAAGCTACAGGAAAGAATATCTCATTCCTGCTTGACAATACTCTTTTAGGGAGAGGAAAAACAGGTATTAGTGTATTATAAATACTGGTAAACTGGATTAAACCTAACAGGATAAAATATTTTACAAGTTGTTAATAGCTGTATTTACAACCTGTTAAACTGTAAAGCTATACAAGAGATGGTTTATAAAACAAGAGATGGCTTAAAATTGATTACAGTTATACAAGAGAGAGTAAAGACATGTAAAAAACTGAACAAGATTGGTCACTATTTTAATATGTTTTTGGCAAAACAATGTTGGTATAAAAAAGCATGAATATTTTTAATTGCTGAGTATGTAGTTTAAAATAACAGGACATATCAGTATCAGTTCCACTAGATATTTCTAAAGAGACAAACATTTTCAAAGATTTTGCTTAATATTAATGTTATTAAATCTGTAAGATTAGACTAAATGTACTTTACAGTCTTTGTATGTACAAATGTAGAAAATTTCAGTACAAATGATAGTCTTTGTATGTACAAATGCAGAAGAATTCAGTACAAATGAAATTAATGTCTAGTAATGAATATGTGTAAAAAAACATGTTTAAAAAAATAAATAAAAAATGGGTCCAGGATACCTACTAGATTGAAATGCATGAACAGCAAACAGTCTGTGTAAATACATACTGTACAGGATACATCATAATAAGTTCAAAAGTAATTTGTCAAGTTGTAATATCACTGGTTTTACCCCAGTAAAATAATTGCTTTCAAATATTTATTATCTAAAGCCCAGTTCAGTATTTTACCAAGATGTTAATGAGCAGTTCAGAGACATGAACACAATGTGATGGTTAAAATGACATTAAAACTGTATATTTTCAACAGTGTATAAATGCTTGCAGTAGCACATGGTTCTTGTCTCTTATAGTTAATTCAACAGTTAAAAAGAGTTAATAAAACAGTTCTAAGTCATAAATTGAATTCTGTGATTGCAAAAGAATAAATTGATCAAGTTAAAAAAAAATAACATTAAAGCAGACACAGCTCATAATTGATAAAATATTTTCAAAGAATGGTCTGCAAAAGAAAAAGTTTTAAATACATTCAGTTTTTGTAGTAATACTTAATATCATTGTATTAACTATGTAAAATTGCATTTTGACTTGTATCAAAAGAAGACTATAGGTTTGTTTCTTAATGTGTTTTCTATATAAAATGTTTTGAGTATGTTTAAAAACAGAGGGAATTGTTAGATATTATGAATATAAGGCTAAAATTAATTCTGTTGTAAATATGCTGAAAGAAAAAGCTTGCTTAAATGCAGAAACAGAGTTTAGTAATATGTGATCAGCAGTCATACTAAATGACCATGGCTTGGAAAATAAGGAACCTGCTGAATGGACATTTTTCCCTTACAGACTTAAAAACAGGATGTATGCAAGAGCAAAAATGCAAAATCTGCTTTTAAAGAATGGACAATCACACTGTCAGAACAATGTGTTTCCTCAAAAACATGTTTTTCTGCATGGACAACAGGACACTGTTATCAGCATTGGCAAAAGAACAGATGTTTTTGTACAAAGATCCAAATAGAATACAGGATGTTCACACTGTTAGAAAAGCTGGTCTCTTACAAGACATTGTTAAACAAGGAAGCTTAGTATTGTTTCTACAGGATGAGCAATTCTCTAAAATAGAATATCAAGATGAAATGTATATGTTTATGCATGACTAAAAGTGTATATAAAGAGCTGTATAAATCCAGTTATGTTAGAGGTATGGTAGGGACTCCTTTGTCCTGAGGTAAATGTTATATCTCTCACATCGTCTGTACTATATGAGAAGTAAAGTTGGAACAGTACTTTTAAGCTGCAACATTAGTACGTTTGGTTTATTATAAAAAGTTATTTGTTATTGCTCTAAAGTTGATGTTGCAAAGTATATTCTCTCATCAGTGTATATTCTGCAAGTTTTTGTATGTAACAAACTGTGAATGCAAATATAACCAGACTTTGAATTTTAGCAGAATCCAGCCAGCAAGACTGAGTGTCTTAAGAAGACTTCAAATCCCACAGTAAGCAGCAAGTAAGTATCCATATAATTTTTCAGCAACCTTCAAACACTGGACCCCACCCAGTTTGGGTTAGTGAAGGGCCGATCTTGTCTCCTGAATCAGATTGACTTCTAATCAGTCTCCAGAGCCGTGGAAGATGGTAAGGCAGTCAACACAGCCTATCTGGACCTTGCCAAAGCCTTTGACACCATCCCCCACTCTGGAATCATAGATAAACTTACTAAGCTGGGCATTAATCCCTATGTCACTCGATGGGTTGCCAACTGGCTTACTGACAAAACCCACACTGTAAATGCAGCTGACTCCAAATCAAGCTCCAGACAAGAGACAAGTTGAGTACCTCAGGGTTCAGTCCTGGGACCACTCTTGTTTGGCATCTACTTCTCTGAAGTGCAGGCCAATACTAAGGGACTCTGGATAACAAAGTTTGCAGATGACTGCAAATGGGGAGCCATTATTGAATCTACAAATGATGTGGATGCTCTACAAAAGGGCCTTACAGAAACAGATGCTTGGTGCCAGAGCCATGGGCTTAAGCTCAATGCCAAGAAATGTATAGTTATCCCCTTTAGGAAAAAACATGTACCCATGAATTGCCACATAGGTGGCAGTACACTAAACACCAAAAGTGTGATAAGAGACTTAGGGACACAGGTGAACAGTGGTCTCTCCTTCGATAACCACATTGCCGCAACAGTCGGGAAATCCTTCTATGTGGCACACCTCATCACTAAGGGCTTTTTATCCAGAAAAAAGGAGGTAATTGTCCTACTGTAATCATCCCTCATTAGACTCATTATAGAATACAGTGCCCCATTTGGTATGTACCTCTCAAGACATCTGCAACAACTGGAAAGGCTGCAGAAATACCTCACTAAAAGAATCACAGGCCTAATGCAGATGCTCTATGCTGACCACCTTAAAAAACTCCAGCTGTACTCTGTCACATATTGTCTACTCAGAGGCGATCTCTGCTTAACATACAAGGCCATGTCAAATCCAAAGCTGTTGGACATGCTACACTTAAAGAAATCTCAATCCCTCAGAGCCACACCCTCCAGGGATCTAAACCTTATCATCACAATAAACAAAACATGCTGGATGGTTAGGTTCCTGACCCAGAGACTCCCCAAACTCTTGAATAGACTGCCCATACATGTCAAGCAGAGCGCCTCTTTGGCCCTCTTCAAAAGGAACCTTGACAATTGGATGGGAGAAAGGAAATTCACCCCGGGGATCACGTCAGTTTCCCTGCTAGACAGGAGTCCAGGAAGTAAATTGTGTGGGAAGAAATAGCCAGGGAATTGTTATGGCTAGGCTTATATAGGCCCTAGGGCCGACAGCCTAGTACCAACCTATGAACACTACTCACATATCCCAGAGGTGTATATGGTTAGTAACATGGAGTGAAAATAGCTGCACTGCATGATGTTGAGGGCCTGTCCAGCATGTGTATGTTGTGGTCTGACAGTGTTTCACGCATGTCACCATTTGGGTATTGTGAGGTCTGTGTAATGCCTTTGTGCCACCTTACATGTATGTGTGTGTGTGTGTGTGTGTGTGTGTGTGTGCGCGTGCGCTCGTGTGTGTGTGTGTGTGTGTGTACCAGCCAACCTTATAGTGCAGGTATTAATTTACATATGTTGTCTTCTCCTCACAGATGGCAATGGGGGTCATGGTCCCTCCCACATGGAACTTGACGTCAGTGTCTCTGTGGACTCTGACAATGAGGATAGTCATAGTGAGGCACAGGTGGGGTTGTCAGGGGCTAAATCTGTGCCATCAGTTGGCATCCCACTGTTGACCACAACATCCCTGCACACAGTCATGATGCCCACACATACCCCATCCCAGTGGCCACAGATAATGGACAGTTTGCAGGTGGAGGCATGGAACAGGATAGTGTGGTGACTATGGGAAGTGTGCCGACATTTGCCATAGCTCAAGTGCAGGTGAGGTCCCACACAGGCGTTTGGACAGGGATGCTCAAAGGAAGACTGCTGCCCATCCAGCCCCTGTCACAATTGCCACAGCAGGTGCCACCAGATGTATGTTTTGGGCTATCATGAAGGCAGTGGCATGCACTGACCACAACACCAGAGAAATACTCAGGGTCTTGGATGCACATTCTCCTGGTGTCTGGTGACCTACATGAACTTGTCGAGGCCACACGTGAGAATACTGAGGTCATGAATAGACGGTGGAGTGAGATCGTGACCCTCGTCGACCATGCAATGCCTGTGCTGGAGCATGTGGTGGGAAATGGGCAGCAGCCATGTAGACATAGGTCAGCACCATGCTCAGCTGGGGGTCTATGAGGCCATGCACCTTCACACTCTCATAGTGGCAGTACAACCAGCACTAATGAAGGGAGGCTGCTGTCCACACCACAACACAGCAGGTCATGGGCACATAGTCCTGGCCAGTCCCATCAGGGACACTGACCCGGCAGACAGCAGTCACCATCAGGGAGTAGTACTGCATCTGGCCTTGGGCCTGGTGGTGCCAGTGAGACTCCTGGCAGGACCAGATCACATGTCCATGGCTGGAGATGATGAACTGTACACCCTGCCATGTACGGTCCACAGCTGTCCAACATACCCATGTTTAGGGCAGCCACATAGCTTGACTGTGTGCATACAAACACATACACATCACCATCACAGTCAGGTCACCTCCAGACACACACACACCACCTCTGTACAGCCCATTCTTAAAACACCCATCCAAACACACACACACATGATGTCAACTGTATGGCCCAGCCTATGCCTCTGGCAAACCCACTCAACACCCTGTGCATATGATGATACCTGTGCCACATTCCTGTCACCCATACTACCGATGCAGGGACATGCTAATATGGTTCTGATGCACAGAGTGAATTTACAGTTTAGCTGTGTAACTCTGTGTAAGGTGCTGTCAGCTAACATTTGTAATGGGTACTGTTCAGAGTGTGTGTACCTTTTCAGCCATGATGCATTATGGGTGTTAGTAACGCTGACTGAATGTAGTCTCACATGCTGTATTCTGTTTATGTTCTAGGTGTCTGTGTGTCAGCAGGATGTGGTCCTGCATACATTGCCAATGAGGGGTCTGACAGAGTGATAACGCATTGACCAAGTCATAGCCAAGGTACAGCTGTATATGTACACATTTACCAGGTCTGTGTAACAGCTATCGCATGTGCCACAGACCTTATAGGGCTGAGAGGTGTATACAGGTAAAACTGTGGGGGTTGACATCATCAGCACTTGTAAAGTGGACAATGGTACGTTTAATGAGTGGAACACACCTCAGATTGGTAAAATGCACACCCCAGAAGATGCTGTGTCAACCAAAGACACAGTGAATACAGTCACACACACACACACACACACACACACACACACACACACACACACGATCACAGTTGCCAGTGTTGGGTTTGGAACCCCTACCCATCTAATTATTGGTAGTACAGCATTATGTGGTTAATGCAGGTGACACAGAACTAATAGTGTGATGAGTGTTCCAAGGTACCCGTAAAGTGAATAACATCACATGCCCTTGTGAGGTATGGCAGTGGGGGGTGTACTGGGTGGGAAACAACTCATAATGCTGTCATCTATGAGTCTACACACTCACAAATACTGCTATACACTCCAATGCAGACACACACATTTGCCAGTACTGACATTAGCAGTCCTGCCTATCATGTTATTCATTCCATACTGTTACATAGCTGTTGCATGCAGTACGGGGCTTATAGGGCTGAAGAGTGTCTACAAATACTTCTATGGTAGATGTAAACAGTGGGCTTCGTACATTGAACCTTGAGACATGTACTGGGAGTACCATGGCCTAAAATTGTACACCACGGCCACCCAATGGAGATAGTTTTCACTCAAACACACACACACACACACACACACACACACACACACACACACACACACACACACACACACACACATGCACATGCACACACGAGCACACACACACTCACGCACACTTACTTGCCAGGACTGAGGTTAGAACCCTCTCTTATCTAGTTATTGCTACTACATTCTTATACATTTATTGCATGTGCCATAAAGCTTACAGGGTGAAGAGTGTCCCAAGGTAATGCTAAGGTGAGCAACATCACCAGGGCGTGTAAAGTATGGCAATGGGAGATGTACTGGGCTAGAATGGACTCAAAATACTTTAACCTACTGTTATACACACTTACAAACACAAATACACTCATACACACATTTGCCAGGACTGCGATTAGCAGCCCTGCCTATCTTGTTAGTCAGTCCATACTGTTACATAGCTCCTGCATGTGGCATGGGGCTTATTGGGCTAAAGAGTGTCAACAGATACCTCTACGGTTGATGAAAACAGCGGTCCTTGTAAAGTGGACCTTGAGAAGTGTGCTGGGAGTACCACAGCCTAAAAATGTAAAACCCACCCTCCAATGGATATAGTTCTCACTCAGACACACACAGGATACAGTTCTCACACACACACACACACACACACACACACACACACACACACACACACACACACACACACACACACACACACTTGCATTTGCCAGGACTCAGATTAGAACCCCTCCCTATCTAGTTATTGGTACTATAGTTTTATGCAGGTACAGCACACACCACGGAGCTTGTAGGGTGAAGAGTGTCCCAAGGTACCTGTAAAGTGAATAACATCACCAGCCCTTGTAATGTATGGCAATGGGAGGTGTACTGGGTGAGAATGGCCTCAGACTAATATCATCTACATGTTTACAGACTAACAAACACTTTTATAAACACTAATGCACACACACACACACACACACACACACACGTATGCCATTACTGAGATCCATAGTTCATAGGGTCATAGGTGTGTACTAGGTGAATGGCCATGGAGCCTTTACAAGCCTAGCCCATAGGATTGCCCTGGCATCGTGCCACCTGACGTTACTCCCCAGTGTGTCTATCATGTATAGTCACTAGAGTGATCTCAGGGTGAGATTTATATTCCACATCCACTCATCCAGATTTCTCTTGCAGAGTGCTAGTGAGGTGCTCTTGTTGACACGTATGTGAAGTCTATTCCACAGCGTGGCCAGTCTCTGAGTTATGAACCTGTCCCTCCGTCATGTTCTGCTGATTGTGAAAATGGGGATGAGGTCTCTGGGGTATGTGGTGTGGAGGATTGGGTTTCTTTAGATGTAGCATGCCTAAGAGAGCTGGGTGAGACATGGCTTTGTTAGTCAAGCAGAGATCGCCTCTAAGTAGTCAACATGAGACACAGAATAGTTGCAGTTATTGGAGTCTGTCCATATAGGACAAGTATTTAAGGCCTAGGATCCTGTTTGTGAGGTACTTTTGCTGCCTCTCCAGTTGTTGCAGGTGTCTAGTGAGGTACATGCCAAATGGGCCATTGTACTCAATGACTGGCCTGATGAGGGAAGAGTAGAGAGAGAGAGACGATGACCTCTTTCTTCCTGAATGCAACACCCTTAGTAATGAGATATGCCACATAGAAGGACTTTCTGACCACAGTGGCACTGTGGTGGTCAACAGAGAGGTTGCTGGCAACCTGTGTTTCCAGTTCTCTTATAACGACTTCTGCGTTCAGTGGACTACCATCGATGTGGTGATTTTTGGGAACCAAATTGTTCCTAAAGGGAATTGCAACACATTTTCTGGCATTGAGCTTAACTACAGGGTTCCAATAACAGTAGTAGGTCTCAGTGAGGCCTTTCTGCAGGATGTCAACATCACTTGGGGAGGTAATAATAGCACCCACCTTGCAATCACCTGCAAATATTGTCAGTCCGAATCCCTTTCTGTTGGACTGGACTTCGGAGGCATAGATACTGAACACGAGGGGACCCAGGATCAGACCCTATGGTACTCCACTCATGACTGGTCAGCAGTCTGACATGGAGTCCGCTGCTTTTACATTCTGGGTTCTATCTCTAAGCCAGTTTGCAACCCACCTAGTGATATAGGGGTTGATGCCTAGTTGAGTGTGTTTGTCTATGGTTCTTGAGTGGGGAATGATATCAAAGGATTAGAAGCCCAGCCTATCGTATTTATTCCATACTGTTACACAGTTATTTCATGTGGCACAGAGCTTATAGGGCTGCAGAGTGTTTACAGCTACCTCTGCAGTGGATGACAACAGTGGGGCTTGTAAAGTGGACATTGGGATGTTTACTGAGTGGATGACAACAAAAAATTGCAAAGCCCTCCCCCCAATGGATATGGTTCCCATCCAAACACATATACACATGATACTGTCCCCACGCACACACACACTTGTCAGGACTGAAATTAGAACCCCTACCTATTGCTATTACAATGTTATGCATTTATCACATGCACCATGGAGCTTATAGGGTAAAGGGTGTCCCAAGGTACTTTTAAGCTGAGGAACATGACCAGCCCTTGTAAAATATGACAATGGGAGATGTACTGGGTGAGAAAGGCCACAAAATATTTTAACCTACAGATATGCACACTTACAAGCACAAAAACCCTCACACACACATTTGCCAGGACTGAGATTAGAACACACACCTAACTAGTTATTTGTAGTATGGTGTTATGCAGTTAATGCACATGCCACAAAACTTATAGAGGTGAGGGCTGCCAAAAGGTATTTCTAAGGTGACTGACATTAGCAGGACTGCTACAGTAGGGCAATGGAAAGTGTACTGGGTGTGAAGAGGCTCAAAACCATAAACCTACGAAAACACACAGACACTTTTACATTCAACAGGACTGAGATTAGAACCCCTACCTAACCATTTATTTGTACTATTGTGTTATACAGTTATCACATGTGCCACAGAGCTTATAGGACTAATGACTGCCCAACGGTACTTCTAAGGTGACTGTCATCAGCAGGACTGCTAAAGTAGGGCAATTGGAAGTGTACTGGGTGTGAATGGGCTCAAAATCTGTAACCTACAAACACACACACACACACACACACACACACACACAATTTTACATTTGCCAGGACTGAGATTAGAACCCCTACTTAAGTAGTTATTTGTACTACAGTGTTACACAGTTATTGCACAGACCACAGAGCTTATAGGGCTGAGGGTTGCCCAAAGGTTCTTCTAAAGTGACTGACATCAGCAGGACTGGTAAAGTTGGACAATGGGAAGTGTACTGGGGTGAATGGGCTCAAAATCTGTAACCTACAAACACACAAATGCACACACAAACACACACACTTTTACATTTGTCAGGACTAAGATTAGAACCCCTGCCTAACTAGTTGTTTGTATTATAGTGTTATGCAGTTATAGCATGCAACACAGAGCTTATAGGGCTTAGGCCAGTCCAAAGGTACTTCTACGGTGAATGACATCAGCATATCTTGTGAAGTAGAGCAATGGGAAGTGTACTGGGTGGGAAAGGACTAAAACACTTATTTCTACACACACACATCCACACTTACATATGCCAGGACTGTGATTAGAACCCCTATCTATCTAGTTATTTGTATTATAGTGTTACACAGCCATCACACATGCTATAGACCTTACAGGACTGAAGTCAGTCCAAAGGTATTTCTAAGGTGAATGACATCATCAGATCTTGTAAAGTAGGGCAATGGGAAGTGTAGCGGGTGGGTAAGGCATCATAATACTTAGACCTACAGACATACACACACTCACTTGCGCACACACACAAAGGTAGGTGATGTGATATTACAACTCTCACCTCAGTACCATCAGACAATGAATCTTATCTTCATGCTGGCACATGCCAGTGGTTACAACTGGTATGCAACTGTCTGCAGCAGGACATCAATCTCTGCCATTTGAGGTATCCCTCGGTATGACTCACTCTCTGTGTGTCTCCCTGTTTGTCTCACTCTATCACTGTCTCTCTCTCTTCTCCATGTCTATGTGTGTGTATGCTTGACATATTGTAATATGTTGCCCATATATATATATATATATATATATATATGTGTGTGTGTGTGTGTGTATCATACGCAACAGATGCAGATATACCACATAAGGGCCACCTACAGCTGGCTGTGGGTAATCCTGTCTGATGGGTGTGTGTGCAAAGAACATTAGGTGTACATATCTGTGTGTATGCAAAGATCTCTGCACAATACAGATATATATAGTCTGCTGCGGTTTCAGACATGGGATTTATTTCTCTAAGTGTTGCAGCATGCCCAGTATGACCTTCTATAGTAAGTGTGGGAATCCCTTCCAGGAATAGCTGTAACTCCAGCCTGGGGTGTTGTGTGCTACAGCCATACCTTGCAACCTGTTTGTGCAAGATATCTGGAGATAGGCTGCCAATATGGGGAAACAATGCCCCAAACATAGGGCAATACTGTAACTATTGCTCTTATTAATGTACGAGTTGCTTGAGTTACAGGGTTTGTTTTAGAATATATTTTCTGACTTATGTAATGTTTGACACTGTAATGTATTGTGTCACTAACTACTGACAGATATCATTGGATCATAACAGTTGTTTACCAGAGAAATACAAGATGGATGATGCACAGACTAATATTATGAGGCAAAGGCTAGACATTCTTACACAATCCAGTCAGATGGGAGGTGTGGCTACAGCTGAGTGACTGATAGAGCTGTGTAAAAGGTCCGGCACCTTTGTGATATACTGGCTGGGGATCTCCTGGTTGTGCGGTATTCTTCTTACCTGAAAGGTCATATCATGCTGTGGCCATACCTCTCAACTGTACAGATTCTTACAGATTATCCAGATTCATGCCTCATATATCTGGTTAGTATCCCTTAACATTGTGGTTTTCTAGCAAGTTTTTGCAAATCACTCAGCATTGCAGTCAGGGAATAATGGCCAAACATTAGTTTCAGACTTCACACTCTTCATGATATCCATGTTACTACACTCCCTTTCTGTTATTCTATCACCTTTTTAACATTATGAGAGCATTATTTCAAAAACGTCCATATAGTTGGGCCTTTATCCCACCATTAGTTATGGCTTTGTCTAGATTACTTGCTCTATCAGGTTGAGAGGTATGCTACTAGCATTTAGCAGCATGGCCTTTCATTTGCATTTTGTTGACTGTGTTATGTTGGTAGTATGGACCCCATGACATTCCCTACAATGGCACTATGGGTGAGGGATGGGCCTTTGGCAGAGGCCTGTAGGCCATGTGAGACTGATGCAGGCCATCTGTAGTAAGGCATTGCGTTCTGTCACTTATATGTTTCTAGGCTGCCAGGCAGTGGATCCCCCTGGGGTGACAATGGTAAGTAAGTCAGGTGTTACTGACAATCACTTTTTGTTCGTATTGATCCATCACTCTGGGTGACAGCAGGATGCTGCTTATGGCTAGGGACATACCTGCATGGACACATTCAGCATGCTGCATCATGTCTGTCTTTCTACAGTCCGTGAGGTATTTCTGACATCATTCACTCCGCCATAGACCAGGATAGTGTGAAACCTGTACCTGTTATGTGGTGACTTGAGGGCATGTGTGATATGACAGATTACGGGACCTGTCAAACAAGTAATCATGACTTTCTCCTTATCCTGCCTGGTGTGTAACACATCTGTGTCTCACAGTGGAGTCTTCTATGAGTAATATGTTGTATGCATGGTAAAGCCTTAGTGTTTGCAGGACCCTGGTGTGTGGAGTATGCATGGTCTGCGGAGTGTAGGTTTGGGAAGCTCTCATGTGTTTTTGCCTCTGAGGTGTCCTTTACTTGGGGTTTGATTTGTTGTGAACCTCCACGTATGTGGGTGTGTGTTGTGTATTTGCAGGTGCTGCTTACTGACTCCATACACTGCAGGGCATCTATGTTACTCCAAAATGCACTCTGGTGTGCACATTTTCCATTTATTTGGCCAGTGCCCCCCCCCCCCTTCTGTGTGTCTCTTTATCCTTCTGTAGTCTGGTCACAGGCTTTGCCCACAGTTGCTGCTATAATGTATTTGTAATTCTGGTGTGAGCATGGTAAATGTAGTAACATCACATGCAAGGTTATGGACCACACACCTCTGAGCATACCTATTTGGCAGGTTGTCCATCATTGCACCGCTGCTTCTACAATACCATAGTAACACAAAACACAGTTTGTATTACTATGGTATTATGTGGCTACATGTTGGCGTAGCTGTCAAACTGTCAATGACTCTGACATGTGGACAGGCCCACATATGACAGTCAGACGAAGGCCCACACATGGGGACATGGTGTTGATACTGTTCTGTCATACATAGACAGTTGGGGGACCTGTTTGTTTTCTGCTTGCTTTCTGTTATGGGTGTGACATCTGCTTCTCTACTGTCATTCATGTTTTGACATGACCTTTTCCCGTTTTGCAAATACTTTGCAGGCAAATGCAATGTTAGGACAAGCAGAACAGATATACAGGGCATACTTGTGCTACTTCTGTGACAACCTGCCATTTCAGGGGTATGGCTGTTGGCCAGTGACATGTTGTCAGTGCTGACACAGCAAGGTGGCAGCCTTTCATGATCTGCCAGTACACTGATCTTCAAGTACCTGCTGTACTACTAGGCACCATACCTCTCTACATATGCGAACCAGACATCTGGACAAAGTCATAAGCAATTGGGTGATAAAGGCTTAAGTATAGGGACCATTTTAACTATTGGCCTTACAAACCTAGAAGGGGGATACAATAACAGATTTTGTATTAGCATGCATTTTCTATAGGGTAAAAAGTCTGAAACACTACAATCTGTCATTATTTTTTGAGTTTTGACTATGATTTGTCACACAACCACTATTTCATGATAAAGACACCACATATATGATGCAGACCTCTGTACATTCTGCAAAAGGTCTGCACAGTTGGGAGGTATGGTAGGCACTGTGCATCTTACTCCGACCTGTGTACTGTTCATATGTGGGACCCACTGTCCATGACCTGTCCAGCTTACCGGCAGTAATGAATATTGACATTTGGACAGTGTATACAATTCCCACCATAGGTGTAGCTCACATGAGAAATATTTGGCACTGCGATTCTTGGAACATGGCCCTGTCTACCACAGTACTGTACCTAGGCCACTAAGACACAACAGCCAGGAGTAAGTGCTGGTCACATCCAGACAGTATTTCCCACGCATATACATAGATCACTGGGGTCTCTGTTACATGAATGAATGTTCATAATGTTGAGTACAACATATTCGACACACTAGGATCAAACGTTTATGTAATTGAAACCTTAAAAACCTGAAAAATACAAAATCGAAAGATTTTGTTTGTCCCACACCTTCCCTATACTATCATACAAAACACACACATACAACCAATGCATACAAACCCTTACACACACATCATTCAAACACTTAAACACCTACACAAACACACCTACTTTTAAAACAAAGTGGAGGGCTTTCACCCCCCCCACCCCCCAACTAAATATACCAACTCCGAGATCGTTGTACATTGGGGAAAGGGCAATTTCCTGGTAATTGCAAAGTAACTTCTTACAGAAGCGATTACTGGGAAATTGCCCTTTCCCCAATGTACAGTGATTTCGGAGTTGGTATATAAAAGAAAGCAGCCTCTTACCTACCCATTTTGAACAGTGTAGCATGTTTACGTCATACACTACACTCACTAGGAAAGGTCGACCAAAACATTTCAGAACTCCGAATTTTGACATTAGGTGTCCCCAATTAAATGAACGTTTGATCAAATTGTGTCGAGTATGTTGTACTCGACATTTTGATCATTCGTTCATGTAACATAGACCGGATCATTGACCCCTGCATATTGTGGACATGCAACAAGTTATCATGTTGATTGGGACAGCCCTGGCAATGTGTGCTCTGCTGCTATTACCCTACATACTTGCATGTTACTGCATTTCCATGGGAATATGCGTGTGGGGGGACACACCTGCCAACGGTACACATTTGCACATGCTGTGCTAATATTGACTTTACATTTTGTTTCCATTTAGAATATTGCCCTGTCTTGGAGAATAGAGGCATATCACTAGAGACCACAGGTTAGACTGTAATAGCATACAATTGAGTTTTAGACTTCTTACCCTTCAAAGCCTTACTGCAACTGCAAGGCCTGCTGTGATATCATTGTGTAAGTCTGCAGGGGGGAATTCCATCATTGTCACCATATGTGGGTCTTTGCAAGACATTCTTTTATGGTTTTCTATGGCTGACTTGCTGGGTGAGTCTGAGGAGTGAATATGGGATCCCCACATTGACATCCATGCATGTGACCTACGATTCCCCTTAGTTGCCCCCCCCCGCATATACTGCAGTGGTATTAGTCACCTGGGATAATACTGCATAGTGTGGGGAAGCCAGTATTGGGCAGTCTTTTCCTGGTGTCCGACATAGCTGTTAGTTGTCTGTTGCTGCCCCAGTAGGCCACTCCATTCCATTGCATGCATGCAGTGATACCATACATATGCTACCATAACATACTACTCCATTAATTTATTGTTTAGAAAACTGACTTAACTTGTGCTTGCAGTTGTGTGATTGTTGGTGAGGGCTGACTCTGTCAGATACACGCAGTACACTACCTATACATGGTAAGCTACAGGTAGTATGATGTGTGTGGCATCCACTTTAATGTCTGTGCGAGTCAGAGAGAGGTGTCAGTCCCTGGGTCGCTACAGTGTCAGTGTGTGTGTGCTATGCATTGCCTCTTTGCCAAGGCCTGGGTATACTGGGCACACCTCAGTCTGCCTACAGGAGAAGGCTCAGGGGCTTCCTCCTCTGAGTCTCTCTGTACCTGTGGGGACCTTGGCAATGGTTGGGGACTGTGTGTCCCTTCCCCGTGCTGTTCCTGCTGCAGCTGTTTCCACATGATCATATTGTGCAGCATGGCATATAGTATGGACATGTGTGCACATGTGGCTGGAGAGTATTGCAGGGCTCCACCAGATATGTCAAGGCAGTGGAACTGTAACTTCAGCATCCCAAACACATATAATGATCCTGGCCTGTGCGTGTGCCTCAATATGGCATTCTTGAGTGTGTGTGTGTGTGTGTGTGTGTGTGTGTGTGTGTGTGTGTGTGTGTGTGTGTGTGTGTGTGTGTGTGTGTGTATTTCTGATGGGTGTCATTATCCATGGCTCCAGTGCATAGCCAGCATCCCTCACGAGATGGCCAGATGGGATGTCCTCCCTGGCAAATCACTGGTACAGCTGTGAGAAATGCCAGATGTGGGAGTCGTGATAGCTTCCTGGGCTGCCAGCACACACATTCATTATAATGCCCTGGGAATTGCACACGATCTGGCAGGTGATGGAATAAAAGCCTTTGCAGTTTATGTAGACCCTACCCTGGTCAGCAGGTGGTGCTTTGATGTGGATGTGCATGCAGTCAATGGCACCCAGTACCTCTGGATAGTCTGCTACACGGGTCTATATTATGTGATCAACAGTCAAATGTTCGAACACGTAATAATTGACCCCTAAATATCAAACTGTCAGAATATGAAGTGGTTCAATGGAGATCTCTGTACAGTGCGGGCATGGAAGTTTTCCATTGTCTGCACTGTAGTGCGATCTTGGAGTTGGTATATTTAAGTAGTGGGAGTGTAGTGGGTGCAGGGGGGCTTGCTCCCCTACTTAGAGCATTTTAATCGTTTGGGTGTTTTTTTTTTTTTTTTTTTTTTTTTTTGCCGTTTGACATTACGGTGTTTCGATATTTAGGGGTCAATTATTACATGTTCAAACATTTGACTGTTCGATCATGTAATATAGACCCTGCTATATGGTGGAAGAGGTGCATATTGCTGGCCCTCTCCTCATGGGTGCTGTGGAAGTAAATGGGCTCACCTTCATGTGGTAGCATGGCATCCAGGAATTGGTGGAGTATCCTGGATGCAGATGCCTGTGAGACCCCCATGATATCCCCAGTAGGTCTTTGGAAAGTACCTGTAGCTAGTATTCTTAAGGCTACACATACCTTGGTATCCACTGGGATGGGTTCCCCTCTGTTGGCTCTGGGTCTGAGATGAGGCCAGCACTGCTCGATGTGTTGCTGAAATATGTCCCTCCTGTCCACCTTGTAGCATTCTACTATCTCCAGATTATGTAGTCCCTGGTAGGTTACCTTGGGTTTGAACACTCTTCTCCTCCTCTTCAGTCTGCGGCAGATGTCAGCATTATCCTCATCACCATCCTCAGCCTCTAGCACATACTGATGTATCAAGGTGGCAGCAGGTCCTAACATTTTGTTAGTTTTGTCAGCTAAAATTCCCCCGAGTGTGTACACCTATTTTGCAGAGTTTCTGGGAAAAAACAGACTGAAAGGTGTTTGCATAATTTATACTGTTGTGCTGCAGATGCTGTCTGTGTGATTGGCTGACTATGATACATTCCACCTGCCAGCTATATTATGTGTACTTGAGTGCCTGTATTCTGCTATTTCACTTTTTTCCCCTTCCCATTTTTGCTCATTTTAAGCCCTGAGGCACACTGTGCAAAACCGCTGCCCAAATGTAAACAGTTCTGCTATTTCCAGGTTTTTTTTTTTGTTTAAGACCCAGTACGTGCCGTGCAAACCCGTTTAGCTAAGGTAAACAGTTTTGAGAACAAATGGCCCTCCCTTGGATGTGAACATGCTCCTCATTTCATGGAATAAGTAAATATAGCCTCAGACACAACCCCCTTGCTTAGTTGTGCTTAGCTAAGATCAAATGGGAGCCGTGGTGCTCCAATGTGCTTATACCAAGCAAGTCACACTCCGTTTTCTTGTCACCTGCTTCTCCTGCTTACACCACTGCATTATAGCTCCTACACAGTTAGGTGCAGCCAGGGAATAGTCTCCCATTTAGTAATTCAGTAAAATCTGCTCATTTGCATACCCCACTGCCTTAGTTCCTAGTTACCCCACTATACCACAGCCTTGCTCCTTAGCAACCAGTGTTACCTATTCTTGTTTTGATTTTGCATGTCTTAGACTATAATAGCAAAATGCAGATTTCATGTAAAATTGACTTTTCACATTTTTTTTTTTATTTTCGGCACAATCCCGTTTGCGCGCCGCTGCCTTATTCTTAAAAGGCCGAAATCGGCCAAAAAAATAAACTTTGAAATTTATAATTATGAAACACTTTTCAATGCCAGTGAATCATTGGCATGCCTAAAGGATTCTAATACATGCTTTACTTTGAGCTGTCATGCCTCCGTTTTGATTTTTGCAGAAATGTACTCTGTTACTAGCCAAATACATTTCTGTACCTCACACTATTCCCACACGGATGCCTGTCTCTTTGTTGAATCACTAATTCACCTCATTTGCATGGTTTTCACCAGCAAATGAGGTAATTAGCATTATTCAGTTGTGTCCGTGTGGGAATAGTGCAGCCAGGCTCATGCATGTCCCCAGGCTTGTTTACTGGATTGTTTGGCGGTCATATTCCGTGCAGGAGAGGCTGCACTATTCTTACACTCCAAGTAAACTTTACTGAAGCCAGGGGATTTCAGGATGCATAATATCTGTCAAGGAAATATGGATACAGGTTTAAGTTCATTTCTAGTTAATTAGTATTTGAGTAGGTATGCACAAAAGTCACTGTTCTAGTTTCCCTTAACTATATCTACGTACAATGTAAATACAGGATATGCTGTGTATCAGAATGATATATTATTGGCAAATGAAGTACTGAGTTGTTTGAAATGCAACCATACTTAGTATATACTTCAGAATGTTCTTATTCATTGACCTTTGTACCCTTTTCTCATCACTGGACCATAGTAAGTTAATCTGTTAGTTGAGTTTTTTAATTCATGATGGAATAAGAGGCACACTATTTTATCTATATTACTCACCACCATTTGTAAATCTTAATGGGATCTATTTTTCTGATTTGCCTATTTAAAAAATCGTGCTATCACTAACTAAATGGAAATTTTCTAAACTTAAATTTTGTATGCTTTGCTATAATTTTTGAAGGCCATGCTATCACATGGGATTGTACAGTTTATTAATATGTGTATTTAATGATACTGTAACTCAATCTATCTCTCTGTGGATCTACCATTCTCCTTAAGATATAAATCTGGAAGGAATGGACACCTTGAAATAGTGCAACTATAGTGAGATATTGCAAATGACAAATTAAACCTGGAAAAATTAAACTGCATCAATCCAAAGGTTTCTGTACTATAATAATGCAAGTAGTTTAGCAAACAAAGGTAACATTAAGCAGTTGAATCACGTGTATATTAAGTTTAACTTAATATCGGTTTTTACTTCCACATGCTTATCTTTCTGCCTATCGATTTATCTGTGTGTGTGTGTGTGTGTGTGTGTGTGTGTGTGTGTGTGTGTGTGTGTGTGTGTGTGTGTGTGTGTGCGCGCGCGCGCATGAGCGCATGCGTGTCTGTGCACATGTGAGTATTTGCATATAAAATGGGGGGGTGAAAGTGCTTTACTTACTTATAGTATTAATCTTTAATATCTGTTTTATAAGTATTCCATTTTATATCAGGATGAATAAATATGTCACAACTAATGTCTGTTATTAATAAACTATTTGTTTTTCTATTTGTAACTACTGTATGTGCCCTATATACATCACTAGGAGCTTAGATTTCCTCGTCATACACCCATTCACTTCATTTTTTTTTATGTAAACCAGGAGCTATGAAGGTAAATGTCTTCTCAACTCTCTGTACCAAAATAACCTGACGTCCTACCTATACTTAGCAGTTAAATGGTTGACTTTTCTGGAAACCTTGAACTTTTATTTTGTTTGTGGTAAAGCCTTTTTAACATATTGCTGTGGTTAAGCTATCATGACACATCTGTGCCACAATATGGTATGGATTTCATGTGGTCTTTTGTACTGCTCAGAGCACTTAATCTTCCCTTTGCATAGCTGATGATAAAAAACCTCTGATGGCTTTTCAAAACAGCCATTCTATTTCCAGCTCAGTCTGTTCCTTTTGTAGTCATTCATTTGATGGGACTGTCTGACCTTGACTTATCAAAGATCATGGAAAAGAATGAAACAATGTAGTACCAAGCATTCTATTCAGCTATAGTCAGCCTTGGCATACAGAAGTATGACTCAGAACTCTTATTAATTTTCTTATAGTAATATCAGGGAATCTTGTAAGTCCTGATGTTGTTGTTTTTCTTTTGGCTTTTCCCGGTTAGGGGTCGCCACAGCAGGACTCCGGTCAGCTAATGATTGGCAGTAGATTTTTACGGTGCTGAGGTGCCAGCTCGATGCCCAACCTTCAACGAAGGCATGCCTATTCACGCATGTCTTTCGAATGCTACTCGACTGCAGGGAGGACATGCAGAATCCACACAGAAGGAGCTCCAGCCGAGAATCGAACGGGAGAGCCTCTTGCTGTAAGGCAACAATGCTACCGCTGCAGCACCGCAGCTTACAGCTTGTAATTCCTGATGTTGATGCTATATTCATTTCCTGCTGCAGGAACAGCAGCTATTCATCTGCCATATGTTCCTTAGTGCATTGAAAATGCCTTGTGAGGTGTTTCCCATAAAACAAGCATTTAGCCAGACTGCATACCTAATAACAGTGTAATCTAATAAATATTAGAATTGTAAGCTGTGGAATATATGAACATACTCTTACATGACCTTCAATCACAACAGCGTATTTCATGGGTCTGTAAGTTATGCTTCATACTTAATCTCCATAATACGTTAGAAAACATTTTATTAGAAATAAATTTGCTTTCAGAGCATGAGAAAAATACTTTATGTATCTTGGATATTTATGTATTCAGATCACTTTCATGTCAGAGTCTAAACACAGATAAGGCTGACAGCATGACTTAGCTTGTTAAGGTAATTAGCTGCTAATAAGCTATATACCCTGTTGACTAAACATTGACACATCTAACCTTCATATGCATACCGTGAGTCTAGCAAAGTCACTTAGCCATACTTTTTGCTTCAGGGTCATCAGTACAAATAAGCAACAATCAAATAAATATGTAAATATAACATGAAGCATTATAGCATTTACACAGCATGTCAGTATGCCAAAATATTGCTGAACATTAATATGCATATTTTCTGAATCACTGGTCTTTTAACATTATTTGCAAAAAATAATCAAGTCACAGCTAGATCTGCAATGCTAGAACTCTTTGACGACATCAAGCCCAAATCTAGTTTTCCCTGTAGCAACTTAGCATGACTCAAAATCACCCAAGCTATTACAATTTAAAAAGGTACTGCCATCTTCTTATTCTGTTTCAGAAGCCATTTTAAATGGCTAGGTTTCATAACTGATTGAAGAGAGACACTGGCAAAAATTCAAAGTTTTCCCACCTGTTAACATGTAAACTGCCTGCCATTTCATTCACTGCACCATGCTTGGCATGTTTTATCCCACTGTTTCTCTAAAACACAAATGAACACAACATGCATGCGCACGTCTGAGATCTCATCAACAACAATGTGAGACACTTTGTGCAGTCGTTTAATCAGTGTTGCACAAGAATGTTCATTAATTTAATTTTGTTTTGTGTATAAGTGTGCTGAAAGATTGGTAGTGGAGGGATAGTTGCTGTGAGAACATTGCAGTATGTATAGATGCTTTTTATTGTATACCAATGCAAACCGTTATCCTAGTGTTGTTTTGTGTATACCGGCAATATTTACAACTATCCCTGATGCTATGCATTTGTTCTATGATAATTTTTTTCATTGTCAGGAATTATTGTGCTAAGAGGTTGTGAGGGGGTTATGGGATGTGAGAATGGAGACAAATGTCCAAAGCTTTATCCATCCATGACCGAGCAACAGAGCACACAGCATGCATGATTAAGGGGAAGGAACTGAACAATAGAATAAAGAGAAGGCAGACAATGGGTGATAGGAGAAAAGCAGTGCTTGAAGGGGATAACTCACTTGCATGGTGTATTAGAATGCTTTATAACTATTGTCCACTACCTGGTGGAATGGAACATGTCATTCTGTGGTACAAGTGATGCCTTGTACACCTACAGCAATGCCAATTTCTTAGGCGAAGTACAGCTCTTGTCACACTTCGATTCTGTCATGTCTGAACATTTGTATTGTATTAGAAATAAAGAAATTACGGAGCTGGTAATGACATACAAATTGAAATTGTTTAGCTGATTGCAAATGCTACTTTAAGGACCACTGTAGGGAAGGTGAAGGATATATCAGCAATCAAGAGCAAATGACTGTAGTAGGTAGGTATGTGGACATTCCAAGGACTGCAGCCATGGTTGAGGAACACTGGAATTTGTGACTGTAAATGATATAAATGGAGCATAACTTATAGAAGCACTTCTTCAGGCTATGCAAAGTCATTAACTGGACATTAACGACTGTCGAGGACAAGCTTATGACAATGGCAGCAACGTGAAAGGAAAATGAGCTGAATGCAGGCACAGATAAAACAGATGAATTCAAGGGCTTTTTTTGTGCCATGTGGCTGAATAATTTAAATATTATAGCTAGTGATGGAGCATGTTCATCACTACAGGCAGTGTCTTTCTTTGGATGTCTGCAGAACATTTACGTACTCTATTCAGCATTAACAAACCAATGGCAGATCTTGAAACAACACATAAATGTCACTGTGAAGCCACTATCTGAGACTCACTGAGAATGCAGGATAGACTCACTCAAGGCACTATGATTTCAATTGAAGGGAGCTGTGGAAGCATTACAGGAGACAGGTGAAGCATTACACACAAGTGACGCCACAACATATCCAGAAGTAAGGGGGCTATGCTTGGCACTTGTGTCATATCAACTCATTGTATGTTAATTGCTGACAGAGGTAAATCATGCAAGCAAAGTGCTGCACAGTCCATCGATTGATATAACTACATGTGTCAAAGTGCTGGCGTCAGCTAGGGGAATTATTGAAGAAGTACAGACAGAGAGGATTTCAATGTGCCATGGGTGAAGCCCACAAGACAGTAGAAGAACTGAATGCTGGCACCACATTTCAGGAAAGGAGGCAGAGGAAAGTAAAGTGCATCTTTGACTGTGAAGGAGAGGATGAGACTGTCCAGGATCCAAAGGTAAAACTACATACAGAGGTCTTTAATGTGCTGCTGGACACAACAATACAATCATTTACTGACTGGTTTGTGCAGCTTTCACAGTTTGTGAAGGCCTTTGGATTTTTATCAAATATTAAAGTCTTGAGTGAAGTTGCGAAAGACACACTGATCCAACAAAACAAGGCTGTGAAAGATCAATTGACAGGATGAGTGGCCACTGTGACATTGATGACACTGACCTTAGACACGAACTAAAAAGCCTTTCTTGAATGACTGATACTGAATCATCACCATTGACTGGTGTTACATTTTCTCATTTGTAACCAGTTACAGGACATCTATATAAATACTTATGTTTCAGTGTGTGTTTATTTGACTGTACCTGTTATAGTGGTTACTGCAGAATGCAGCTTTTCTAAACTGAAAGTCATAAAAACATACCTACATGCACCAATAAGTAGAAGAAACTTTCAGGCTTAGCTGTGCTCTCAACTGAGCATGATGTGGGGCAAGGTTTACTGCATGGCAGCCACATTGAAGACTTTGTCTGGAAGAAAATATGTAATATCCTAGTAAAACTCTAAAACACTACAGGTATGTGCTCATATTTCTTTTCCAGTGACCTTTCAGAATACTGCATGGCAGCAAATTTCAGGTTGCATCTTAGCCTGGCTTCTATAGTATGCTGTGGCTTCACTGATCTTGCTTACTCAAGCAGGTAGGACCAAGCAGGACAAGAAGTATGAAAAGCTGCAGGGTTTGAGGCAAAGGCAGCTAGCAGAGGAAGGATTCATCATGAGATCAGAACAGTCGGGAGCAACAGCATTCATGAGATCAGGACAGTTGGGAGCAACAGGATTCATCATGAGGCTAGGACAGCTAGGACTGGATTCATCATGAGACCAGAACAATTAGGACTGGCAAGATTTATCATGATGCCAAGAAAGTTAGAAGTGGCAGATTTCATCTTGAGGCCAGGATAGGTGGAAGCAGCAGGATTCATCAAGAGGCAAGGACAGAAGCACAGGAAGAACAAATTGCTCATATGGCAATAAAAGTGGCAGGAATCAGAAAAGCTGAAGAGCTAACTGCCCATTGAAGATAAATGACACTTTGGTGTCTGTCATCTGTGTGCTTTTTGAATTCACCTGTTCCTCTTTGGATTTGGGTCTATCTGCCTTAGTCTCAGTAATTCCCATGGCTTTCTCCTGAATGCCTTGTGTGTTTATTTGGGTATGAGTCTGTCTGCCTCAGGCTCTGTAATCCCCATGGCTTTCTCCTGTATGTCTTGTGCGTCTGTAGTCTTTTATCTCATGGCTGTTGTGAAGACAGGTGAAGGCTGCCAGCCTAACAAGATAGAATTTTGTAGATAATTCTGTCATTTGTAAATATTAATGTAAGCCACAGGCTTGTTATTTTAAAGAAGAAAAGACTGCATTGGATATTCAACTGCAAAAATGTAGCAACAGTGCATTCTGCTGTAAGAAAGCTAAGTCAAGCATCTTATGACTGTCTTTGATGTCAAAATTTGGAGACGATATGTCTAAAGGGAGGCATCCTGTCTATTGTTTTAAGACCAGAGTTAATGGCTAGAATTTGCATGTATAAATGTCCATTATTGCTCTGGTTTCTGACCAGGTGTAAAGAATGTAAATGTAGTTTCTGTTAGCCTGGGAACACTAGAGAAGTGCGAAGAATGATGTCATGTGAAGCAGCTCTGCGTTATCAATTTAAAGAGAGAGAATCAGAGAGCTCTGAGCATTTGTCTTGAGAACATCCAACATCACCAGCACTGTCTTGCTCTATATGTAAGTTATTTCAAACTGTGTCTTCTCTTAGAAATAGCCAGGAATTAGGAAGATTAGACTGTTTTTCTGTGTTGATGTTAGAACTTTTCTATGGTATTATTTTAAGTATTTCTCTGTGATCTCTGAACTCTTGACTAGCACTGTGTAGTAAGAAGTACTGTCTTGTGTTTTTATTATTTATTATTAAATATTTTTAAACCTTTCAACTGTGTCTGTTTTGTGTGGAGATAATTTAAGCTCTAAGAGTACATTGCATGTATATAGTGATGCTGTACCAAGTCACTCCAAATAAGTCTTGACTGTTAGGTCACACTTAACATTTGGATAATAATATTGCACAGTAATAATTGGACACCTTTTAAGGGCCTTTGAGTAGCTGATAAATATTAGTGGGTGGTGGCAGCTGATACTACCTTTTAGACTGGGCAGAAAAGGGACACAGCTGGAGAACCTGCGCCAGCCTTCCCCAGGAGTGTCTATGTGGTTGCATAAACTTTTATCTCAAAGTGTGTGTGTGTGTCCGCTATTTGGGCAGGGACATGAAGCACTGGTTGGACAGAGAGGGTGCTGGAGGTTTTAGCTTGCCCACTAGGCTGAGATCTGGACCCTGTAGTTGTGCCAGTATGGAGTCTTATTGGGGACCTGGAGAAAAAGGGGAGAAACCAGCCCCAGACTGACTGTGATCTCTGTGTGTTCTTAAGGAAAATTGTACTTTACTGTGTGTGTGTATTTACTATCCTTTCCCTATATGGACGCCCATCACTGGTGTTAGTGGTGAGGATTGAGGCTCCTTGATTGCTGGCACAGTGCACAAGTGTCACAGCTGTCTTGTGTGCCTCTGCAGTGTAACTGTTCTGCATGTCTGTAGCTGTCTTTTTGTCTTGTGTGATGGGATCAGTTTATCTAATGCGTCTTATGTATTTCAGTCTTGATATAGTGCTGTCATCATCTTGTGTTTGGGAGACTGTGCGGGTGTCTGTCCTGCTACAGTGCTGCCTTCATCTTGTGTGGGTCTCTGCTCAGTCTTGGTGTAGTTTTGTCCTGGTCTTGTGTATATCTGTCATGTGTGGGTGAGTGCCTCTGTCCTGTGTATGGGAGTTGTCTGTGTGGGTGTTCAGTCTTGCTGTAGAGCTGTCTTTGTCTTGTGTGGGTGTCTATGTCTTGTGTGCGAGAGTCTCTGCAGCTGTCTGTATTATGTGTTTCTGTCCTGTGTTGGTGTGTCTATTCAGTCTTGATATAGTGCTGTCTTTATCTTGTGTGGGTGTCTGTCATGTGTGGGAGTCTGCCTGGGGGTTAATGTTCTGTCTTGCTGTAGTACTATCTTCATCATGTGTGGATGCATCTGTCATGGGTGTGTGTGAGTGTCTGTGTTCAGTTTTACTGTAGCGCTGTCTTTGTCTTGTGTGGGTGTCTTAATTCGGTCTTGCTGTAGTGTTGTCTTTGTCTTGTATGGGAGTCTATGTCCCATGTGCGAGAGTCTGTGGGGGGGTGTTCCTGTTCTGCTTTATTGTAGTGCTGTCTTTGCCTTGTGTGTGTCTAGGTCCTCTATCTGGGAGTCAGTGTGGGTGCCTTTGTGTACTTTAGTGGGACTGGTTACCTAGATGCAGTACAGAGCCTTATTGTAATGTAAAAATAAGGCTACTAAATGTCAGTCATTGTGTCCATGTACCTCTGTGAGTGGCTACCATGCTATGGTATAGGTGCTTGTCATAATGTAACATTGGCACTAAATGTCAGTCAGAGTGTGTGCGTACCTTGGCAGTATAAGTCTTTGTAATGATCTGAATGTAATAACACTATACAATGATCAATAAATGGTGCTGGTTGAACTTGGCAGGAAAGGGGGGGGGGTGACAGCAACATGGTCACACTTTACATTCTCGTGGGTAGATCCCCCAACTTGAAACTTGCTGGGGCCCCCAAAATACTAGCACTGGCTCTGTGTATATAAGTAGCAAGGGGTGTGTGTGGGAGGGGGTAGCAGGTTTGTGTTCTGTGTTTAGGTTTTGATGTTCCCAATTTGATATTATAATGTTTGCTGTTATGAATGTTTGATGTTTAGATAAGGTTCCACGCATATCTATACCTATATATGTAAATATACATACCAGTATATATTACTAATCTTTACTCATACCAACTACTCCTGAGGTATTTAATCTATTAGTTCCTTATTACTTTCTTATCCACACTCTTCTATAATTTTTCTCTCTTACAGTTTCGATAATGACCTTTCAGCATACCATGATCTTCTAACTTCACCAAGGCTAATCGCCTGTATTTTCCTTCCACCTCCTCTCAAACCACTTAAACCATCTTTCTCACCAATATGTGTCAAGTTATTCTTATTTTAAAATGTTTTTGTCAGTTAATTATTCTTTTCATTTTTTCCATATAACAATTATGCTATTCTGTTTGTATGTATTTGCTAGTTAATCAATAAATCGTTGTTATTTATGCCTGTGATTGACGTAACATTATCTTTACTGGAACTTTTCTCTTGAGGCCAGCACTGAAAATGGGTACTACTGTATAGTTATAATTTCTCTGGAACAAATGTTAATAAATAAATAATTATATAAAGAAAACAGAAATAAAGAATTTAAAAGAAAACCCACCTGGTAGTCCAAACACATTAATAAGTTATATTGGAAAAGAAAAAAACTCCTTAACCTGTATTGCAGAACAAAATGCCCCAAAATTCAGAAGAATATCAAACAGCTAGGTAGGAAACTAAAAATGAACATCTGAAAAATGAAAACATCCCATGAACTCAGACTAGCTATGGAACACAAAGACAACTACAACTCTTTCTTTAGTTGTGTTAGGGAATAAGAAATAACATTCACCATTGCTCAGAGCTTATTCATAATGATGCTGCATATTGTTAACACTGTTAAATTCATTTAGTGGCAGCTTCACCCAAGAGGCATCTATTCCAAGCTCACTTCTCAAAGATAAAATCAAGCTACCAACCATCATGAAAGAAGAGGTACAAATAGTCTCCAAAATAAAGAACTGCTTTTCCATGGGGGCCTTACAACACGAGTTACCTAATAGCACTAAACAAGCATTGGTGGATGCACTATTTAACCTCTTTAACTTGAGCCAAGCAATGGGTTTAGTCCCAGTGTTGTGATGCACAGCTGTTGTGATGAAATTCTACAAGGGTGGCCCTGCTACTGAACCCTATCAGTCTACCATATCTTATATGCAAAGCTCTGGAACTTATAACTCACTTAGTTAACTATGATATTAAACTGTTATCAGACATGACATGTAGCAGCTTGTCGTTTGAAAGTAGATCTTGTCTGATGAATCGACTGCACATTTTTAAGAGGGTAGCTTAGGCCTCAGACTGCAGGTGAGCTGTTCAAACAGTGTACCTTGACATGTCTAAGGCATGTTATACCACACTGTGTGCAAATATAATAAACAAGCTGAAGGAGCTTCAGATTATTCCATATGTGGTTAGTCAGACAACCAACTGGTTAGGAACAAAACTCACACAGTAAGGCTAGGGGATGCATCCTCTAAGAACCTTTTTAGTTCCTTGGAGATCTGTGCTGGGGCCTCTGGTCTTCTTATATCAAATGAGGATCTCTGGTTACAAAGTTTGTAAATGATTGTAAGCTGGGAGTCATCATCAATTCATCCTCTGAAATAAAGGCACTGCAAAAGGAGTCAATAGAGAGAGTACAAAAATTGACTGAGCATCAATTCTAAACGTGCGACACAATACCATTTGGTAAGCAACCACTAGCTCAGTCTTCTAGTATAGATAACAAAACACTTCAAAATGAAAAGGTAGGGAGAGGGCAGGGTTCTTTGGTAGAGAGATCCTCACATTTGATCATCATGTCTCAACAGTGGTTAGGAAATCCTTCTGCCTTGCACAACTCATAACAAAAGGCACATCCTCCAGATCAAAAGAAGTACTTACCTCACTTAACATAGACTTCATAATGGCATAATAGTGTGTTCTATCCATAATGACAGTGGGTCCACCCTTATCTGCAGGTCTAATAACAATACTACGGTCATTACGGAGTTGTGATAAAGCAATCCTTTGTCCCGTATTAAGATTATATCTTTTAGTTCTTACATTAGCTGATCTAGACTTAAATTCATAATCAAGTCTATGTACATCATCCTCAACCATCTTAATAAATGCATCCACTAACGGACGGGAATTAGGAATATACAAGCTAGGTTTTTTAAGCAGCAAAAGACGTATCACCAAATTCTAATTTTAAGACGACATTCAAGTAAAGTCCCTAATGTCCAATAAAGTGCCCGTTATATCACTCAAACAGGATGGAATAAAACGTAGCCCTTTCTCAAAGACCTCAGTCTCTTCTTTCATTAACACACATAGAGAAATGTTCCATACTAGTGTGCCCCTGCTCTCTTCCACATTTTCTTGAGAGTGTGGCCTGTCTGATACTCCAACAGTTTCTGCTTCTGTCTGCCCCTGCTCATGGAGCGAGCCCTGCCCCTTCTGTGGTCTGCACTGATGGGAAAAGAGAGCGTGGCCATAGTATTATTACCTGAGGAACTACTGCTTATATTGGCAGTAATGGATGGAGGAATCTTCCTCCTCACATCAGCTCCTGTATTGGAGTTAGACAAAGCAGTACCAGAACCCACTCTGCTGGTATCAGCACGGTCTAGGACCCCAACAAGAACAGCCCCAGATGTCTCAGCTTCAGATGTAGAAATAGCCACCCCTTCATTCAGGGCTGTTGATGGCAAGATCTGTGAAGTTAACTACTCATTCGCCACATTAGTATGTCTATCATCGATATTATTATCATATTGTTTTTAAATAACCTTTTAACAATTAAATATGCAAATTTTTCAATTTATTAATTAAGCTAATTTCCTGTGGTTGGATTTATATATATATATATATATATATATATATATATATATATATATGTGTGTGTGTGTGTGTGTGTAATTGATGACTGTTTCAGATGAATCTGATGAAGGCCAGTTAAGCTGGCTGAAAGCACTTATTCTTGTGTTCTTTTGTTATATTAAAAGTGTGCATTACATGGGAGTCTTTATTGCCTAGGACTTCAAGTTTCTACAGCCTGTTATTTTTCCATTTGGTTTTTGGATTATCGTATTTTTTACTTGTTGTCCCCAAAGATAAATATAATATTTCAGTTTATCTCCAGTTAAAAAAATGAGTAACATATGGCAAGGATTAGATGGGTTGTATCAAATTTACAGATTTAATATGATTAAGTAAAATAATTCCGTTTCCGTGAGCATAAATTCCAGGAATTACACCAGTGATTACTAAAGCTAATCTGACATTATACAGACACTGTTTGCATTATTTATTGGATCTATAAATAAACAAAAAGGAAAGAAAATTACAAAGGTTGATCAGCTCATAAAGCAGACTGGTAAAGTACAAGCAATAATTAAAGGAAACGAACATGTTCTGTGGAGATCCTGTTCGTAAATGTCAGATTCCATGCAGACGTTTAGTTTACTAAGCAATATGCTTTTGTGAGTAAGAAAAAAAATAAAAAGTAACACAATAATTATCAATCTTTTATTTGATAAAATTGCTTTGAGAAATACTAGGAATTCAACTTCTAATAGAATAAGTTTCCTTACATAACTATAGTTTAATTTTAAAGTCAGAAAATCAACAGACACCTAATACAGCATTTCATTCAAAACTTTAGAAAGTCTTTTCTTTTGATGAGATAAATATAATATGTTCTTGTTTAATTAAAGATTACTGATTAAAGATCTGCCCCGTGGCATAGAGTAACAAAGCCTTAACTATGGCCCAGGTGACCCAGGTCTAATTAGAGGATCAAGTGTATGATAAAGCAGCAGTGAGGGATTGATGCCATCTCCCATGACAATCTCTGGTGGAGAACGGGGATGTTGTGTGGCTAGAGAGGTATAGTCAAAAGATGGGAAAGGGTGGGGGCATGGTTGCGCTGATGCAAAGGTAAGGAGTAATACTTTACATCCTCACTGCATGGGTATAACCCCAGGTATAGGAAAGGGAAGGGATCTATATCACATTGTTAAAAACATCTTCAGTGAACCTCTGTTCACTGACCACTAAACAGCAAAATCTAACTCCCATGAATGGCTGTTTCAGCAATCTTTTTCCTAGGGGAAAAAAATGCTTGGCCATTGTCGAGAATTTGCCCTTTTCCCCACTGTAGTGTGATCTCAGAGTTGATATATTTAGTTGAGGAAGGGGCATGGGGCACAGCCCCCCGCATTGGCAAAGCCCTCCCAACTTTGATGGGTTTGAAAGTTTGTCTGCTTTTTGGCTGGCCAAGTGAAAAAATACACTGAAACGGCCGTTCAGAGAAGCTGGATTTTGCTGTTTAGTGGTCAGCGAACAGGCATTCACTGAAGAGGCTTTTTAATAAGGTAATATAGACCCAAGGTAAGCAGTAGCAAGGTAGGTTATAAACAAAAACTCCCTTGGCAAATGGTAGAGGACTGAGACGCTGCCACATTGCCTTTTATGATCTGTACATCCCCCAGCCAATACTGGAGTAAGTCTTGGAGTTTTAAGTGAAGCTGGTAGACCCAGCAATGGATGCGGGGCACTGAGGGTGGAGTGCTGTAGGGCAAAGCTAGGAAGGGCCAAAGAAAAATAGAGACTACTGATTAAATCTCATGGGCTGGTATATTCCCTTTACAGCACGGCTTTCCTGTAAGTTATTTTATACTGAAAAAAGGGTTCCTTAATCAGCACCAAATGAAACACTATTTTGCTAGTAAATAACTAAAAATTATTACTTCTTTTTAAAGTCAGCTTTAGAAGCCCCTGCGTTGTACACAGAAAGAATCTTTATTTACAGTGACCAGATTTCAGCAACAGAGGAATCATCTGTTGCCAGCCATGCTGAATTACAAACCATGAAAAGTAACCTGTAACATCTCTGATAGATGGCACATGAGTGTCTTAAACAAACTGCATGTGCAATATAAACCTGTATTCCATGCATGGGAAAAAATATTCATGCTTCCTAGTCCAGCAGATCTGTCAGCAGTGGGGTTCCACAGGGGTCAGTGCTTGTCCCCCTATTGTTTGGAATATACTTTTCAGAAGTTCAGTCCAAAACAAAGGGGCTGTGGCTAGCTAAGTTTGTGGATAGCTGCAAACTAGATGCAATCAGTGAATCCCTAAATATGTCAATATACTTCAAGAGGGACTTAAACAAACCAATGACTGGTGCCAAAGCCATGAACTCAAACTCAGTGGTAAAAAATGCATTATCATTCCCTTCAGTAAAAATGATATCCCTGCAGACTATCAAATAAATAATACCCTAAGTAACAACTCAGTAGTGAGAGACTTGGGAACGCAAGTTGACTGTAGCCTAAACTTTGACCACCATGTGCCTACTATGGTATGGAAGGCATTCTATTTTACACACCACATTAGTAAAGGTATTGCCTTAAGAGCAAAAAAGGTCACAACTCCCCTGTACTTGACCCTCATCAGGCCAATAATTGAGTACAATGCTCCCTTTGGCATGTACTGTACCAGGCATCTGCAGCAACTTGAGACACCTCAAAGATTTCTAATCAAGAAATTTCAGGGTTTCCAGCACATGTCATACATTGACAGACTGAAGACACTGTCACTGTACTCAGTACATACAGACTACTTAGAGGAGACTTGTGCCTGGCTTACAGAACAATTGCGGCCCCAAACCTAATGGTAATGCTGCACATCCACAAGTCAAATGGAAAAATGGTTACACACTCTAGGGACCTTAATCTGGCCTGCAACATAAATAGGACCTGGTGTAGAGACAGATATGCCTCTCAGAGGTTGCCACTCCTCTGGAATAAGCTACCAATTCACATCAAACAGAGGCCCTCTATAACCCTGTTTACACATAGCCTGGATGACTAGATGGGAAATCATAAATTCTTTCCAGGCATTTCATCTTATGACCCCTCCTAGATATGGGCAGTTGTTGCTAACTAATATATTGAGTTTAGGCATGATCCTTATATTGGGTTTCTCTATTATTATACTTGATACATATGGCTAGGCTTACAAAGAGGTCTATATTATATGTTCAAAGAGACTATTCTTCAAACATATAATCTGCACTTTTCCATTCAACCCCTACCACACATCTTGGGACCCAGATTGGCATGTGTTGCCCTGTTGAGATTCAGGTTTTCTACCATTCAGAAAATGCTTGCTAATGCAGAACCTGTTGTTCTGTCAACTTTCTAAGTATGTGAGAGCAATATTTAAACAGCTTGCCTTTTGCTTAAAATGCATTTTCTATGAAAACAGAAAAGAGAAAGCAAGGGAAAAAAGCAGTGGAGGGAGTTTGTTTCGGTAAGATTGCTACTGGTCATGTTAAAGTCAAATATGGTATTATGGTTTATGGACCTGCAACTCATTTGTAATAATATCCCACATTGCGAGGGGTACTGTTTTTTGCCATGTGAATGTTAGTCTTTATTGATGTATTAAAAATGTGTGCTTCATGATCTTGGTATAGTGTATTCTTTTTTTTTTCAGTAATAATTCTTTATTATTTTTCAACTTGTTCATACAAACATTTGACCGAGAAATACACAGGTAATTTCCAAACAAAGCTTCTAACAACATTCTTGTAACATATGTACACTATTTACATGAATGCTTCCATATTTTAACATAGAAGTACATATGAAGATTCTTATCACTAGGGATAATATCTTGTAATAATATGATTCCTGATAGGGTTAGACTTTATACTATATATATCCAGGGAGTTTCCTGGGCTCGGTACATTAAGACAGTATAATATTGAAAATTTGTTCCCAAATCTTCAGATTATTTATATGTTTGCTATGATTATTAATTAGTAGTTTGTGGGCTAATATATGTTTTATCGCTAAAATCTTGAAGTTGTCCCATGAAGTTTGAGATGGGTTCACCCAATTAGTAGCTATGTAGAGTTTCATTAGCAAAAAGATATTCATAAGTATGGTCATTTGGGATCTAGATAGATTATTTAGAGGGATATGCAATATCATAAATTCCCAAGAAAGCGTTGAATTTTGATATCCCATCTTTTGCAGTTATAATTTTAAGGAATTCCAAAGTTTGTATATACATTTACAGCTCCAGAACATGTGTAGGAGGTCAGCAGTTTCATTTTTACAATATGGGCACTTAGGAGAATTTTTAGAGTTAAATTTATGCAAGCTAAGACGTGTATAGTAAGCATTATTGAGTATCATGAGTTGGGTAAATATTAACTTTTGGAGGGAGATTGATTTTACTGTTAAATTAATTGCTTTTACTATTTTACTTTCTTCAATCAATGGTATTTTTTCTTTCCAATAGTTTGACAAGAGGACGTGATCTTGATATTTAAAGTCTTTTATCAGTTTATATGTGGATGTTATAAATTTGGAACCTTGTAATAGGGCTTGCCATAGTGCGGTACATTTCGTTAAGTCCTTTTTATTAATACTTAAATCTTTAAAGTAGCTTATGGATAGATCTTTAATCTGTCTCAATATGACTAAGTATGATTTGGGAAGATTAATTTGCTGTCTTAAATCATGAGCCGAATAAGTCAGATATGGGTATATATCATGTAGAGTTCAGTTAATTATAAGTGGGAAGTTTTTTAGATCTATTAGTTGATTATTAATTTTCAGGTTACGGTTCCTATGAAAAGGTTGTAAGGTCATCATGTGTTGGAGGAGATTTAATGATCTAAAGAGATTTTGCAATAATGTTATATATTTTTTAATGTGTTCCATTAGTGCATATGATTTAATAGTATCTTTTCTTAGGAAAGGTAATGATTTAGGATTTATATTCAGATTCTCAGCATGTTTGTAATTCAGTCTTATCGGTATTGTGTATTCTTAATCAGAGGGCATACTTTTCGCCTGTTTTGATAACACTGTAACCTGTTGGTGATATCGTGCTGTGTAGTTATGATCAACCTGTTTCAACAGCTGAGAGACTGGATTATAACTGTATAATGCAATGTAAAAGTCATTACGAAGAGTCCATGCATTTTCCACCCCCTTCAGTAGTTGATGATGACGGCTCCCTCGCATTTTTGTAATTTTACGTACACAGCGTGAAAAGCTTGACTGTCACTTTGCAGGAAGTAATATCCACATGCATGAGTAACTAAGTAATAGCATGTGCTTCCTGTGAGATGCCGAACTTCATATTAGTATAAATAAATTGTCCTACTTTTCAACAGTCCACAATTTTACCTTATAATGTTAGCCCTGTCCCTTATAAAGCATTTGATCCTTTGGCAAATCACTGATCATTTCTTTTAATCAATGTTTACATTCTACTTACTATTCCAAAAATAGATGTTGATGATAAACATGTACTGTTAAATTTTAATAAATTAAAGTAGTATTAAAGTGTGTCCTAAAAATACTGTATTTTGTATAACATAGGAGGCAAAACAGTGTAAAGTGAATTTTATGGTACAACTCTTAAAATGTTTATATTATTACAGGTTTACTAATGAGTGGTACAGGTTTAATGGAAAAATACCTAATAATCAACCCCCTAAAGAGTGAACGCTCTAAAGCTTGAATGGCCACGTCCATAAATCTTTTCCTCGGGGAAACATTCACGGGGCTGTACAAAACTTCAAAACCCTAATCATTTGCCCCTCCTAACTAAATAGAATAACTTCAAGATCGCTCTGCATTGGGGAAAAGTACAATTCCCGATAACGGTCGACTGAATTTTTTCCTGAAGGAAAAACTTGCAGACGTGGCCATTCGCTCTTTAGGGGTTGATAATTATATGTTCGAAGAAAAGTCTCTTTGAACATATAATATAGACCCTTACGAAGACATTTGGGTCAATAGCCTAGTAACCACCTATGAACCTTTATGATCTTTCTCTCTCAGAGCCTTCAGAATCTAAAAGGCAGCCATCTTTTTCTCTTACAACCTGGTTCCATAAAACATGTCTTCCTTGCTATTATTTTCTGCTGCATGCACCTGTTATCTTGACCCCAACACCAATTTCTGAGCAATACTACCTGCCAGTGAAAAGATATAGCAGGTTTTGCATATTCTTGGAACTAATGCAAGAAAAAGACTGGTAAGCTATATTCTTCAGTGTGCAGTACCTTAAACATCCACTTATATATTCTTACAAGCAAATAATTCATTATGCCAGTATTCTCATTTACAGTTTGTGGCTCCTGCTTCTATCTTATACTACCAGATACACTTAAATTGCCCAACCATCACAGGACATTAGGACAGTTAGCCTTCTTGCAAAATACTTTTTAACATTTCATTATCCAAGTTAAAAATCATATACTAAGTATTTTTATATACATCGGAATGACCACAACACAAACCTATTAGTCAAGTAGATTAAAGATTACAAAACAATAGACTAACATAGCTGCTCCTTTCATAATGATACCAAATGGAGTAAGAACTTATAAAGGTTTCAACACTTAACAGCATGTAGTCTCCATTAAAGAGCATATAAATATGAAAAGTATGTTTACATCTTTAGCAAATCTTGAAATATTACTCTCACATTGTCAGCAAATATAATTGCCACCTTTTCAAGCACACAAAACAGAACATTTTTCATTAGCCCAGTGCTCTTGGACCCAGTCAGTTGCATCCTAAACTCATGGTATGTGCAAATACTGTTGTTTAAAGCAATGAAGTAACTTTTGAATCCTAGACTACTGACATTACTTTGCGCATTTACTGATTTACTGGCTACTGATATGTTGAAACATGGAATCAGACATAGCCGTATTATTTAGCTGTCTTTGCCTGAAAAATAACTGCTGGTCTTGTCGTTAAACTACACAACTTCTTTTAATGACCTAAATGACTTGTTTTGCAGTTACTTTATCCTCTGTAACACATTACAGCTGTCGCTAAGTTTGAGTACTTTTATTAAGGTGTTTTAAGCTTCATTAGGGTTTGTTAAGGTGTTTTAAACTGTCGCTAAGCTGTTGCTATGCTTTCTTCCATGTTTAAAGTCCATTGAACTGTTCCCAACTATTTTTACCTAGCTAAATTGTTTAATTATTATGTTTAGCATTGTAGACAAGTTATCCAGTGACTGTGAGTTGTTGTATGCTTAGATAATACAAAATTATTCACAAAACCTTGTCTGTTTACCTAAGGTATAAGCTGGATCTATCTTAAGTTTCCCATAGGAATACATAATGGTTGTATTACTTAGAATATGTTGGTATCACTTGTGTTGATTGAAACTGAAATGTTAATGCATATATAACATCTTTCTAAGTAGTTCTTTGTCTTACTGCCTGAAGTTCCTCCTAAGCAAACAATGTGTTGTATTTATCTGTTATCAGGTGCTAGACCCCTTATAACTGCCCTCCTCCAGAAAGGCTTGAACTATAGAAGGACTCTTCAGCTGTAATCTACCTGAAAAAAGCTCCTGCATTGTCCCTTGGATATAAACAGACCTGAAAAGGTTTCTACCAAATCTAGTTTGCTTATATGTAATACAGTAGCAAGCCGTACTGGGTCAAAAGCACTCCTAGATGCCCCTACAAAAGCGCTAATACGCTTAACATTTCAATAGAGGGTAACTTTCCTGGCTCATTACCCACCAATATTACCCATATAACTACATAACCTAACTGTTCACAAGAGAAAAGCCTGTAGTGTTTTTAATTAGCGGGCTTTAAACTATAAGTATTATACTGGCAAAATTAAACTTTAAGCATTACACCAGTAAATAAACGTTATGTAAAAGGCGAAAACCTAAGGTAATAGATAAAACTAGAAAAGGAATTCACTTTAATTTGCAATTCTACTTACGTAGCACCCACAGACCCTAAGAACCTTGTGGTCTAGTCAAGAAACAAGTTAAATTAAAGTTAAGCATTAGAAGCATAAATAAAAAGGTCCAGCATCTTCATGCACTACTAGATTAACTTTCCCCAGATATTCTATGTCTCACTGAACCCTGGCTAAAATCATCCACTTCAGACAATTAGGTTATACCACCAGGGTATACCATATTTTAGGCTAGACCATACCACTAAGAAAGGAGGTGGGGTAGCTGTTCTTTATAAGAACCTCACTAGAGATGTCCAATGTCACCCCACTATCATTACAAGTTGACAGGGCTGAAATCATTATAACTAAGCTAATTATCAATAAAAATAAATGCATATGCATTGTTTGTGTCTATATTCCCCAAGGTAATAACATAAAAATCTTAGAGGATATACTATGTTGGCTGTCAAATAACTATCCCCAAGAAACCATTGTTCTTGGAGACTAACAAATACTGGTATGCCTGTTCCTATAAACCCCCTGTAAATCATGTCAAGCTTTATGGATTCACACAGGTCATATCCTCCCCCACTAGGATAATTAAACCCAACAGTAAAGAAACTACTTTAGAATGGATACTTATTAATAGTCACCCCCCACATGTACAAAGCTGGGACTCTACCTGACAATATAAGCAATCACTTTCTCACCTATATTATCAGACAAAAGGTTGACATCTCTAACAAACCTACTTAAAAACAATTAGGAACAAGAAAAAATTTAACCTCACTAATTTCCAAAATGAACTTAAACTGTATAATTGGTCAGTTCTAAAACATCTCCCACTAGAAGAAACTGTAAAATACTTTAATAGCAAATTCCTAGCCACTTTAGACACCCACGCACCAGCATGCTCTATTAGAACTAAAAAGCTGCCCCATGGCTTTCAGCAGAAATCAGACAAAAAAATTGCACTTAGAAATAAAGCCTGGGCCACTTAGCAAACCAATAAAGGCCTTACTGATCAACTTAGATGCAGGCAGCTAAGGAACAATACAAAAAAATCTGTTATGACTGACCAAAAAAAAACTATTATTGCCACCTACAACAGAAACACCAAAATAAGCCACAAAAAATTTGGGCAGGCATAAATAAACTTCTCCACCCAGGACAATCCACCACCCCTACCCACTCAACTTCTATTGAAAAACCTCCAGTTGAGGTTGCCAATACCTTCAATAGCTTTTTTACAGAAACTATCCAGCATCTAATTAGTCGATTATCTCCCAGCTTCCTAAATCCAATTGTTACTACACCCAGTGCCCAAATTACCTCTAACTTTAAACCAGTTTCAACATTATTTATCCAAAAACTAATTAAAAAATTAAAGCCAACTACCTTATCTGCAGATCTACTCCCTGCAGAGTATTAACAAAAAGCTGTCAATGTTGTAGCATACCCAATATCCATCCTCATTAATAGAACCATATCTGAAGCTTCCACCCCCCCCCAATCTGGAAGATATCCCATGTTATCCCACTCCATAAAGTAGCTCTCAAATTACAGACCCATAGCTTTCCTATCTCCACTAGCCAAAATTATGGAAAAATGCATACATAGACAACACTTGAACCATCTTATCATGAACAAACTACTGACAAACTTTCAACATGGGTTTGGGCCACACCACAGTACCTCCACTGCCCTTCTCTCCTTCACTAATGTCATAAATCAGGGTTCCAGCATGTAGCTCGCAAGACACTTCCCTGTGAGCTACATCACCAAAACCAATTGGCTGCGGCAGCAATTTGCCAAAGAGCAATATGGCTGAACAGCATAGCCGCTGCAGCTGTACACTATGCACAGTAATTGTACAACTGGTGGCGATCCTTAAAGACAGCTGCCCAGCCGTATTCTAGCAGGGACGGCCACACTAGACGTGTACCACATTCCATATTCTCATGTAAGGAATGCATTTACTATATTATTTATTTATTTTATTGTCAGTTTAACAGAAGATATTCAGATGGAAGACTGTCTGAGGAGAAGGAGCAGGGTTTTAGTTTGTTGACAAGTTTGTATACTAGTGAGGTGAGTACTGTCTACATACAGAAAACAGGAGTAGAAGGAGCAATACGAGGAGATGTGTTGCTGGTGGGTGAAGTAAGAGAGCTGGGGTGAGTTTTAGGAGGGGAGTCTTTCAGTAGATTTAGGATGGTATTTATAAAGTGAGAGTTAAATAAATTAGCAATTTGTTGTGGGTCTTCGTCAGGATAAGGTGATGGGTTCTGTGTGTTTCCAGGATTGAGGAGGGAGGAAACTGATTTCCCAAACTTTTTTGGGTTGTGTGTTTGACCAGATAGTTGTGTAGAGAAACAGTTTTTCTTATCATTAATTACAAATTTTTTGGCCTTATTTATGAGTTGCTTGTAAATAATTTAATTTGGTGGAGTCTTGTTTTTATGCCACTCTTTCCATGCATGATCCCTAGAAAGTACAGCTTGTTTAGTATATTTTGTTAGCCAAGGGGCATGATGTTTTATCTGTTTGATGCGAATGGGGGCTAAACTATCAAGTGTATCAAGAAATAGTTTATTGAAATAATTAACAATATCATCCAGTGGTAGTATTTTTAGTGGGGTCCAATTATGAGCCTTTAGGCTATTTTTAAAGGTGTTTTGGTTGAATTTGGTAAGGTTAATGGATGCTCTATAGGAGTGGGTTCTGGGATTTGTATTTGTGTTCTATGGGTGAAATATGGCAGCTGGTCACTTAAGGGGTTAGGACAGGTACCACTATTGGAGTATTTATGGGGGTGAGTGACTAGGATCCAGTCTAAGGCTGATTCAGTTTGGGTAGCTTGAATATGAGTAAGACTTGTAATAAGCTGTGTAAAACTATGCAAATTGATACTATTTGTAGGGAAGTTAGATATTAAGTTTTTCCAACTGATATTTGTGTCACCAATAATGATAGTTTCACGGGAGATATTGTGATTAATCCAGGAAAAAAAGTCTTCCAGGACAGTGATATTCTGGCCAGGGGGAATATATAGCATGGTAATATATAGTTGCTTGTTACTATTAATATGAAGGGTTGTTAGAAGTAACTCTATATTTCCAAAAGAAGGGACTGCTTTTTTGCCACATAGTAATAATGTAGAAGCCATGATATATTAAAGCTATACCCCCTCCGTTTTAGTGGAGTCTATCATTGTGAAGGATATTGTATCCAAGTGGGAGAATTTCAGTGTCAGATATGTGTAGTTTTAACCAGGTTTCTGTTACTGCCACAATATCAGGCTTGAAAATCAGTGGTTTTATTGGAAATGCTAAGTACATTTAGAGTTAGTATATATAGGTCATGGTTTGTATGCTGTTGGGTGGATGATGGTAGGCTGTTGGGACCAGGGTTTGGATGAGTATCTCCACATTGAGATAGTTTAAAGAGATAAAGCATTACTGTATTTATCTGGTGGGTTCTTGAAAGGGTTTTGGGTAAGAAATGGGGAGTCAATTTTAATTTCATATTGGTGTGGGAGAGTTTTACTTTGGGTAGATGCAGTGAAATATATGCAAATAATGAGGATGAGATGTTAGAGTAACTACTGGAGTTTTTTTATTGCAGGGGTTGTCAGAGTTTAAAGGTTTGGAGGTAATATATGCAAAGGAGTATAGGGACATGTGGCTAGAGAAAGTATGTGGAGAGCAGTAGAGAGGGTGAGAAAGAGGATAAAGTACTGTGTTTGGTATTGGACATGTTCAATAGTGAGAAGGCACAGGTGTAATAATAAGGTTTTGAAAGTAATTCTTATGTGGAAATTAGAAGAGTAGTTTGTGTGTATGGTATACTGCGAATGAAAAAGGATAGTAAGGTGAGAAGTTAGAATCATAGGGGTGGATCAGGGAAGGAGTAGTAGTGTTAGGAGGGCTTTGTGCTGGTTGTTGAGGAAGAGGGAGGGGTTCCTTTGAGGGGTGTTTTTAGTGGATGATGAGTAAGAAGGGGAAGGGATTCAGTAAGTATAAATGTATTGGAAGGGGGGTGGGTGAGAATCTGGGAAGGGTAGGGGAGCAGAGAGAGCTCAAATGGAGCGGGATGAACCCAGATTTTTACTGCGCAATTACAAAAAAAGCTATCAGGTGAACTTATTTTCAAAACAATAGCTTCCCACTCTAGGGAAATTACCTGTATTTATTTAGCTTCAGAAGCCAAATTCTGTACATAATCCTTCTAAAAGAAAGGGTAGAGGGGAGAAGTAAATTCCAGTAGCAACAGCACTCAAATACCTTATCAGAACTTTAGAAAGAACAGAAATATGGTGGGACTTTTACAGGGATGTGGGATGGAAGGGATAGGCAGTTGAGTTGCTTGACAAAGTGTGCACTTCTAACTTATAAAGATACCTCAATACAGTTTAAGTAATGGTAATTCCACTACTTGGTAGAAATATATGTAACATTAGCCAAGAACCTAATTCCAACCAATATGATACCTGAGTGGAAGGTAGTGTGCAGATACTTTTCTGTTAGTTGCTGAGCTCATGAAGGAGAATGTTTTGCTAGGTGCTGGGTACAGTTAATGGCTATATTGACAGGCCTTATTTATCTTTTTATTTTTCTGTCCTGCTTCTGACTGCTGTGACACCTGAGAAGCAGGTAGCATGCAGATACTTTTCTGTTGGTTGCTGAGCTCGTGAAAGAGAATGTTTTGCTAGGTGCTGGGTACAGTTAAATGAGGGTACTCAATGCCAAGACATGAACAGCTGCTATGAGGATTGTCTGTTAAACATTAATAACATGACAAAAACAACTGCTATGAAAATTGTCTTTTAAACATTAATAACATGACAAAAACATTAATTTATTATGCACTGCATGCTGAGGTGTAAAGGTAAGTTTTAGAATGTCAGCAAAGCACTTTAAAAAAGTTATAAACCTGAACAATAAACAATTACTTAAAATGGATAGAACAACTTTCTATTAGATTATACTATAAAATAAATAATTGCTATACATAAACTATAACATTTACAATTCTAACTAAAGAAATGGGTGTCCAGTTTATAACTGGAATACGGCACTTTAACATATACATATTGCAAGTATAACTATATGTTTAGAGATTAGAAGGCATTCATGTTGTGCAACATGTTTGCCATGGACACCTCATCAAGCCTTCTCTCTACCCATGCAAACACACACTCATGCACTCACAAATATACACTTGTACTTGCATATATATAAAATACACAGTACACTTCTGCAATCACAACCAATGATGCAGGATGTGGATGAGTCAAATCGTTAGACAAGTCCTACAATTTCATGACTGGACAAATCACGAAAATGAGACATCATAATCTAGTCTCAGTGTTCAGATCCTGCACCTACTGAACTGATTTACTCTTTTAAATTGCTGATGGTATGGCTCTTTCCCATCATTCTGTAGCATACATCTGGCATCTGCATAACAGCTCTTTGCAACACAAGACTATTTCAAGCACTTTAACTACCAAAGGAGATAGCACATTAGAATAGTGATATGGATGCAGTCCTGCAATGAGGAAGGTGTGTGCAAGAAAAATGTAGCACTGTAGCCACCCTGGCGGCATAGAGGGATAAAGACCTGACTAAAGCCTAGCCAACCTGGGTTTGATTAATGGCTTGTGTGACTGGTGGAGTAGCAGGGAGGGGTAGCGGTGTGTCCATCTGGTGGATCAATGAGGTCAGTTGCACGGGCATTCCATATGATGTTTCTGGTGAAGGTTGGGGATTGAACAAGGGAGCGCATAGTGTAAAGGTGGATTAGGGTGGGATATGGCTCATTTTCCACAGAGGTGGTCCAAACCATCACACAATTTCATTGCACTACCCCTTCTCATGATGTAACCATGCAGTAGGGTAGAGCAGAGAAACCAGGAGAAATTTAAAGAGAAACTCCTCCCAACAGATGTTAGACAGCAAGTGCCCAGGATGTCCTTTGTTCCATGTTGGCCCTGATTGTCAAAATGAGCTAACATCTGGGGGCACAATTAGAGGAAACAATAGGCCTGGCAATATACGTGGAGCACTGGGGATTGCTGACAGAATGAAGCAGGGAAAAATATCATGCGCGAAAAAAATATAGCATTATGCTGCACAGATGCATGAATTTTATAAACAAAAAAGTAGTCTATTATGACTTGCAGAAGAAGCAGAATCCAAAATGAAAATGTTACAAATACTGTGTCTGTAGTGTCTTTTTGTAGTACAGGTTATTAACAGTACATCATACCATTTCAAACACATAATACAGGGTGCACTCAATTAATTCTAAGTAAATGATTAAAAAATCAGCTCAAGTAAATAACCCACAGCTCAATTCTACTCCATCCTGAGAGGCCAAACGCTGTGGTACTTAATCTCTCACTCTCTTGCGTCCCCTGACAGTATATCTCTCTACAGTACCTCTACCTTCTGCTACAGAAACCCATATCTAATGCTCACTTTCTTATTCTTGGACCCTCCCTGTTATAAGAACAGTGAATGTGGCCTCCATCACTCAGGGCAGGCACAGATCCTATTTTGAGCCTACCTCATAATTCTACACACCCTACTGCAGGAACTAGGTGTGCTGTAACAAATTAGCACCCATCTCAGCTTAGACATGTGGGAATGTACATTACTGGCCAGCCAGATTCCACATCAGCTGGCCCATAAATTCCTTGGCACATGTTTTTAGCATTCCTGATTTTGTACTGTCAATATGTCTAACTTGGGAATAGATATAGCACCCTAATAGACTAATACTATTCACAGTTTTAAGTAGAAAGTATGAAGCTTATTATTTTGGTTGTTTGCTCTATAGCATTTTACTTTCCTTTTATTACTGGGGAAAACTTTGTCTCAGTGCATTCCTTTGTCTGAGCTGCACATTCTCTTTTGGGTTTTAATGGTTCTTCTTTTGTTCTGTTATGCCTGTGCTTAGAGTTAGCAGCAGTCAGTTTAAGTTGATTCATTTTATGTAATGCTCTTTGTATTTGTACATTAGCCTCAGTACATCAGTGTTGTTGCTCTGTTAATTCCTTATAGATTGCACTCTGAACCTTAATGACAGTAACATTGATCTCATGTGTGGATAGAGGCATGCTGTTATCATGCACATTTTTATATAGGTTTGGTGTTTTCTGAAAGCAGTTTTGCTTTTCCTCTTTCCAAATCACCACAGTTCTGATTTATCTTATTAATGTATTTTCAGGCCTCCTGCACTGGACTTAAACACTGTCATTTTAGTTTCAACATTTTCTGCTTTAATGACTGCGTGTTTAGCTATATCTAAATTCATTTTTTTTCTGTGATCTGCACTCCAGTTGCGCTGGCTAAGTTTTTATCTACAAAGAGACATTCCTTTCCCTGGTACAGCTTAGCAGCACACTAGTAGTCCAAATTTCAAGTTAACATTCTCCCTTCTTCTTCAAGGTGGCACAGTGGTGCAGCAGTTAGCATTGTCACCTGATAGCAAGAGGTCCCCCAGCTTGATTCTCAGCTAGGGTGCCTTTTGTGTGGTGTCTGCATGCCCTCCCTGTATTTGCGTGGGTTACCTCTAGGTGCGCCAGTTTCCTCCCACATTCCAAAGATATGCTTTAGGTGGACTGGACATTCTAAACCTGCCACAGGTGTGAGTGTGCATGCAATTATATAGTGCAGAAGAACAACCATGGCAGGATTAGCCACCTGGCCATGTAAATCTTGGCTCTAGATTGTCACTGTTGGAGTGACACCCCAATCTATGTGCAGAAATGGGAAAAAGGGACTGAGGATGGATTCTCCCTTTACCCTACAGCACATTTATGTGGTTTTATTTCTCTTTTGCATTTGTGTTCCATGTCTGAAATGTGCTCATTAAGTGCACCAGTATTTTTCTTCTGTATTTCATTGCACACAATCTTTGTAGTTCTCCTCTGAGCAGTGGCAACTGATTACATTCATTAATTTTAGTTGTAGAGGTTGAGTTGCTTTCAGTGTTGTGTATATGTGTCTGTGCATAACTGTCTTCACTGTTTCTGGCTTCTGGAAATTTTCCTTTTAGTGATTCAATCTCAACTCATATGCTTTGATATTTAATTTGTAAGTTGAACAGAGGACTGTAAACCATTTATAACTCCTGCCACATTTTTGTTTTTCAGTTTTTAAACACACAATGTCAGTTTATTTTTGAATCTGAATCTTCTTTTGTCTTTCAAGTTCCAACATCAAGTTTATTTGTTTTCTTTTTGATGTTGCTTGACACAGCACTTTTAGGCTTCATTTTGTATTTTATTTTTCCTACTTGTTCAGAAAGTTCAATGGGCTTACTGGATAAATCAACCATCTGTTTGTCTTTTCTACTTTGACATTTGTTTGGTTGCTGAAGGTCATTTTACAACATTGTAAATCTCTGTTTGATTTTTCATTCTCAGAAATCATTTGTTCCACCATAGGTATGAGCTTTTTCTGTCTGAAGGCAGAGCCCTGTGACTTGTTTTAGCATTTCTACTCTCTCACTTAATTACCTAACTACATCTTGCAATGATGTAAAGAATCACAAGTCTTGATTAGCCCTGGTTGCACTACTATATTTCCTTTAAGAATCTTTGATACCTATTCGACAAGTTCCTAATCCTTAACTCTGCACAGGATCACTCATCAAATCCTCTAAAGCTAGCTATGAAAACAGAATTGCAGCAGATAGTAAAGACAACTACAAGGCCTTCTAAAGTTATGTAAAGAATCTCAACAGCAATGCCCAGATTTTCTCTGAGCTACTGTACAATGGTACCTCCTATACCAAGCCAACAGATATTGCCAATATACTGGCCGACAGATTCAGTGCCAGCTTTACCCCTCTCTGCTAACCCCCCCAAAAAAAATATCACATTAACAGCAGATTGCCAGGCACCCAGTATTACTGCTGCACAGGTTAAAACAGCACTGTCCAAGGCCAATAATACAACGTCTATGGGACCTGACAATATGTATGTATATGTATATGTTTGCTTGTTTGTTTGTTTATTTCCATTTGTTGATCAGAAATAATCCAACCAAGCTAAAAGCACATTCTCTGCTGTGGCCTGGAGAGAAGGATCCACAGTTACATAACAGAGGTAACAAAAGGAAAATATCAACTATTAAAGGACATTCTCAAACACATATATAAAACAATTACAAAAATACATATGTTCATAAATACAAAACATCATTAATAAAGGTTACAGACAGATACTTCATCAGCATATGATAAGAATTAAATATAAGTTTAAGACTGTCCACTTTATAATGTTTAAAGACGTTAGAGGGAGAGAAGCAGAAGAGAAGAAGCAAGGATGGCTAGGCGTTGGAAACTGAATGGTTTGATATGAAAGTTAGGCAGAAAGACAGGTCCAAGTGGAAGTTGAGTATGGATTTAAATCGTATAAAAATGTTATATGTTTACTGTCATACCTAAGGTCTTGGAGAATGGAATTCCACAGCTTGGCTATATGAACAGATTGTAAAAATTTATCAAAGTGGTTGTTTCATTTGACAACTTGTAGGAGGTTTGCGGTCTGAGATCTTAGTTCTCTATGAAGCATATATTTTGAAAGTACGTTAGGGATGGCTGGGTTTGTATAGAATTTTATGGGTGGTTTTCAACTGGTTAAATGATGTGTGGTTTCCAACTGTTTAAATGTTAAAATGTGTTTTAGCTCTGGCCAACTAATCTTAGAAAGTGCTTAATAATGATGGCTTTTCTTGGGGACTTTAGCAGTATATTTTGCAATTTTATCATGCTTGTTCATGCTTAGGTAGGTGAGTTTTTGGAATATTAATAAGATATCTATTGTGTATGAACAGCTAATACAGAGTTCAGATAGGCAGGGTTTCAAATCTTATACTGTATACATATATGTAAAAGAGCAGTGACAGGATAAAGGTTTGAGGGGGTTGGCATGGTGGTTTAGGTGTTTACCCCACTATACAAATTATAGGGTTTGATTCTGATCTCTGGTTATTGGAAAGGTTTGTAATATTCTACAGCCTGGTAGCCTAGTATTTACCTATAATAAAGGATGCATAAAATAATTTATGATTTGAAAGAGGGTGGATTGTATTTAATCATGCTCTTTCCATTAAAAAGGGTTTTGATTTTAACATATCTGACTTTCTGTGAGATTTTGAGTTTACATACTCATTATATCTCTTGAAGGATAACTTATGATTTATTAGTACACCTAAATGTTTGCATGGGAGATTTGTTCATTTAGTGTGTTATTTTGTGAAGTAGTTAAGATTACATATCAGCCAAATATGAGTAGTTTAGTTTTATTGACATTTAGTAATATAATTGAATCGTTAAGCCAATGTTTAATGCCTTGAAGGTTGAGCTGTATGGAATGCTATAACTAAGGAAGCTAGCAGTACAGATAATAGTGGAGTCATAGGTTCATAGGTGAATACTAAACTAACTGCTTTGAAGGGACATTTTAAGCCTAGCCAGTAACCTGAGGTCAGAATTAAATGCTGTACCTTGAGTCTATGAGTTGAAAATGTCAGCCATTATGCCAAACATACCCTGAGTCATCAGTGTATTGTAGTAATATGGCATCAGGAATCTTGGTGTGCAGGACATTTACAAAGATACTGTCCAGAACTGATCAAAGTATTTAGCTTTGTGTAGCTCCTATATTATTTGGTAGAAAAAAATACATGGGATCATTTTACTGATTGTTGTTGATTAAGTGGATAACTTTTGACCTATTGTAATGTGTTGTGTGCTAGAACTATATTAACCAGCCTTTGCAAAACAAGAGTGTGAGAGATGGTATCAAAGACCTTAGGTCTAAGAGAGTGGTAGTGACTGGAAGACCCTTGCTGCTTCTATGATTAATAGTATTTCAGATTATTAAAAGATCAGGTTCAATGTAGAACCCATGTCAGAAACCATGTTGTATAGGTGATTAATTATTAATAAGGTAATGCAAAAGCTGTTATTGTAAACATTTTTTAGGTATATTAGACATGAAAGATTGGTTGGTAGTAGGTTTAAAATTACTAAGGGAATTGTTTGTATGATATAACATTACTTCAATAGGACTCGAACATAAAGATTCACTTATGAATATATTTACACGTATATCAACATGATTATATTTATTTTATTTACATTTGCTTATCATGAAAGTCTGGGAATTCTGTTTGGAAATTAAAACTCCTTTTCAACAAAATCCTGGGGAGTAAAACGTAATGGTTACATACACAAAGTTGGTATTACAATCTGCAAAACATCTATGAAAGCAAAATCATTTATAAGGTTATAACAGAAATACATCAAGAGTTCAGTAAAGAATTAATCGCACTGTGCAATACACATACATCAAAGCAAATGTTTTATAAAACTTACACAAACACAGTTTTACAGGTCTTTATACAAAATTAATACAAGTTTCACTTTAATGTATGTGCACTAAGGTGTATTAGCTGACATTTGCAAATACTGAGATGGAAGCAAGTTATGAGCTAGTAAAGTTAATCTTTTTTTAGTAACCATTTAGAGAGACACTTAACTGATGAAGGTTCATTGTACCAAACAAGTCTTGTGAGCCATTGTTGCTTGGTATGAAGTTAATGTATTGTATAAAACAGTTACCTATGTCTATAAAATACTATTGAAAATTAAGACAATCTTCATATTAGTTTCACTGGGGAAAGGACTTGGTGTTTTTATTGTTTTACCCTAACTTAAGAAGTTTATTAACATTTGTGAATATTGTTTATGGCTATTTTTTAATAGTAATATAATGTAATGATAAAATAACTGAATTCTAAATGATAAACAGATTCAAATTATGTACAATATATACATAGGTCTGAAAACAAAAGAGGATAATGTTATAGTGCCATTACTTTGTTAGAAACAATTTCATTTTCTTCCTCATAAGATTCTTTAAACATCAGAGGCAGAATTCAGTTGGTAATAATCAATAGGAGATACCACTTTTGTCCAAGTAGTATTAATAAATGGATAGGGATGAACTTTTTTGTTCTTTAACTTTAGTTTCTCTGAGTATTATTTTTTTTAACAAGGAAAGAAAGTATTTGAAAGATGGTGATGGAATTATTATCCACTTCTTAATACATTTTCTTGCTACTGCAAGAATTGTCCATAAAAAAAAAATAATTTTTTTTTTCAGATCACCTCCCTAATTTAAATAAAATAAAATTAAAAAACTTGGATAATGAAAAAGTATCAGAAAATAAAGCTTTTAAGAAATCAACTATCTTAGACCAAAATAAGTTCAAAGAAGAACAATCAAAGAATACATGTAACCAATCAGCTTTACATTCTTGTAAATTTCTTTAACATAATATATGATTACTTTCATTTGATTTTATTTTATTTGGAGTTAAAAAACATCCCTGTGTAAAATATTTTCTATGTGACTATTTGCCAGTTATGAAACCAAGAAGAATATCTGACAAATGATAATATTTGAGATTTGTTTTGAGATGTAAAATAAAAGGCATGGCCTAAAGTAATACAATTCCAGAAATTGGAATTTAAATTTGTTTTATTTTCTATAAAAGTTTTATAAAGTTTAGAAAATAAGCTATGAATTTCTGAGTTATATATGATTTCATAAAGAAAGTGAATTAATTTGGGATTTTCTTTGAAGTGGGAATGAGAGATAGACATAATTCCTGTGTATGAGTTTTAATGTTTTGTAATAACAGCTAATCTTTTTTTGGCTTTCAGATCTTTAAAACAATGATACCAACAAAACAAAATTCTTGGTTTCCCCAAGTAGCAAGTATATGACTATGAGGTTATTGAAACAAAATTGGTGATGCTAGAAGAAATTATAGATTCAAACCTGATTTTAACATCTATATTACAGATAAGTATGTTCCTAAAGGATTTTAGTATAACATTTAAACAGCTTGAGTCTGTGGAGGGTGGGTATTATACTGGGCAAAGTTACAAAGATAATGTCAAAAGAAATTATCTAAATGACTTGAATTATGATTACACAATACATTACTCTTGTTATTAAGAAGAGTTAAATGCAAAGTTTTGCAATTAGAGTTGTAATTAGGACCCATCCAGTGTAATATATTTTTATAAGCTGATGCTTTAATATAGGTATAAATATCAGGAATATTGACTCCCCAAGGATACAAGGTCTTATGTAATGAATAAATGCTATTCTGGGTTTATTAGGAAACCAATGAAATTTTAATAATTGTTTATTTATTTCACTAATATGTTGTTTATTTAGAAAGAGAAACAAGGATTGCATTATATATAACATTTTTGGTTAGACCATCTTCTTTATTAATTAAAGTCTATCTTAAATGAAATAATAAGCTTATAACATTTAAAAATAAGCTTATTATATTTGTAGTAGCATCATAATTAACAGTTATTATTTCATCTAGAGATAACAACAATATAATATCTAAATAATCAAGTGAGGAGACCTGACTACCAATGATATGATTTTTATGTATTTGAGATTTTATTTTATTTTTATTCAATAATATGAAATCAGATGTGGACTGATTAAAGTAGTAAAGACCAGCAATAGAATGAAATAGTTTTATAGTAAATTCCATTTCAAAAAAAGTTGGTCTTGAATTTAAAAGTGTCAGCAAAATATCATCTGTAAATAGCATAATTTTAGAGGAGTAGTTATTAGAAATATCTATACCACTAATGTTTGGATTTGTTCAAATTAAAATAGCAAAAACTTCAATGGCTAAAGCAAATAAAATTGGAGAAAATGGGCAATCCGTTATTTAGTCCCCCTGGTCAGAGGGCTATATTCTGAAGTAAAGGGACCAATTTTAACATATGCAGCATTATTTTTATAAATATTCTTTATAAGTGAAATAAAATTTAAAAAAATCAAACAGATCTAAGATTTTGAATAAAAAAGTCCAATTCAGAGAGTCAAATATGTTTTCAATATCTAGGCTTATCAATAAAGCTTCATTTTTTCTTTCAAAAAATTTATGAGAGTTAAAATGCATCTTATATTATGTATTTGTCTTTTATATATAATACCCATTTAATCAGAACTAGTTACTTGAGCTATAGTTTTTGTGTCAGTAATGACAGACATTAAAATCTTATAATCATTATTTAAAAGTAAAATAGATCTATAAGAAGAGCAGAGTTACAATTTTTATTTTCTTTAAATATATGTAAAACTAGCGAATATTTCCAAGAAGGTGGAATCTTTTCTTGAGATTGAATTTCAATAAGTGTTTTATGAAAAAAAAGATATGACATGGGGAGGAAAATGTTAATATATTTCTATTATTATCCCATCCATGCCTGGAGCTTTTTTCAATTTAGATTTTTTTTTATCATCGATTTCTTTGCAAGAAATGTGTTTATGTAAATCATCTTTTAAATCTGGTGGGATTTTCTTAATATTAAGATTGTGAAGGTTTAATATTGGAGTTATTGTTTCAGAATTAGATTTTAGATTTTGAGATGGGGAATAAAATCTATAAGCATTGAGAATTTCCCAAATGTCTGAGTTTTTTTTTCTTTACCTTCATGTCTAATTTCCAAAAAAAATATTAATTTTTATTGCATTTTTACTCTTTTGGAAAGATTATGAATGTGTTTAGGAGATAAATAATAGGAGGTCAATTTTAGTCTTTTGAGGGTCAGATTTGATTTATGAGATAAAATATGAAGATATTTTTATTTAAAGTTTTCATTTCTTTTATATTAGACTTATTGATTCTAATATTTTTAGATTTGGCCACAATAAGTTGATTTTGAATGTTTTGTAGTTCTAATTCTCATGCTTTAATTTTATTTCTATACCAATTTATAATTTTGTCAAAAATGTAGGCTTTTAATGAATCCCAAATCATAATTATGTTCATGTTGGATGCGTTTAGATTCCAAGAAACAGTTAGTTCAAGGACTCACCAAGGTTTAAATTCTTTGATTTATATATGCTAGAATTCTAGGCAAAACATTTATCTTTTGAAGTTGGTTTGAAATTATAAGAATATCATGGTCACAGATAGGACAAGGAATGATGTTAAAACTTGAAATTCTAGAAATTATATCTTGTGAAGCTAGTATTTGATCTATTCTGGTCTGCGTATCATATTTAAAATCCTAATGAGAAAACAGAAATGAACTTTTACAAGTGTTTTCACAGCTCGGGCCAGTTT
>NC_056744.1:520731944-520774444 GCF_019279795.1 Protopterus annectens
GAAATAAATAGGACATGCTGGAGGGACAGATTCATAACCCAGAGGCTCCCTTCACTCTGGAATAAAATCCCAGTCCAGGTTAGGCAGAGTCCCTCATTGACTCTCTTCAAGAGGAATCTTGATGAGTGGATGGGAGATCGTAGGTTTTCCCCAGGTATCACTTCTGTGTCACTGTTAGATAGAGGCACAGTATACTAACCTCGAAAAAGGGCATAGCAAAATAAATTTAAAATGGGTGGCGAAAGCCAAACACATTCTGGCTAGGCTTATAAATGCCCTAGGGCAGATAGCCTAGTATGAACCTATGAACCTATGAACCTATAATCAAATATTAGCTTACAAATAGGTTACTATTCAGTTTGATCAATAATACAAATTAAATGCAATAATCCAAGAGATAAAACTCCCCTACATCATCCTTGAGAATGAATCAAACATAAAACCAAGAAAATATATATTTTTTGTTTTTTAAATAAAGAATGCATATAAAACATTTTTCCTTCTAATTTCCCTTCTTTTTTCTGAAAAAAAAAATATATATACACACATATATATATATATATATATATATATATATATATATATATATATATGGATCCCCTTCAAAACAGTGAATGATCATAACAATACCATTACATGTAAAACCCATAATGTCTAAAACTAATAACATTGCATTTCATGACATTTTTGCATTACAACTTCAAAACCGACAAATCACATGTAAATAACATCCCCGCCACTTAAAACACCATCAAAGCAGTAAATACACTTTGTACTACATTTCTGCAGGGGGAAAGCTCCCCGTGCACCCCCCACACTCCCCTACATTAAATATACCAACTCCAAGATCGCACTGTAGTGCGGAAAAAGTTAATTTCCTAACCCCACTGTAGTGCGATCTTGGAGTTCATATATTTAATTTATGGGGGTGCAGGGGGCTTGCCCCCCTGCAGAAACATAGCACAAAGTGTGTTTACTTCTTTGTTGTTGTTTAGGTAGAGGGGATGTTATTTACATGTGATTTGTAGGTTTTGAAGTTGTGATGTTATGAAATTTGATGTTATGAGTTTTAGACGTTATGGGTTTTAAATGTTATAGTCTCAATGTTCTGAAGTTCGATGTTATGAAGTTTAGATTTTTGAAGAGGAGATATATATATATATATAGACAGATATAGATATATCTATATATGAAATAAATTTTTATACCTTAGAAACAGCAACGATTTTTGAAACATCAAATAATACATGTACAATTAGTAACCATTAAAGAATCAAAAGACATTTTACAGCAAGTACAGACAGGGAATACCATGCATCGCAAAGGGAAAGTAGCTCAATGGAAGCACAAACAAGCTTCTGTGCAGTGCAAGGAAGTTTCAACCACCATTGCGAAGAGCTATAACCATTATGAAAACACAGTGAAGCAAGGAAGCTCACAAAAACCATCATGAGATAAGTATATGAATAAAAAGTCTAAGACAGTTAAAAAAAAATCCAATAAACATAAAGACTAAATGGTCCCAAAATGAGTGAATGAAAAGTTAGGCTCCAGTAAGAGCACCCAAATAGGTCCATCACAATAAAAGCTTCCTCTCATTTAATTGCCAATATATAAACAGGGTCCCAGGAATCAGTACACTTCATAATTCTAATTAATAACAACTCCACATAAGGTGACTCCAAATAGGTGACTCTATCGTCAGGCACACTGACGTCCCGCTCACCAGGCTGAACAAGGAAAAGGTCATGGTGAGCTGCCTGTCGGGCACTAGGATCCGCCACATAACACAAGCACTCAGGTCACTCCAAGGCAAGTACAAATATGACTCAGTCATTGTCCATGCTGGTGTGAATGACCTGAGAGGTATCTCCCTGGACTACATGAAAAGAGACATAGAGGAGCTCTCTGAGCATGTAGCCCAGGCCGGTATGACCCTGACCTTGAGTAGCATCTTACCCTCACCAAGAATGATGCCACAATATGAAGACAAGATGATCAATTTCAACAATTGGCTTAAGTGTTGGTGTCATTCAAAGGGGATCCAATGCCTGTCAGCCTGGGATGACATGCTCGACAAGCCATGATGCTTCGCTAGGGACAGCTTGCACCTATCACCCCTGGGCTTTCGGACATTGGCAAAGGCTCTTGCTAACCCCATAGCGCCTTATTTAGGCAAGGCTCAAAAGACAAACCTACCTCCATAGGTATCACAAGGGATAAGAAACTAAGAGTAATGCTACTCAAAGCCAGAAGTCTAAACCTCAAGATGCACGCACTCGAAACTCTCCTTAGCATGGAGAACATCGATATCTGTGCAGTAACAGAAACCTGGTTCAAGGCTCCCGAGAGCACCCCAGCACTACCAGGTTATACCTCATACCATGCTTTTCGGCCCCAAAACTTGGACCAAACCACAAAAGGAGGGGGAGTATCAATATTCATCAAAGATACCCACACCTCCAGGTTGGTGGCACAGCACGAAGCATCAGAGACTATCCATGTGCAACTAACTGTGGGTAAAACTGCCTTCCAGTTTATAGCCTGCTACAGACCACCCTCCCAAACACAGGAACCCCACTCGGCCTTCCTGAGAATACTGGAAAATATGAAGGTCTCTCCAAACACCATTATATTGGGCGACTTCAACTACCCAAACATAGACTGGGAGCATTACTCTAGCTCCAACACCCTAGCCCAAAGGTTCCTAGAATTTATAAACTCAAATGCTATGGAACAACTTGTTACCACTCCCACAAGAGGGGAAAACATACTGGACCTGATCATCACCAACATGGGGACACTATGCTCCAGACCAGAAGTGTATCCCTCACTGGTAAGATCAGACCATAAACTAATCTCACTGGATATTCACATCCTGACCCCACCCCCTGCCCAGAAAACCACAGTGAAAAACTTCTCTAAAGCAAATTTCACACGCCTCAAAACCGAGGCGAAATCCTTCAAAGCCCCTGGGCCTGTGGAAAATATGGCCCAGACCGCAGAATCCTTTATAAATGCATTCTATGAACACCTTCAGGAATGCATGGATCATGCGATCCCAAATAAAACCAAGACCTAATCCTCCAAAGGCAGACATCCTGTCTGGTGGACCCCAGCCATAAACAAACTATACAATAGAAGGAGGAAGCTACTACATGATAGAGCAAAATCCCAAAAAGGGAAGGCATCTCTGATCAGTATTAGCAAAAAACTACGGGCACTCATAAAATCGTCTAAGGCCAGCTTCGAGAGAAAAATTGCACAGGACACTAAGGATAATCACAAGGCTTTCTTTAGTTATGTTAGGAACCTGGGTGGGAATTCCCAGATATGCTCAGAATTAGTCCAAAATGACAAAAATACACCAAGCCCACAGACATTGCCAACATCCTAGCTGACAGGTTCAGTGCAAACTTCTCCCCTCCCCACCAAAGGGCAAATATCTATCCCAACAGAGTGCTGCCCCTGACATCTCAGATGTTCAGGTAAGAGCCCTCTCCAAAGCAAAAACACAGCATCAATGGGACCAGATGGTGTCCCGGGCTCGTCCTACATGAACTCCAAGAAGAGCTAAACCCAAACATAAAACTACTGTTCAATCTTAGCCTTACTACAGGATATGTACCCAAAGAGTGGCGTACAGCAACAGTGGTCCCTCTCCACAAAGGTGGTGCCTCAATGGATCCTGGAAACTATCGCCCCATAAGCCTGACTAGCTTGGTCTGCAAAGCTATGGAAAGGATCATCATGGACCTCATAAATAAAGATATTGGGGACCTACAGACACTGGATCCTACCCAGTTTGGCTTTGTTAAGGGCAGATCCTGCCTCTTAAACCTGGTCGATTTCTTTGAAACAGTCACCAAGGCCATTGATGAGGGGAAGGTGGTCCACACATCCTACCTGGACCTCGCAAAAGCCTTCGATACAATACCCCACTCGGGCATTATAGATAAGCTCACCAGCTTAAATATAAACCCCTATGTCACTAGATGGGTTGCAAACAGGCTCAAGGACAGAACCCACATGGTTAGAATTGCTGGAGCCATGTCAGACTCCAAACCAGTTACAAGTGGCGTCCCACAAGGCTCAGTCCTGGGACCTCTCTTGTTCGGAATATATTTCTCGGCGGTACAGGCCAACACGGAAGGACTGTGGCTGACCAAGTTCGCAGATGACTGCAAACTGGGCGCCATAATCTACTCTCCAGCCGACACAAGCATCCTTCAAAACGGCCTCATAGAAACAGACAACTGGTGCCAGAGCCATGGCCTCAAGCTAAACGCCAAAAAGTGTATAGTCATCCCCTTTGGAAAAAACAAAGTGCCCACAAATTACCACATAGGTGGTAATCCATTAAGTACAGAAGAAGTCATTAGGGACCTGGGGACCCAAGTTGATAGCAATCTCTCATTTGACAACCACGTGGCCAAAGTGGTTAGAAAAACATTTTATATAGCCCACCTAATCATGAAGGGATTCACATCTAGATCAGGGGAGGTCATCGTGCCTCTTTACTCATCCCTCATCAGGCCCATAATTGAGTACAATGCCCCTTTTGGGATGTACCTTACCAGACACCTGCAGCAACTGGAAAGACCCCAAAAGTACCTCACCAAGAGGATCAAAGGGCTCAAATAGATGCCATATGCTGCCCGGTTAAAGAAACTCCAGCTCTACTCAGTGGCATAAAGCCTGCTCAGAGGCGATCTGTGCCTGACGTATAAAGCCATGTCCAACCTGGAATTAATGGACATGCTGCACCTCAGAAAATCCAAATCCCATCGAGCTACATGCTCGGGAGACTTGAACCTCAGCACTGAAATAAATAGGACATGCTGGAGGGACAGATTCATAACCCAGAGGCTCCCTTCACTCTGGAATAAAATCCCAGTCCAGGTTAGGCAGAGTCCCACATTGACTCTCTTCAAGAGGAATCTTGATGAGTGGATGGGAGATCGTAGGTTTACCCCGGCTATCACTTCTGTGTCACTATTAGACAGAGGCACAGTATACTAACCTCAAAAAAGGCATAGCAAAATTAATTTAAAATGGGTGGCGAAAGCCAAACACACTCTGGCTAGGCTTATAAATGCCCTAGGGCAGATAGCCTAGTATGAACCTATGAACCTATGAACATACAGTAATCAAAACTGATATAAAGAATCCGGAAAGTAACTGGACATACATTCACCATAATAGACAAATAAACCAGGGATGTAAAGATAAGGCTACAATACTATCAGTTATATACACAAAAAACACAAAATAGCTTAATATTTAGAAGATAAACATATTATTATACAGTATAGGAGATTTTATTGATCTAAATAAAAGGACATATGAAGCAAAACATTACCTGAAAAATAAATTGATTTACACAATGAGATTTAAACATCTACTTTGAGAAAACAGGATTAGTAAAATAAAATATTTTCAAAAATGAATATTTGACCAGTAAACATCTTAAATAACTTTTTTGATAAAAGGTCTTTCAATATTAGAAATTAAAGACTTCATAGTTAGCTACAAGTACAAAAAAGAAAGTTGTGAGTTAAAAAGAAAACAAAAGATGATCTATTCAAGATAACAGTTATTACCTGACTGTAGATTTAATGGCTGTGCTGGAACTGGAGGATATGGAATCTGATTTTTTTCCTTCATGTCAGTCCAAGCAATTTTGTCTGAGCTTCTGTTCAGAGAAGGAAAAGACCAATCCATATCTTCAGACAATTGTATAAGGTTGTTTTTTTAACAAATTTGGCAGCTTCTTCTAGATGATGATATATTTGTATTTCATTAGACGGATGTATTTTTATTTTTATTAAATTATCTGAGCTTTAAAGCCATTCTAAGAAATTTAAAAAGAGGCCAGCAAGATTTTCTAAGGTCTATTGTTTTAGAAGAATAGACATTAACAAATTTTATCAAATGTTGATTATATTTCAACGGGACTCTCCTTTATGCAGTTTGTAATACTAATTCTTTACCAATATATGGCAAACATTTAATGATTATAGACTTTGGAGGAGGAGAAGATGAAGATGATGAAACAGGTTTACCTTTCTGTATGTGGGCTTTTTCTATACTGTAAGAGAAACCCTCTGTAGATTTAATAATTTTGCTATCCAAGTATTAAAAAAATAAAATTGTCTTCACCCTCAGTTTTTTTCTGAAAGACGAAAAATCATTATATTTCTTCTCCTTTCTATAATTTCCAAATAATCCATTTTATTCTGATGCTAAGTGTTTTGATTTAATAAAAAGTCAGTTTAAGATTCTTCTTTTAATTTACCATCTATGCCATTCAAGGCATTTTCCATGTCTAGAATTTTGGTTTGCTACAGTAGAAGTATTTCTTTGAAAACTTCAGTTTGTTTACAACAGTTTTCTCTTAGATTCTCTAAGTTCTCTTGGAAACCTTCCATCTTCAAGGACAATTCCTGGAGAGCAGATGTCACTAGTTGTTCATCTTTCTTCATTAAGGTGTCACTATGAAAATGCTTAGAGTTACTCATTTACTCTCCAAGTAAAAGTGGCAGGAATTTTTTATGAAACGTCATAAAAATTGAATATTTAGTACACAGAACTATTTTCAGTCAAAATGTAACATTTTTCTAAAACAAATGAGTAATTATTTTCCTGTTTTAAGGACTAATACTGCAGAGCTCTAAAGGTTGAGGTCATCACTTAGCCATCTTGGTTTTATCTCCCATTTAGGATTATTTTGATGCTGGATAAGTTACTGGTTAAAGAAAATTTGCTTCTTTTAATTAGTGGTACATTTAACCTGATTTCTTAATGTGTTACAATTTTGTATTGATTGAATTGTTTGAAAGCTTTTCCAGTGTCTCCAAAATTTGTCTGTGATTGACCTTAGTTCTTTAATTTCTGTTGACTTCCACTGGGCAGTAATAGATACAACCTTTTTCTTACGTAGAGCTGTAAAAGAGTAGAGATTAGTTAGGAAAGCGTGGTTTAAGTATTTGACAGCCTCATCTAGGAGTAGAGATTTTAAAGGGTGTCATTTGCATTTGTTTAATAACTCATTAAAGTGCAGGGCTCTCACCCACTACAAAATGTCTGCTGTCCTTAGATAAAAAAGGTTGGATGATAGTGACTGAGAAAGTATGGCAGTGGACCCAAAGACAGACATAGAGAATATGAGCAGATTGAATTATTATAATCCAATTAATAAAGCTTACCATGCTACTCCTTTTGTCAGGTATTATCTGTGTGAAATAAAATAAGTTAATGTTTGTGAAAAGTGAGCATTACAATCATTATTGGCCCAACCTATGCCTACCTCACCCAATACAAGGCCATTGTATTTAACGTTAGTAAAGATCTTTGACAAAATATCTTCAAGAGTAGAAATATTCTTATTGTTTGAGAATTGTGAAACATAAGTGACTGCTATATTAAGTTGACGGATGATGTTATATAATGATATAATTAAATTAGTGAGTACGATTTCAGAATAGTTAATGCAGAGTTGAGAAGTCTGAGATGGTTTCAGCATAACATGCACAGTATGCATCGCCAGTGTATGGAAATATTATTCAGTAAACTGTTGCATTTACATTTTCTCCCTTAAGTGAACAAATAAAATAAGATCTCAGGATATTCTGCCCTTACCTGAAAACTTCCTATTGCTATATAAGCAATTAATGAGCTTAATTATCACTGCTTTCAGCGACTATTCCATGAGAGATGTTTTATAAAAGAACGTTTAAATACACTGAAAGCAGACATTTGAGTTGTGATGCCAACAAACCAGGTACACACTGGTTGTTAAAGAGAACATGTAGCTTACTTTTTCTATAAACTAGTATAAGATGGTACTTTCTTAGCTTGTATGCCACTTTGAATTAATAAATTAATTGGAAAACAAAATGCTGCTGTTTCTAAAACACGATGACAATGCAAATGATAAAGAAGCTATATCTCCTACTAACCCAATACTTCCTTCTATTACCTGTAAAGGCCACCTTTAAATATTTTATGGAAAAGTGACTCCTCAGTTAAATGGCAATTTGTAGAATGTAAATATTTGCTATAAATAACTCTTGTATGAACTACAGTTTAATACTTTTATACATATATAATTCTATTTTTCAGTGTCTCTTAGTCTAACAGTCTGTGGTAGAAAATCACTCTTGATGTGCTATCTGCTTACCACCATTAAAAAAATTAACCTAAAACAAACAGTTATCCTGTCAATTGGTCTGACAGTTGGTGAACAAAGCTACATCTGTGAGCTGCAATTCATTTAGTGCAGGGTTTGATTCCTACATCCTTCATTTGTCTACTATGTGATCTTCAACATGTTGCTTATCCAGACACTGCTGCTCAATGACCCTGAAAAGGGACTCTATGCTCAGTGGGGCCTACCTGATTAACAAATTGATTATTATTATTCTACAGCAATTTATTAGAGATTTAGCCACCATTGTTGAAATAAAATGGATTGCAGTATATAGTGTAGAAAACAAAGAATTTCAAAGTAAAACAATCTCTGTCTTTTTTCAGAGGTTTGTTTTCTAATTAATGGAAGATTTCTTAAAAGTACGCAGAAAAAGAATTGTAATGAAAGAAGACATTTAATACAAGAAGAAGATGTGATGAAAGAAAGAAGGCAACCTATTTTTTAGTTAATAAAAATAATGCCTTAATGGAGTTGAGATGAGCAAGCACTTGCAATATAGCAGAAAAGGACAGCACCATCTTCTTTCTTTTGTATTTTGGTAAACGGACTCAAACTATAAGTGGCACCCATAAGGTCTGCTATAATCTTTTTTAATATGGACAACATATACACTTATTTATCAAGAGAACATGGTGATGGTCTGCAGATAACATTAATGTGAAAATATTGTTATCTTCTGTGTGTTTTTTATGGAATTAGCATGTTTACAAGTATGCTGGGTACTTTTTCACCCACTTTAACTCTATTGAATTCCAGAATAATCATAGCTTTCATAGTTAAATCTGTCATCACCACAATAACTTGATGACAGACAATAGCTAACAATTTTTAATGATGCTTTGAGTAGGTAGCTTGAAAATTGGAGTGCTGCTTTCTTTTTCAAAAGATAATAAAAGAAACGTAACAGCTATCTGAACAATAGGAACTGTTTTGTTACTAGGCATAAAGCGCACACACCATGCAGTTTGCTTTGAAATACAGCTGTAGGTTTATAAGAGTATTTTGTTCAGTGGTTGAGTTTGGTCCATCTGAAACACATAGACTGCTACTAACGACTGGAAGAAGCTGACAGAGAACAATTATTTCCAGTGAGGTGAATGTAGGCATATCACTAGAGCTTGGCAAATACGACATTCAAATATCTGAGTCAATGTAGAATCTTAGTGTAATGTTTAACTTGTTATCAGAACTTATAAGTGTATCCTACCATTTCTATAGCATCTTTAAAACAAGGAAAACTAGAACGTTGTTCAGACGGTAAATGCACAGAAAGTGGTACTTCAAATTAAAATACTTTCAAGCGGATAATTAAAACTGAGGTGTCATAAACTATTAAATGACTGCATGACCTATAATTTGTTTACAAAATGTTGCATAACCAGGACATAAAAGCAGAAATTGATAGACACAAGTCACTCTTTACCCTACAGAAGATTACAATAAACGTTTGTATCAGATCTTTGATGTAGCTTAGTTTATGTGAGGAATTTAACATAATCATAATATTATCCAGTTATTTGAGGTGTAGTGCATTCTTGGAAGTTATTGGTATGCAATTGTTGAGATTTGGCTACTCAAACTAGAAAATCAGACAGACAGACACATACATACACACGCCCACCCACGTATACTCATGAATTATTATTTAACCAAAACTGGTGTTTTGATTTCATATAACATTATAACATATAAAGAGTTTTTTTACCTAAACACAGCCTAACTCCCCATAGCAGCATCTTAATAGCCTATCCCCATGTCACACTCTTATTTCTCATCCTTCAAACTTCTCTTTTTAGTAAACATCCTCCTTATCCCTCTGCTCTTTTCCTCTTACCTTCTCCTTTCTATATACCTTCTCAAATAATACCTGTCTTTCAAGATTTATCAAATTCTACTCCCTCTTCATCTTATAAAACTTTCTCGTCTATATCTTGCATAACACTTAGGAATACATTTACATTAACCAAGCAGCCATGATTTTTCATGTTCTGGGTGCATTATTGCAGCATTTTTTCATCCAAAATGTCGGTCTGTCCTATTTCACCTACAGTATATGTAAACTGCAGCTTTCAATTGATTGTACTGCTATCCTATGTATACACCTCGTATATGACATATCTTAAAGCTGTGGTTACATACTACTAGAAACGGTAAAATGCAGATATTATAAATTCTAACAGTGGACAGATTCAAAGAGCATCACCTAGTAGCATGAGAAAAAAAGAGGTATTAGAAACATTAGCTAATGAAACATTGTTTAACACTGAATTGTATGCATCTAAATGTAAAGTTGCAAAAAAATGTTATCTCCTACAAAACAAAATTTAACAAATCTATAGGTTTATGAATTTACTCACAATAAAGAACATTATGTTGTGCTCAAGCTGGAGATGATTGAAATATCTAGAAGTAAGGCTCACATGCTTTTACATCCTCCATTTTTATGCAATAACCCTCTGGCTCCCAAACCAGTTCCCAAGGAAAATCACCAATTTGTCCATTAACAAACTACTGAATGTAGTCTACTACAGAGATCCCCCTTTAAAATTCTGCACAATTATCATGACCTTCTGATGTTTATACCTAATCATTGCTTTTAGGTGTTTGACATGGTCTATTACAAGTACTTGTGTGCCAGTAGGTCAAGTCAAACTCACGTTGCCATTTGCTATAAAAAGCAAATAACTACCAGATTGATTCTACTAAATTTCCCAGCCCTCCCGCCACCAGACAAGACTAAACAGCCCTAATTATAATTCTATATCACCTTCATGTCCCTCAACTCCTCCTTCCTAATCATAAATTCCTCACTCACTCTTTAAAGTTAAAACTCCACTTCCCCTTCCTTAACTCTGAAGTCACACATTGCTCCCTAAACCTAAAATTCTACATCCCCCTTAACCCTAAAATCACAGATTACACCCTAAACCTAAAACTCTCATCTTCCATCCCTTATCCTAAGTCTGTGATCACTCCCTAAACCTAAAACTCTATTTCTCTTCCCATAACATAAGTTCATGATTGCTCCAAAACCCTAAACTCTGCTCCTGCTCCTTAATCTCAAAACTCCTCCACAAATCACTTCCTGAAACTGTAAACTACCCTTTGACACTCTCTCCATTCTTACCTACAGCTGCTGCACATATCTTGCTTGTATTTGGTTACATTTACTCCAGTCTCAAATGACTGCTGCACTTTCACTGAACATGTAGTCGGGTTTGGAATGAGTGTCAGCCCATGGAAGCTACAACATGCCCGAGTCCCTGGTTAAGAGATAGCAGTTTAAAATGTCTGAGGCTCGAACACTTGCAGTAGACTTGTTTGGCCATTTGATTTGGGATTAGTTCCTTAACACTAATAGATAGTCTAGTTTCATTAATCCCTTTACAAAAGGTTGCTGCCACATTTAAAAGATTGTCTAGTGCATTTATGTGATTGAAAGTTATCCATATACTGCCTGATTGCCTTACTGATACTTTTTCACCACATCTGCTCAAATATAAAGTAAATTATTCCAGAGCTCCATATGTCTAACTTCCATTCTTCTCCTCAGCTAGGGTATCCATTCTAATTGTTTCACTTCTATGTTGAGTGCTTCTTGTGTTAATGTAAACATTTGGTTTGCCTCTGAATATTGGCACAGAACTGGCAATCCCAATGGTTAACAGAGTTCATCTAAAAGCAGCTAATATACTTATGGTACTGACTAAAATGTCTTCCTTTGACAATGGGTACAGGCACTGGAAACACTGTGAGTGAGTAATCCTGGCACAGGGTCCTCAGTTTTAAATATTGCCATAGCTGATAAATATTTCTGAGACCATCTAGGAAATTAGGTCAAATGTATGATGCTTTGCTATGGATGAACTATATTTCTGAAATATTAAGCTTGAGATTTGCCATTTTACTGAAATACTTTGACACCTAGAGCTCTGCCAATATATTCTGTTACAGTAAGTACAGTCAGTGGACAACTTTTATTTATTTTTTTTTCTTTGTTTTGTTTTGTGTTCTGGATAATTTTGATGTTCTGTTAAGAAATGTTAAATGACTGAGTGAATGTTAAATTTGTCTGTTACTAAGGACATTGTATAGTTACAGTATCAGATATCTTGTGGCATCCAACAAATATCTTTGGTTTACCAATGTTAGCATTAGGCAATATGCCATCATGAATTTAGGTAGTATTGTAGGAACACAAGCTTATTAACTTTAAACAGCTTGCATAATTTACTTGTATATAAAATGACAATCACATATGCAGACAGTTTTAGATTTTTACTTTTTTGTAGAAAAAAGAAACCTGTTTCTTTTGGACAGTTCAGCATATAGTCATGTTATTTCCTTGCTGTGTGCTATTGCTCCATAAAATGCCAATTTAGTATAGCTGGCATGAATGCTGAATTTTCCAAAGTGCAAAATAGCTCATGATTACACTTTTTTTTTCATTTTACAAAGTTGTATGAGCATATTATGTCAGAATCACTCAAACACCTATGCTTTGTCATGAAAATTTGTAACAGTCTTACTAAAGATATATGGCTGGAAGCTGTGTGACAAGTGCAGATCATAGGCAATTAATATAGGATGTCATTTTTCTACAACTCTGATTAAACAGATGCCATTTTACAATCTGTTCCAGAATGTCATTAAAAAAAATTTAGACATGTTTTTTCTTACAAACGTTATTAGGTTTGCCGTAAGTGCTCTCTGATTCATACATCACTGAGTTTTACATTATGAAATTAATTGCCTTCTCTAACCTGAAACACTATTTCTGTGAATTAATGCATTCTGAGGGCATGTCGAATGAACTTCTATCACATGTAGCATTGTTTGCCCAATTTTAACCTGATTATCTCTCTGAGGGACAGACTATAGCCACTTAGAAATTCACAAGGACAGGAAATGTCTCTTGTTTTAAATGACAAAATGACAGTAACAGCAAAGTAGTAATTTGCAGACATGCTAAGGATATCATTTATTAGAAACAAATAGTTCTTATTTATTTTACAATTGGGGGGGGGGGTTACTGGCATAACATGGTTAAGTTCTTAACCTCTGAGATACAAGAAAAAAAGTTTTATTCTGACCTCTGGATATTAACTAGGCTTATTTGCAGACTGATAAAATAATGTTTACCTATGAACCCAAACAAGCAAACAAAAAAATTAAGCAAAATACATGATGGATACCGCAGCTTGCTTGTTTTTGCTAATGATGTTTATTAACTAAAGGTTTGTACATCATATCTGTAATTTGTTAGAACCAACTGTGATTCATTGAATTATTTCACGTTCATAGTGCTTCTGTTTCTGTATCTCATAATCCGATAGAGAAACAGAAGGAGGAAGTAATCTGGGTGAGCAGTTAATGCAGTTATACAGAGGAAGTTGCGGTGATATACTAATGGTTCTCTTCCTGCAAACAGCAGCAATTGAAATGCATTTATACTTGCAGCATCTGATAACCTTGCCTACAGGTTATCATCTGGTAACCTTGTACATAGAGCAAAATAACAAGCTATGAACTGATTTTATGCTATTTGTACATCCAATGAGCTTCTTTTTGGACCCATTCATGACTCCTTGCATCTTCTAACATTCTGACAAGCACTATTGTTCTGTTTAGTAATGTGCCATTCATGAACTGTTTCAATGCATTACTGTTTAAACCTTTTGAACACTGAAGGCATATGCCAAGGCACTAGTTCATTTTTGTTTTTTACATATCATTCCTGGTTTCTAATAAAGTTGCTTTTTTGACAAATTATGTTTTTCTAACTGGTGCTTGTGGTTTGGTTTCTCCATTGCTACAACAAAAGATTAAACGAGGAGTAAAAATAGTCAAAATGGAGAATTTTCACAAATGAAGGTAACACATGACATTAAGCTTAAAAATTTGTTAATGTATGTGTGTGAATACATATGTGTGTGTGTGTGTTTGTGTGTGTGTGCGTGTATCTGTGAGTGTATACATTATATATATATATATATATATATATATATATATATATATATATGCATATATATTGTTTCACTTCATAATCTCGAAATGCTGAAATCTGGAATTTCAGCATTTCGAGACCATGAAGCCGAAACCATCATAACACCGACACTGACAAAGCAGGAACCAAAACACCGAACATACAGCACACACCACAAACCACAACACCCACACCACAAAATAAATAAACACACCAAAACACCACACAGGCACACACCTACAATACAGAAATGCAAGGGGGCAAGCCCCCCTGCACCCCCCACACCACTCCTACTTATATATACCAACTCCGAGATTGCACATTGTGTGTGTGTGTGTGTGTGTGTGTGTATGTATGTCAGATTGGAGGTCAGGGAACTTACTCTCTGCCAAAGAACGGTTTTATGTCCTCTTATGCTGAGCAGTAACTTCTCAGGGTTTTTGATGCTTTGTGTTATTCATAATAATCACCACTCCCCACATCATTGGAGAAAACAAATGCTTATTACTACTGGTTCACTCAGTAAAATAAATCACTCATTAAAAAATCAGTCAGTAACCAAATACCACAATATGTGGCAAGTAGCTATTTTATGTCTGAAACTACATTTTGCCATATTACAGCTTTCTGTAAAAGCATTATGATTTTCCTAGTTTCTACAAAAAATAGCTGTATTGGTAACAACAATAAAGTGAATAATGTGTATTGTCCTCTAAACTATACCAAAATTGATTTTGTGAACATTTATTGAAACAATACCAACACTACTGATGACACAGTAAATTTACTTTTGCAAACTCCAACTAAACTCATATGTAACCTTCTTAAGCCACTTGGCATAACCAAACCCTTTCCAACACAAGATGTAAGGGTCCATGTGCATAACTCATGCTGCCTCAGACCTGCTTATCAATATCCTTAGGAGCTGACTTCCAGCCCAAACACAGCTTGCCTTTGTCAGGCTTAAACCTGAAAACACACACTCCTAGGTACAGAGGCTACTGAGTAACAACCAAAGGGTGGAGAAAAGGGAGGAAATACCTGAAGGCAGCTGCCTCTCTGAAAGACTTCCACCAGGGTGGGCAGGGTGGGATACTATGAGCCCCTGTCTGGAAACTGATGAAATGGCACAGTGCTCTTCTTTTTAACTGGAATCCACTCATTCCACCGACAGGCCATTTACAAGCAGGGTTACAGGTAAAGCCTTCTATGCCTCTTGATGGGCAAGTTAGTCAAATATTTAAGGTATCAATGTGTAACGTTCACTATAAAGAAACACAGTTCTAGATGTTAAGATATTTGAAGGCTGCCAGCCTAGCTAGATAGCATTTTCTAGATAATTCTGTCATTTGTAAATATTAATGTAAGCCACATGCTTGTTCTCTTAAATGTAAGAAAATATGGTAAATGTCAAACTTCAAAAATGTAACCATACTGCACTCTGCTGGAGGAAAGCTGATAAGTCAAGCATTGTATAACTGATCTCAAAACACAGAGCCAAGATGTCTGAATGAAGGAATTCTTCCTATTGTTTTGAGACCAGAGTTCATGGCTATAATTTACATGTATAATGTCTTTTATTGCTCTGGCTTCCTGACCAGCTGCAAGATCAAAAGGTGCTGTTACACTCTGAGTTTCTGTTAGCCTGGGAAACGGAGAATAATGATGTAATCTGAAATGAGTCCATGGTACTGTGTTATCAATTTAAGGACACAGTGAGAGAGAGAGAATGAGAGCATTTTGCATTTGTTTTCAGAACCGACAACATCACCAGCACTGCCTTGCTCTATATATAAGTTTATTTTACAACTGTGTTTGCTCTTAGATATAGATAGGAAATAGGAAGTCTAGTCTAGCTGTTTTCTGTATTGATATCAGAACTTTTTTACTGTATTTAAGTATTTCTATGTGATCTCTGAACTCTTGACTAACACTGTGTAGTAAGAAGTATTGCCTTGTGTTTTTATTATTAAATCCTTTCAACTGTGGCTGTTTTATGTAGAGATAATTTAAGCTCTAGAGTACATTGCATGTATATAGTGATACTGTCCAAGCTACTGCAAATAAGTACTGCTGTTCATCACACTTACTATTTGGATAATAATATTGCGCAGTAATAATTGGGAACTCTTTGATAAGGGCCTTATTAGTAGCTGATATCAATGGTTGGTGGCAAGTGGTATTACCGTATAGTTTGGGCAAAAGGGGCATAGCTGGAAAACATATGCCAGCCTTCCCCAGGAGGGTCTGTGTGTTTGTATATAACTCATATCTCAAAGTGTGTACATGTGTCAGCTACTTGGGCAGGGACAAGAAGCACTAGTTGGACAGAGAGGGTGCTGGAGGTTTTATCTTGACCATTAGGCTAAGATCTGGACTCTATAGCTGTGCTAGTGGGGAGTCTTATTGGGGATCTGGAGAGAAAGATAGAAACTAGCCCCAGACTGACTGTGATCTCTGTGTGCTCTTAAAGGAAATTGTACTTTACTGTGTGTGTGTATTTGTTATCCTTCCCAATGTGGATGCCCCTCACTGGTGTTAGTGGTGAGGACTGAGGCTCCTTGATTGCTGGGCCAGTGCATGGGCATCACAGTAGACATCATGACGGGCTATGTAATAACTATTTCTGATTGTTTATTTAAATGGTAGTTCATCTGTATGCATGGGTGGAACATCACTACACTGAAGTATCTCTGTAAATTAACACAGTTTATTATGTTTCTGATATGCATACCAATGTTTAGCAAAGACATTATATTTTCTGAGTTTTACTGACAGTTAGTATTTATCATATACTTTAACCAGGAGTATCAAACTGTAGTCCTGGGTCAAATTCTCTAGAATATGATCAGAGTCCAAATGTTTTGGCTTAATTCTGTCATAAACATGAATTTCTATACATTATAAAAGTGATTTTCTTGAATAACTCATTGAATCATGCTTTAACATTTTCAGTTACTGAGACTAATGTTTTATTTCTCCATTTGGTACATACAGGGCTTTTAATACAATGCAGATGTCTGTCCTGTTATATTTATGGACTACTACTTGTGCATGCAACCTGGTATAGAAGTATTTTAGTGGTCAGCCAAGACCCAGCAAAGTTATACAATGGAACCTGTGTGTCAGAACAGTGAGGAGCCAATATATCAAAGTGGGCAAAAAATAAAGTGCGCAAGTATTTCTAACATGAGGGAGAAATTCCTCATGCCTGCCTAACGTGACCTGGATTTATATACATCAACTCCACAACTTTACTAACTCAAAGAGGAGAAGACTCTCCCCAAAAAAGGACCATTCTTTTTACACAATTAGAAACCACGCAGGCAGTGATTTCTTCTAGAAAACAGTGAGTGTCACTGTGTTCCTCGATATCTTGTGCTTTTGTCAACTGAAACGTGGAGAATGTTAATAATTTGACTGTCTAAAGAAATACATTCAAGGAAATCAGGTTAGATCTTCACAGACATGATTGGCCTTGTAACTTTCAAAGCACATATATTGGAGGTTGGCATAATGTTTAAGGTATGTAGCTCCCCAATACAGGGTACAGGGTTTGAGTCTCACCTTTAAAGAGAAATTAATTAAGCTTAAAATGACTTGCAAGAGCAAATAGACCACTACCTGCTTATGATACTTAACTCTGAGTTGAAAGTATTATAGCGAAATATACTAGTTTCTGTAAAAGGACAGCCATATAAGTAGGGTTCTTGATGAAGCAGAGTAAAAAGACTAAGTTTTTTTTTTTCATTTCTAAATGACTTAATTTCATCCCACACTCAATATAAGATACACTCAATAAAAGATTACACACCTTGTAGTAACTATAAACATCCAGAACCACAAATCCCCTAGAAAACTGAAATAGTACATGCTCAACTCAGCATTCTGATAAAATCTGATCTGTGGTGTCTGATAAATTAATCTGGAGCAAACCAAGGTAAAATATTCACACACCGTTGTTTAATGTGGGACAATATAAAGGGGAGGTCCCACCATGGTAGTTAGACTAGAGTTATATCTACCTATAAAGACATTTCTGTTAATGTGAGCAGTTTTCATTCACTAAATAAATCTGCTATCTAATTTTCTTTGAAATTCATGCTTGGCATATACTATTAATGGTACTCCATGAAAATATGGTTCTTCATTTAGGAAAAATAGTATATAGATATAAGACTGCAGCAATTTTACTTCTTTTATTCTTCAGTTCTGAAACAAGTGAAGGACTTAATTGTACATGTTCTATATTAATTATAGACTTTTTTCTTTCTTTCTTTCATTCTTTCTTTTGTCAAATATTTGAATTTCAGGACCTTTGATTGCTACCTGTATGTTTCATAACCTTTAATGGAACAACTACCAACAGTTATGGGGTTTAATAATTAGCTTCTAAATATGCCAGCATTCATATAATTGAGTTGCAGAAAAACTAAGACACAGTACAGTATTACAGGGCCTATTGTAGAATTTGGGCAAGTTGTACATAACTATTCAGGATACCTCACCATTTCATGAAGATACTTTTTTGTTGTTTGCTATACAAAATCTTTGCAGAGAAATCGGTGAGGACAGAATAACTTGCACAGTTAGGATTAGGAATTTGAAAGTTATTGATAAGACATATTATCTACAAAATATCACTCATGGCAGGAGAAATACATGGGCTTAGTATTTAAGTCATCAAATGGTCTGATGACCCTGTAACAATAGCTCCTCATCCACTTCCCATAAATCTCTAGATATAGTACAATAATTTATGTCTGTCTTCAGTCCTGCTCTAACATATTTGTGCAGTTTTTCCGTACTTATACATTTCCCCACTTTTTCTAATTTATGAAAACTTGTATTTTTGCATTATAGTTCAAATCTCCTATGATAATAGTAGAATTATTTATTAATACATATGGCATTATTTCAACTAATTCCTTTCTCCTTAACCTTGGTAATTGCATATATTCCTATTATTCTTTATAAGCTCCTTTTAATATGCACAGTAAAGTCCATCTTTATTTGCCTTCTGTGAACTCAGTAATACACCTGAACATGAGTCAATCCCAAAGCTCTTTACAGTCTTTACTACCTATAACTCCTCCATTTGTGTTCAATAAAATAAGTGTTAATATATAATACATATTATATATTGCTGCTCAAATCATTTTAGAACACAAAACCTACTTACATTATTTTGATGCTATTAACATTAACAAATAGAATTCTGACACTTTTCATTTCCTGCTTTATTTTAACTTTGAGACTTTTTTCTTCTTCTCTTTCTGACATTTACCCTCTATCCAAAAGAATTCTTCTTATACAGTGTTCTATTCCCTTCCTTTATTCCCCCTTCTCATTTTCTTCATCATCTAGTATTTCTAATCTAGTGACAGTAATAACTTCCTAAAGAACCACTATCTGAATGTCACATATGCCTTGCTTCATTACATCTCCTGCTTCTTCAGTATTACTATTTTTCAATATATTATATATGTCAAACAGATTTTGTAATAATGAAAGAGACTCAAATGTCACAGAATATTTCTTTCCCCAGTGTCATACATCATCTTACATATGTCACTTTAAATCCCATAAGTATATCCACTTTATCACAAATAAAATATTTTTCAATCTCACTGTCTTTTTTATTTGTTATCCCTACCACTAGCCATGGAAGTCTTTTTGGAAGCTGTTCACTTTCTTATTTTTTTCTGAATTCTCCACTACTGATGCATGCATCATCAGATGATATGTTGGCTGTAAATGTTCGGCTTATTTGCACAGTCTAATATATGTTTTCATGACAATCCTCATCTCTAAATAGTCTCTCTCTGCTAAGTATTTCCAAGAAAGGAATACTCTCTTAAATATTTTTTAAGATAATCCTCTAAGCATCCATTAACTGATTCTACAAGCTGAGTTGCACCCTCACTGCTACTTGCCAGCTACTTTGTAGAAAATGACTCATTTCCACTCTGTACTAACTCCTCTAATCTCTTCTTTTGAAATAGAACACTTTCCAACCATTCATGTTTTTGGATTTTACAATAAATTCCCCATTTACTTGTCACTTAAAATTAGCATCACTAACTGCTCCCACACGGAGATCCTTCCCCCAAGCAGCCTCTGCACTAGGATCAGCAAGTGGTCAAAACGTGTAAGGGACTTATAAACACTCCAAAATAGTAAATATGTACACAAAAATACAGCAAAACAACAATATAACAGTGCATACAATGCATATTTACAAAAGATAATACAAACATCTATAAATATCACAGATTTACAACATAATCTGCTTAATAAAGACTAATCATAAACAGTTCCTGATGCTTTTCTTCATAACCATTTTTCTGTTATTTTCCCAAAATTAATGAACAATCCTATAATTTATTGTACAACTTTTGTATACACAGAAATCCATAGGATTCAAACTGTCTTGATTGTATCATATTTATCTCTAAAGATATTATCTAATTTGCCATATACACTAGACATCAACATATCTAGGGTATATTTTATTAACAAAGTAACAAGCAAACAATCAAACAAAACAAGAAATCAAATAATCCCAAACAACAAGCAAATGCAAAAAAGTAGATCAAAAAGCAAACTAGTAAAACCTTAAATCAATCCAAAAATAAATTTCAAGCTTTCCACATCAGCTCTTTATCACTGAATCTGATAAAAAGCTGGTTTCAAATGTGTTGGCATTTTTTATGCTGATTTACTCTACAATAAAGTACATTTGTTTTCACTGATGTATCGAAATTCATCTATTTTCATTTTTTGTTACAGTTGTCTGTTGTTGACTTCATATGGAAGCTGGACACACATTTTTGTGTTTTTTGCCCTATCAGTAAGATTCTCTCAAGAGGAAAAAAATGAAACACGTTATATAACACTCCTTTCATATACCATCCCTGTAACAAACAGGACTGATTAAAATCTGCCAAATGTGCAAAATATTACAGACATAAAAGTCTTTGGAAAGTGACAGCAGATGCCCTCTCTATGTGTCCAAAATGACAAAAAAGAAGCATAAACAAAATTAACCTGTTGCCATTGTTCCCCTATAAAAGCAACCATGAAACCACACACAGTGATGATAAAGGGTTCCGTTATATGACATTCACCAATCACTCAAAAAAGAAAAGACATCACGAAGGGTGAGATGATTATGCCACACTTTCTTAACAATCTATGACCAAGCTGCTGTCTCCATCCAGAAGGCATTGATTTTGAACAAACCTTTCCTGGGCAAATTAAAGTCATCATCTGAAAAGGAGAAGTTGCCATGCAAAGCCCTGTGATTCATGAAGTCCAGATGATAAGTTCTATATTTTATTAACTGCCAAGGTAAAAAAACAATTAATATAGTCAGTACACATATGAATCACACCTTTATGATATGTAGATAAAAAGGTCCCATAGGACACAAATCACCTAACCATAATAAGGCCAAGAAAGTCTCCTTTTTTATATGTATATTACAATCCCCCAAATAAGGAAAATGGTTCACAACAAAATACATCCTCATAAGTAGGAAAAAACTCTTCATCATCTGCAGGGGGAACATAGATGGAAACGTGTCAGGTATGAAGATTTATATTAAACCAAAACCACTATTCATTCACCTCTGGTTGGTATAAAATCATAATAGCAAGATACAAAAAAAATATTTCCACAGCATATCATATAGAGTCCCACTACAAATAGTGTGCTGATTCCACTCATCTAATTTCCAATAAACATATCCAATCAAACAAAACAGATAACTGAAGAATCCAGTCCAAAAGTATAAAGCTCCTGATGTTACCAAGCATGCCATGTCATGTCATGCAGTGTGATACTGTAGCAACATCCTATGTCAAATCAACAAGATACTTCAATTTCAGGGTACATAATCTTCTCTTTAAGGGGGTACCCGCCACTCCTCATCTGTCATATCATCAACAGAGTATATCAGCCAAGTAATCCTCCATATCACTGGCCTTTCAACCAGGAAAATCCTCATGATGCTTTACAGCAGTGGGTGGATGAATGGAAGAACCCATGGGACTGTTAACTCTGACATTCTAGTGAGAGTGACCACACAATGAGCCTTGGAAGTAGGCAGTATAGTTGCATCAGTTGCACCCACTGTAGTAGCAGTCAAAAAATGAATGTTGTTCACCATAATAGGTACCATCAGAGAAGTCGGTGAATCAATGGGTGCATCCACCTGCCCCATGTCAGTCTCCTCTAAGGTTGCTACCAGACCAGAAAGAAACACTACAATAGATGTAAGCTGTGGTTGAAATATCACAGGACATTGTACCAACACATGGGAATCAGAACAGTAAAAACAAACAACTGGCCAATTTTTAGTGATGCAGTGTTTGTTTCCAGCATGCATACAGTGCTTCTAAGGACAGCCTGAAACTAAATGCATGAAGCTGCCAAACTATAAACATGACTTTGAATAACCTGTGTATTGAACAACTCATGTCTGATGGGAAACAAAACACACACCTGGCAAATGCTAAACTATACAATGATTTTGCTTCAATGCAACTGGCATTGCCTATGCACAATACCAAATTATATCACCATTGCTTTCTTAATTGAACACACTTGTGGGCATTGCCCTCTAAAATTCTGTTGCAAATGTTCTTCTTCACTGTACACAGAATAAAAGTATATATGCAGTGTTTTGTGAAACTGTAAAGGAGAGTCATGTTACAAATATTTCTGTCACAGCAATTCCTCCTTATGTTCTATATGAGCACACACACAAAAAAAAAAAAAACACAACATTTGTATTCGAATAAACATCAATGTAAGAATCAACATCCCAGTGAATCAAAGCACAATGATTACATGCAGTGGCACTTGAAAGTTTCAAACATCCTTTCCAGAATGTACTTTTGTCAATAGGTTCACTAGACTAATTACCTGTGCTTTAGCTTAACCACATGCCATTGCTCAGAAACTTGAAATGGAGGAGTCACATTGCCCAAAACACACCATGCTGTATTTGCATAAAACAGATATGCTGTAGGAGATGTTTCTCCACTCCCTTCTGTATCAACAAAAAAAACAGTAGTAGAATACTGTTCCTGTGAATGTACAGAAACAGTAGAAGAAAATGTTGACATGTACACTGTCTCAACGATCTCTGTGACAATGCTTATGAAAACTTCCTACTGTTCATTATCAGCATAAAAGTAGGCTGTCCAAAAACAGAAGAAAAATGTTGAAAGTCTGTAGCTTGTAATATATCAGCAGGTTCATTCAAATCACTCCACTACAAAGTGGTTTGTGTCCAAGTATCCTTTAAAATAGCATCCAGCAATGGAGATTCAATAGGATCACTCCCAATAACTTGTGATGTAGTTACAGTAGAAACTACAACAGAAACATCATCAAACATAGTCAGAAGAACTACCAAAAAGATTTCATGCTATCACGTTCTATAAGTGCATGATGTATTTATTTCTTTACATTTACAAATATGTCACAATATCTCCTCCAATGATTTATATTTCATCTACCTTTCATAACAAGTTTTCCTAACATTAATCAGTAAAGAAAGTCTTTTAGTTCTGATACCACTTGAAAGTAACTGTGTCTTTCAGCTACCATCATTTTATAAAAAGGTATCCAAACTTTCCTAAAGTTTAATATTGCAAGACATATCCATAATTTTCTCATAGCATACATATTTAATGTTATCTTACAATTAAAACTTTGATTATTTTATAAAGAAGTTATCACTTGAATTTCTTTCATGGCATCCCAAGCAATCTCACATATTTTCATCCTTTCCCATATTATTTGCTCAACTGAATCATTTTATTTTGTACCTGTCTTATAAAAATCCAGTAAAAATATAAAAAAGCAAGATAAAAGACAGTCTGAAACAGTACTTTTTCTTTTTTAATGGATTTAATTATGTGCATCATTGGGTTTAACCATAAGTAAAAAATGTTTATAATGGTGAGACCATATGACTGACATTTGAAATGTCGACCATGCAGACCCAGCATCTCTGTATAGTGCAGAATGGAAAGATATCCATCTTCCGCACTGTAGTGCAATCTCAGAGTTGGTATATTTAAGTTCTGGGGGGCAGAGGCCCCCCATTGGGGTCCCATTGGGGTCACAGGGGTGCATAGCACCCCTGCTAGCAGCGTGAAGGTAAGTTTTTTTGTGTTTTTTTTTTTTTTTTTTAATTCAATGGTCGACATTTCAAATGTTGACCATATGGTCTCAGACATTCTGAAATGTTGACCATATGAAATATATATATATATGGGTTCACTTCAGTTCACTGAACTTTCAATTCACTGACTTTCATTTCACTGACACCATTTCACTGAAATTCATTTCACTGAAACTTCATTTCACTGAAAGTTCATTTCACTGACAACTATTATTAGCAATAAAATTGAATATTCCCCTTCCCCACTGTAGTGCGAACCTGGAGTTAGAATATATAGTTAGGGGGGTGTGGGGCAGAGCCTCCCACATCAGGGGGGGTGTGGGGGGCGCAGCCCCCACTTACTTTTCTTTTACTAAGCAATATTATATCAAAACGTAAGAATATCATATGAAATGAAGTGGGGGGCTGCGCCCCCCACACCCCCCGATGTGGGGGTGCTTTGCCCCACACCCCTAACTATATATTCTAACTCCAGGGTCGCACTACAGTGGGGAAGGGGGCATATTCCATTTATTTTGTAATAATAGTTGTCAGTGAAATGAACTTTCAGTGAAATTAAGTTTCAGTGAAATGAATTTCAGTGAAATGGTGTCAGTGAAATGAAAGTCAGTGAATTGAAAGTTCAGTGAATTGAAGTGAACCCATATATATATATATATATATATATATATATATATATATATATATATATATATATATATATATATATATATATATATATATATATATATATGTATATACATAAACATTGAAAAGGAATATTCTGAAAAGAAATAACTGCCCCAAAATCTGGACGCACCTTCGTATTATAAAATAAATCAATTTCAATCCTTTTTGCAACTCAAAAAAGACATTGGCAAAACAGATTCCGATGCCACAATATTATTTAAATTGTCAACATAAGAAATGTAAAGTGGTCTTAAATTGTACTATTAAAACAGCCATCACAAAAGATCCCACTGCATTCTCTTATGACTGCATTTATAACTATACTAAATAATAACCTACTGAAAAGATATTGTGTTACTCGTCTCTGAACTGATTGGTCTTTTCCAATTATCCATTTGCTGTTGGTCTAATTGTAGATCTAGCATAAATATATTTTACAACCGACTGTATTTTGTAACTTTTAACTATGTAATACATCCCACAAACTCCCATTTGCAAAGAAAAAAGTGACTTAGAAATATCATAAGCTATTAAAATCCCAGTACAAGCCTCTCACCAGATACTTGCAATAATTTCTGTTAAAAGAAGTATAGCTGTATTTTGTTTACAGCACATAGAAAAAAAAAGACCTGAATGAAGAATAAAATTTGCTACTCAAGGGCAGTCTTTAATGTAATAGTATACAAAAAACTTTTGTTGTACATATCATTTAACATCAAAGGTCTCTATAATTCATCAAAGTTTCCCATTCTGCTTTCTTCTGTACACGTTTCAAAAGGCTATCACAAATATTCTCACTGTGAATATCATGTTGTAACTATTTATAAAAAATCTGCTTGTGAAACACATTTCTGTAAAACAAAAACAAATAAATAAATGCCATCAATCCAAGGAGAAGTATCTTTAGACACTTTCCTGAGGATCATATTTAGCTCATCCAAAGACATTTTGTTTTCCAGTATGTCACTGTTCCCCTTTTCATGTGCATTACCTTCTATGAACAAAACAATATGTTATGTTTATCATATATACTAGCAACATAATTTTCCACATATAGTGGAAGTAGTTCAATGGGTAGCACACTTGCTTTTGATGCAAAATGCTGTGAGTTCTATCCCAAACCTCCTTCCTCTTTATTTATATACTAAACTCCTGTATTTACTGGGTTTAATCTAGGAAACCCATATAAATGAAAGACATTAACTGAAAAAAATATTTTTTAAATAGTACTGTCAACATAAATACAATTGCTGAGTATGTTATTTTTCCCATCTGTACTGAATTTATCAAATAAGTATTTTTTTCTGAATGATAATTTATATGACCTCCAGAATGATGTTTTATTTATTCCTTCTACTGTTTTTTTCCCACTGAATTCTACTTACAGCTTTATTCCCAAATTTTATACATAACACATACATTTCATTAATTGTAAAATATATACACCCAATCTTTACATCTCCAAAACATTTTCTTCTTTTTATTTGAAACCGTCCGTATCATCTCTAAACACTCATTTGTGCAAGTTATTGCTTCTCTTATCCACATTTTATTTGCAATTATTATAATGTCATCTGCATATGTTAACATAACTGGAACTCTTAACCCTTAAGGTGTTTTATATATATATATATATATATATATATATATATATACTGCCTTCTTCATTTTGTAATTTATTTAACATATCACACATACAAGCAATGCAAAAAGTTTACATCTCACTGGACAGCCGAGTCTTCACCACACTTCATATTTACGTCTTGGCTTAACCAGTCAATTACAAGTATTTTTAATTTGTTATTGCTATATGCTGACGAGCATCATTTCTTAACTTCCTCAGTTATATTTTATTCTTTCATTATTACTCGCAAGATTTTATGTCCAATTATGCCAAATGCCTTATTAAGGTCTCCTATTATGATTTTCACTTCTTCTTTTCTGTTCATAATATCATCCACTATTTCTCTATCATTAATAATTCTTGACAACCCTTCCCCTTTATGTTATATATATGCTATCCTCCATAATATTTCCTATTTTAGTTTCAAATCTCTTTTGTATTTTTTCATGAAAATCTTATAATCATTATTATTCAGTATTATTGGTCTCTATTTTTATTTCTCATCTGTCTTCCTTCTTCCTTATGAATTTAAGTATTCCACTACATAATTATTACTTAATTCTTTATGCATAAAAACCTTCTTTTAACCACTCATTCAAAATCTTACATTTCTATACATTTCATACAGTATTCCTTCTGGGCCTGCAGCCAAATCTGGTTACTTATCCCAGTACCTTATCTAGCTCATTTAAAGAAATCTCCTTTTCCAACTCTTTATTCTCTTTTTCTATTAACTTTTTACTTTCCACATTTTTTCACTACCTTATTATTTTCTTTAAACATTTCTTGTATGTATTGTATGACATTATTCATAATCATTTCCTGAGTTCTGTCTACTTCTCCTTTTACATTTTGTCTCATTATGCTACCATCTTTCTTTACAAATCTGCTTAAGTAACTCAGTAATTCTCTTTTTCCTTGTAAAAATATCTTTATTTATATAACAATTCTTGTAGTTTTTCTAAATTTCTTGCATATGATTCTTTTTCTTTGTCAAAGTATTTTCTATCATTATGTTCTAAATCTTTTAATGCATCATTATACGTTATTTTATACATTTTTCTTTTTCTACTTTTCTCACATGATATTGCCCCTGTAAAAAAACATTTTTTTTTATATTTTCCTTAAATATCATCCACCATTCAGACCATTTTTTATAAAATGTTTTCATAGTACTATTATCTTTCTATAACTGTTCCTGTTTCAACTACTTCCCCTTCTTCTATAACCAACTTTTCTGATACTATAAAATAATTTATCTCAGAGCTATACATACCCCTTTTTTAAGTCCATGACTTTTTGTCCCACAGTTTTAACTTACCACATCTTAAAACTTCTAATATTTGCTTATATCATTTCCTTTCTTTTTACACTTACCTCTTAAAATCAATATTAAAGTTTTCTGTTATTATAATTTTCATATTTATCACTACATAGTTTGAAATCTGATGAAATAAGCTTCCCCTTTCTTTACCGTTAGTATAGGCATACAGTGTTATAATTTTGTAGACTTGTTTTTTCCATTTTAAATCTACAATGTTTAATTATTTCATTTTTGTTAAAGTTGCATATAATATCTTTACAGTATTTCTACAGAATACGGCTATTCCAGAATGTCTCATTTCCTTTAGTTTCTCTGTTTGTAATCTTTCATTTGTTAAAAATACAATAATAACATTTATAAGTATTACACCATTCCAAATTCCTATTCTTCTTACTATATTCATAATAAAATTCACATTTACAGAAAGCAATCTAAAATTTTCATTTTCCGTTTTCCTTAGATTCACGGTTTTATAAATTCATATCTAAATATTGGTCTAGCTTTCTTAATAAGCTATAAGCCTAACCAATTTCTTCCCCAAAGTTAAGAATCAAACACAGTTCTTTGTGTCTGTGAGTCAAAAATCATAAGCATTATACCAAACCCCACTCTGTATCTGCATATTCCCTTTTTCATCCATTTCCTTTCTTTTTTATTTTTGTATTTATCCCTTTAAAATTCCCTTTTGTATATTTTACCCGTTTACTAATATATTATTTTTTTTTGTTTTACTACCTCCCAGTTTATATTGTCATCACTTTTTTGTAACCTTCTTCTATGTCCTCTTTATTATTTTTCTTTTCATCTAATGTTTCTTCTATTTCTACCACTTATAAAATTTATTTTCTTTGTTCATTTTCTTCTCTTTCCTTTTTTTCTTACCATTATTTTCATTTTTGCAATCCATCCCTAAATGCCCACTATTGTTACATTTATAACATTTAAATCCACATTTTTTCATAATGTTCCACTTCCCACACCAAATGTCCTTTTTCCACAAAAAAAACAAAACATGTTTTGTGTTGTCCACACTATTTTACAACACCAATATTCCTCTCCATATTTAGTGTATGTATAATTTTGTATTTTTCTATTTTTAACAGAATCCAAGGCATCAGTCCATAAACCCATTTTGTCATAAACTTTTGCAATGTCCAGCACTTCTTTACATAAAGCTTTCAAATGTCCTTTCAAAGTTTGTCTTTCTACCTCTATTTGAAATTATACATGAATCCTCTTTTTTTTTTTTTTTGTTTCTCAATTAAATGTTTTTATCACATAAAGATTCCATGGGTAAAAGCCTTTCTTTTTTCATATGTTCCAAGTAAATTTTCCATAAAAAAACTGACAAATATAATTTCACAAAATGCCTCAATGTTAATAAACAAATGTTCTCACCTCACATGCTTTTAGAACCCAGAGGAGCAATTAAATTGTCCCACACTTCATATCTGTCCCTTTCTTTGTCTTCTTTATTGTGAACCCTTACCACATACTTCTGTTTTTATTTTAGTTTTGCCTTCTTTTACTTTCTATGATTGTGTTTTCTTTTCTATCTCACTGCTATTCTTCAGGTTTGTCTCTGCATTCTCCTTTTGCATTTTCTCCATAATCTCCCCAGGAAACATCTTCATTTTCTGGCTCACTCTGCACCAACATTCCGTTAAGTAAATCATCCCAAAACCCTCCTCACTGGAGGATTGCAATTATACAGCCATAATTTGCTGAATCATCTCCATCAACCAGGTTTCTTTGAAACATTTCATCAGAATCCTGTACACATTTTTTGTTTTTTATATTTGCTTTCTCCTTCATTTCAGTAGCTACTACATCATTTCCTCCTTTCTCCATCTACCTCCCTGTTTCTCCAGGCTGCTTCCATGCCTGGAATGAAAACAGGAAATGTTCCCCCATAATGGGCCCACTCAACAATAATGAGTATTTTTTAATTGCTTGATATCACTTATATACATGCAATACCTATATACATATTTACATTATTTAAATTATATACAGTTATTTACACTTTTAAAATTTCATTTAAAGCAACATTAACATACATTCCCCTCACTCTTTCTTTCACAATCAAAAACATATTTTCTTTAAGATTTCTGCTAATGTCCACTTTCTACTGAATTTAATTTCATTTAATCTTTAATTCCATAATGTCCATAAAAAATATTATTCTCTCCATTTGTTAACATCTTCTTGTTTTTTCATCACAATAACCACACTCAATCATGCCCATATGCAATTGTTCAACATTTGTAATACGTCACAAAGTACAAACTGAAGCAAACAAAAACAAAAGCCAGAAGAAGTAGCTGGACTGAACCCACTCAAAGTAATGCAGGCTGCAAATCACTACACAGCTGTAGAATGTAGAATCCACTTTATTAACTTCAGAACATAAAAATCCAAGGACGAGTGCTTTCATCCAGAAAGATCTAGACTTCACCAGACAATTTAACCCACAACTGTAAGATTTTTATGTTCTGAAGTTAATAAAGTAGATTCTGCATTCTACAACTGTGTGGTGATTTGCAGCCTGCAATTACTTTGAGTGGGTTCAATCCAGCTACTTTTTCTGGCTTTTGTGTTTATTTGCAACATTTGTAATACCCTCTAACATTTTATTCTTACATAATTATTCTCATAATTTTTTCACCCTCAGAAAATTCAAAAATACATGTTCAATTGTTTTATATTCACCACAATTGATATGCATTCTATCTTGCTGTCTCTTACGTTTGAATTCACAGGTAAATCGCTTATAGACAGTCTCCAAAGAAAATCTTTACATTCATGTATGTTCTTGTACCATTTATATCTAACTGTTATTCCTTTCTTTTTTATATCTAAATGTATCCAAGGGTCAACTAAACAATATGTTCTCTTAATATACGAATACCATTCTTTCCTATTCTTTTCAATCTTATCAATTTTTAATTTCCACAATATAATTTTATTTTGGTATTCCTTTACATTTTGACCTTTTTCTTTACTCCCATGTCTTCCCAAAACCTTTTATACTTGTGAGATAAAATAAGTTATATCAAATTCTTATTTTATTGGAATAGCCTTTCAAATGATTATATAGATTCAGCGATGATGCAAATAAATCTAAATTTAATAAACCTAATCATCCAAGCTTTGCTTTCATATACAAACTTCCCCTATTAACTGGGTTCAGTCTTGACTCCCATATAAATGAAAATATAATACACATTAGTTGTTTCTCATATTGTGTTCGGATCATATAATGGTTAGCTAAATATGCTTTTTTACCTAATAGGATAGAATTTATCAAATGTACTTTCTTCCTATATGATACTCTAAATGTTTTCCAAGTGTTACATATTTCTTTATTTCTTGGAACACCTTTAACCATTGCTTATTCCTATAATCATTTAATCTTAATACTATTCCCAATACCTCTATAGATTCATTAAATTGTATGTTTCCATCCCATCCAAAACCTTTACTTTTGTCTTCATAAGCCGATCTTTCTGAGTAATTTATTTAACTTCTCAGTTATCTTTTTCATTCTTTCTTCATTCCTAGTAATTATCACAATATTGTCTACATATGTACACATTATAGGTATTTGTAATTATTCTGTAATCTTATATCCTGCAATATCTGTCATTTTATTAATCTTATTCACTATAACATTTATAATTAAGAAAACAAAATACTGATAGCTGGACATCCCTATCTTATTCCACAGTCTATTTTAATTTTCTCAGCTCTCCATCCATTCAGATTTATTCTAACAGTATTCCTTTCATATACTGATTTAATTACCTGTATTATTTTTCTAGTTATATGCTTCTACAATTTCCCATAAAGACTCATATTATATTTTGTCAAATGCCTTACTTAAATCTCCTATCAAGATCTTTGCTTCCACGTTCATGTTTATAATGTCATCTATTACTTTTTATTATCGATAATAAATCTTGACTTCTTTTTCTCTTTCTGCCAAACATTGGTCTCCAATTCTTTATATCCTCTTTTTCTCCTTTTTTCAATTAAGTATTATTCCTCCAGTACATATTTCTTCATCTACTATTCCCAATTCTAGCCACTCATTCGATACTTCTAGAAATGTTACTTTTTGCCAAATTTCCATTTCATTATACATACGATATTCAATGTTGTATGTTCCTGTTGCTGTATTCAAATTAATAGCTTTTAATACCTCTTTTAAATCTTTTGAACTTATCCTTTGATCTAAACTTTTATTATCTTATTTAACCTATTAACTTTGTACTTTTGATTTTGCTTTATTTCTTTTTAAATAAATGATTGTCTTATATGTCCTTTAACAATTTCAAATATCTCATCTTGATTTACTTTTTTCCTTTTTTGTCCTTTAACTCCATTATTACCTTTTTATTTTCTTTCACCAATTTATGTAAATATGGTGCTACCTCTTTCCTTCACTGTAAACAATACATTTGCTTATATAGTAAATTCTTAACTTTTATTTGACTAATTTCATATATTTCTTTCTCTTTTTCATAGAAAGCTTTCTATTTATTAATTCTCAAAATATTGCTTGATTTATTGTTTTACATTCTTTTTCCCTCTAGTCCTCTATACAATCTAATAAAAAAAAAATTGTAATATTTTTTCATAAAACATATCCACTAACTTGTCCATTTTTCATAAAACATTTGCGTGTTTATATGCTCTTTCCATAACTTAATTACATCTCTACTGTCCTCTTGTTTTAACTCTTTTTCATTCATCCTTTTAATTTCTTTACCTATTTTTACATATTCTTCCCTCTCATGTACTTTTATCTATATCGCTATATGATCTAAGAATCTTGTCTTTTTAACTCCTTTCTGTAAGACTTTTATTTTTTCCAATATTGAGAAACAATTTCAGTTTTAACCTCACTTCTTGTATAGGTCCAATATATATTATCCCATATATATAACTTGCCACACTTCAATATTTCATTTACTGTCTTTAACATCATTACATTTTTTTTTTTACTTATGCCATGGCGGTACAGCAGTAGCATTGTTACCTCACAGCAAGAGATTCTCCCGTTCAATTCTTGGCTTGGCTTGGGAGTGTCTTCAGTGCAAAGTCTGCATGTCCTCCCCATGGTTGGGTAGCATTCGAAAGACATGCGTGCGTAAATGGGTGTGCCTTCGTTGAAGGTTGGGTGTCGAGCTGGCACCTCGGCGTTTTGTAAAAATCTACTGCCAATCATTAGCAGACCGGCGTTCCGCTGTGGCGACCCCTTACCGGGGAAAAGCCGAACGACAAACAACATTTTTTTTTTACTTATTCTTAAATTACAATTAAAGTCACCCACTAGTATTATGTCCATATTCAAACAAATATAATTAGGGATCTTTTTGAACATTATCTCTCTTTCTTTCCTTGTAATATATGCATATATAGCAATAACTTTGTAAACATTTGTATTCCATCTTATATCTAATACCATGATGCACCCTAATTCAACTATAATGATATCTAGTATTTCAGTGTCTTTATGACACAGTATACAAATCCCTGAACAGGTATCTGTTCCCATATTCCAAATGTCTGCCCCATTCCATAATTTACCCATTTGTTTCCTTTCTCCCTGTGTTAATAATCTAGTGTCCTCTACTATAATAATATGAGCATTTATTAAAAACAAACCATTCCAGAATTCCTGCTTTTTCCTATCATTTTTTCATGCTATTAACATTTAGAGCTAATACTTTCATCTTTTAATAGCAATACATATGATATATTTCCTCATCTTTTACCTGTTTTTATTTTCTTTTGTAATTTATGCTTTTGAATTTTCTTTTCCTTTCTTTCACTCTTTTCCTTATGGAGTTTTTCTTTCCTCTCACTGTTTGCCAATTTACATATTCTTCTTTGCTTGTGTCCAATGATATGTCTTCCCTTTCTTTCTTCCCTTCGTTTGTATTTATTTCTGTTTTGTGTCTTAATTGTCTGCCCTTCTTGCTCTTTTGTTTTTCCTGTTCATCATTTTGTATGACTTATTTTTCCATAATTTGTACATCTTTTTCACAATCTAACCATGCATACTCCATGTTACCACATTTTTTTGCTTCATGTCCAGTTTTACTAAATCTTTTTTTATCACATTCACTAATCAAATGATCATCCTTTCCACAGGAAAAAAAAAAAGTTTTGGGTTGTCCTCTAAATTTCAAAAAATCTTTATTACCATTTACATTTATAACACTGGGAATATATATCACATTATCATTTTCTATTTTTAGTATAATCCCATATTTCCATCCTCCAGTCCATAAACCTCTTTCATCATAAATGTTTTCATTGTCCATAACATCTTTACATAAACATAACAAATATTCTTTTAAATCTTTAACCTCAATTCCATTTCTGAATTGCGCTATAACTTCCTTCTTTGTCTCTCTATAACAAAATTGTACCATAAATCCTGTCCATTTATTGTCATTTTTCCTTTGTTCATATTTTTTATAAAATTGTCCATGGCCTGTCCAATTTCAAATATGTCAAAAAATGTCTCTTTATTGATAAGAATAAATGTTCATACCTCTTTTGCTGTCACACTCAGTGGTGCAATCACAGATTCTTTTTTTGCTGCCTACTCATACTGTTAACTTTTTCTTTCTCTCCATCTCCTTGACTCTTCTTTCTCCATCCTTTACTGTCTGTGCATATGACTTTTTTACAGGTACTTTATCTACGTTCTCTTCCTGTATGTTTTCCATTATGTCAACCCATGATGCTGCTATTTCACTCTGCAGCTCACTTTGGATTATAAGCTTGTTTAAATAAGCATCCTGCAACCCTCTGGACTGGAGGGTTGTAATACTATATTCCTCTTGACTGTCCAATTCCCATTCAAACAACTTTTTTGAAACATCTCTTCTGAATCAATTCTTGCTTCTGCCGAAGCCTCCAGTACACTTATTTGCTACTTCTCCTTGATTACAGATGAGTTCTCCACCAAAGTTGCCTTAATATAACTTTCAGCAGCTTGTTCCATCATATCTGTGATTGTAGTTTCATTTTTTTATTCCTTTCTTCACTCAACATACATTTTCCATTCCTCCTGTTTCTCCAGGCCACCTACATGCCTGGAATGGAAACAGGAAGTATGATGCACCATACACAAATGTGTCCTTCTATACGAGTAGGGGAAGTTCCCTGATGCCCTGTCAAAATTTACCCTAGTAGTATAAATACCACCTTAGGTTTCTCCTGGAATGAGGCTGCTATTAGTGGACTAACCCAGTCAACAAAGAATAAATAAAATATAGCATAATGCCATCTAAAGAATGCATAAATGTGTCATCAATACTTCTTAAAAGTATAATGTGGCTAGTATTTGCCTTAAAACACTTTACAAAGAAAAGAAGAAACTGCAATTTTGTATCTTTAACAATACACGTTACTTACATAATGTTTTCATTTATTTTTTTCTGTAAATAACAATATATTTCTGCTCTTTCTGTGCTTACAGCCTTTCCTGCATAGATTTATTTCATATTGTTTTCTTAACTTACAATAGAAATCCTTATACTTTATTTTAAAATTATGTTATTTTTGTACCAAAAAAGACCGCTAATTTTAAATCTTACTTCTGTATACTTTATTTTCTTCAGTAAATAAAGAGACATTTTGTTCTACTGTTGAACTGCCTGCAGCATTGTGGTCAACATTTTCTTATACAGATTTTTTTTCTTATTCTGTATTTATTTTCCTAACTTATAATATAAATCCTTATATTCCTTTTAAAAATAATCCATCATTCCTTCTATAATAAAAGACATCTAGAGTTAAATGTTACGTCCACATAAATTATGATCCAAAATAAAATAAATAGATATTTCTTACAATCTTCTTATATCATTGTAATATTGTAACAGTAAATACATTTCTGTAGGCAATTTACCCCTCTTATAAGTATATCTAATACTTGGTCCTAATTTAAGCTGGAAAAGCTTTATACCTCAATTTATTTCTACTTTTTCTTTATGCACATTGTAATTTAAATCTCCTACCCAAACAATATGTAAACAGACTAAATTATAATATTTTAAAATCTAAAATCTAATAACTGTAAACTTCATTTGAATGAAAATGGCTATACCATAACAAAGCTCATTTCCAAAAGCGCACAGTGCATTATGACCCAATAATAATTCCAGTTGCCTTTGCAGAATATCTATCAATAATATAAAATCTAATAAACAGTTAATAACTGCATTAATGGGTTTGCAACTTTCACTACTACTAAAGTCTACTTATATAATAATACTATTAAGATTTAATCTACAAATAGTAATATTATTCCTTTCCTTCTTTTCCAGACTTTTCCCTAGACTCAATTTTCTTTTTCATAGTCTTTTTTTCAATAGTATTCAATTTACCCTACCAACTTTGGCCTCAAGTCCCTCACAGCCCTCAAGTGCTACATCACAATTGCTATGCACAACTGATTCACTGTCTTGATCACTTTTAAACTCATGTTCTTCAGAAGGAATATGATGCTGTGCACTTAAAGGGTTCTCTCACCTTTCCCATATTCCATATAATTTTTTGAGGGGCTTGGTTAGCAATATTACTTAGTGGAATACTGCTTGTGTATATGTCCTCCCTTCACAGTCATCTGAAAAAAAAAATATTACTGAACTGCAATTATCTGTTTATAATGCCTTTGTCTAATGTAGTCTGTAGTAGTTCTGGTTGCCTACTCAGTTAAATTTGAGGATAGCCATCTGCAAAATGGCCTTTCCCCTTTTATTTTTTATAAGTCTTTTGAGAAGACTAGATTGAACATCCTATTTCCCCATACAATGGCCATTTATGTTAATCACATTACTGAATAATTAAATTGTCATTAGAGCTTCAAAAAATGAATAAGTCTTTGGCTCACCGTTTTATAAAATATACGTCCTGTTACTATTTAAAATAACAACACTAGGAATATGTACAATACTGCAATTTTCATTTTTCAGAGTCTACTATTTTTTCTAGTATCAAACAATTTTAGACTAATATACTTTATTATAAGTCTTTGAAACATAACCTTTAAGATGTGCCTCTTTCACATGAGTTGTGCAAAACTGCACCAAAAAACAATTTTAGGAAAAAATATTCAACCTCTGAATACTGTATAATAACCACGGTGCACAAAGTTTTTTTTCATGTCATATTTAGATAAGAAGTTCTTAGTATGAAAAAAAGATTCAAAACTAACATCACACTGAGTCTTTAAACAATATGAATGAAAACTCATACTTCAATAACTGAGAATCCAAATGGTGTTAACAAATTGTCCCAAATATCATGCAGATTAATTTTAAGTTCATCCTTGGATGTAATTCTCACTACTTGCAGTCTTGTAGGACTACATTTTGTCTGTTTATTCTGTGCATTATATTACAAAATCTGAAGATGAGCTCATGGTGTAGTAGACTAGAAAATTGTTATCTTGTTTTCTTTTTCTCTAGCAGTGTAGAAAACTATGCATCGCAAACTGAATGTTTGCATGTAGTAGGAACCTCGGACATCAACATCATTGCAACCCACTACCCTACTTTTTCCTCAAGGTTACACTGATGCAGTATGTGGCTTGACAGAACAACTTTTAAATCAAAAGGCTCACTATAAATTAATCAACTCATCATTCAGCAAACCAGTTTCTTCCAGCTGAATTATCTTGATTTCAGCTGTACGCTGATAGAGAAGACTCACTACTATGTATTTGCATCCCTATCTGTGACCATCCTATAAGTATCTTATCAGATAAGATACTAGAAGGCAAAAAGAGTAAGGAAGTTCCTGGTGTCCTGACCAAATTTCCCCAGCTAAGTATTAAAACCACCTCCGGGCTCCCATGAAAAGTGGGGGTAGGAGGTTGGCATAATGGTTAAGAGGATTACCTTACAGACACAAAGTGCAGGGTTTGATTCTCACATGGGGTAACTGGCTAGGCTTAAAATGTCCCACAAGGGCAGCTAGCCTAGAACTAACCTATGAAGCTATGAACCTATGAAGAGGATATTAGCCTAGTCAGACTAACTTGGTTAACAAAGGATAAATGTATTAATGCGGCAGAAAAGATGCAGAACTAGAGGACTATGCATGTCTGCCCTAATGGGGCATACTCTCTTTTGAACCTGCTGAGTGCAGAACCTTCCCATATATCCCTGGCAGTAGCCTTCCCCCTTTTATGTAGGCAGTTTTGTGCTGCAATTGCTGATATTGTCTGCCACAGTGGCCATGTCCATACTTTATCCATGCTCAGCACAAGCCTTGCTACCCATACCCCTTGTGGAATATGTTTTCAGTTTTCTAATGTACATGGTTTGTAACCCCACCCCTCAACCACAAGCAGATAGTACAATGCCATGCTGGGGAAATGGGTTCTCCATTACACACACGATAGTCTGTTAAATGAAATCAAACCACCAAACACAGAGTTTGTTGTAAATGAAGAAGCAATTTACCAGAATGAAATTTTGCCCTGACTTTATGAAGCACCAAATTTACAGATGCTTTAGTAAAAATTCCTCTAGTTCACATTTACAAAAATGGCATTGACAATATTATGCTAACATCAGCTGATAAGAGTGGTGGGTATGCCAAAGATGAACAATGATGTTACACCCCTGATTCAAAATACTAAGCTTATAAGTACACAGGATGGTAAATTTAATTTATTTATTTTATTTTATTTATCATTTGTTGACCGGGAAAGTCCGACTAGGTTTCACAGAGCCTGTTTTCAGCGGAGGCCCGGGGAGAAATGCTCCAGATGCATGTCTTTGGAATTAATTCATTTAATGGTTTTAACATATTTAATTATACACATTTGCAACTGAATGAAACATTCTTCACCTGTCTAACAAAGGTTATAAATTTGTTCCCTCCTTTAGAATAGATTTGGTGGATACTATGACTGAATTAAAATTATTTACACAAAAGCTTAATTTACAGCTTATGTTCCAGGATCAGGAGACACCAGGGATGGGAACCTTATTATTCAAGAGGAAGAGTTGCTTCAACCCTCCTTTACACCTACTTAATCAAGCCTTTGAGAATGTGTGTTTTGCAGATATCTATTCTACTTTTACAAATCCCAGTTTTTATACCAATAAGAATAGGTTTAACTTGACTAAGAATGAGCATTAATTGATGCAAAGTTTGAGGCACGATGACACTTTATGGTTTATGAAGCCTGATAAGTATGGGGGAGTTGTTATTTGTAATGAGACTGATTATGTTAACTCTTTGACTGAGGTTTTTTCAGATAGTATAAAATATCTTATTTCCTCTAAAAATGAAGTTTTTATAGCCTATAAAAAGATTTATTTATTGATTGATGACACACTTTTTCAGGGTGACATTTCTGAAGAGCTTTACAACTTTTTAAAAGTTGACCATATTTTGATCCAAGTGGCCCTTGGCATACCAAAGGTACACAAGAATATTTATGACCCACCTTTTAGGATTATTATCTCAGCCAGCGGTAGTCCCACACACGCCCTCAGTGTTTTTAGTGATAGATTATTGAAGTATGTTTTAGAGCCTATTACTCACCTCTTGAAGGACTCATGGGATTTTTTTTTAACTAAAATCAATAAAGATTGGTTTTCTGAAGGTTGCAGTTTTTCAACTATCGATGTAATTAATTTATTTACATCTATACCCCATAAGGAGGGTCTTGGAATTTTTTTTATGATGCTATCAGGAATCTTACAGTTTTTAGTGATACATTAATTTTATTATGTTAGCCATGGAATTTATACTTAAAAATAATTATTTTATGTTTGAGGGTGAGTTTTATAAACAAATCCATGGTATGGCAATGAGGAAAAATTGTACCCCCTTGTATGCTAATATGGTCTTATATTCTTGGGAACTTAAGCATGTCCTTAATTCAATATTCTCTTCACAATGGCTATGTTAGATACCTGGACAATATTTTTGTTTTATGGAGAGAATCATCTAACCACCCCCTATTATGCCCATTTTTTTAAATTTACCACAACTACTTCTGAACATTCTATCGATTATTAAGATGTCACAATATATAAAGATTATGGTACAGTTATTTGGTTAAAAAATATTTAGGAAACCTACCTTTTCTAACAACTATTTAGGTTTTAAGAGCTTTCTTTCTAAGCACACCATAAGGAATATTTTTAAAGGGCAATTGGTTAGAGCAGCAAGAATGTGTTCACATCTCTCCACCTTGAATATGGAGATGGAGAAAATTACCAACATATTTTAGACAGGGGCTATCTTATTGATTTGCTTAGTAACATAAAAGTGGAAATATTAGCGGGTTGGGGAATGAAATCTAAACCATTATTAGGTGATATCGAGTAGTGGGACTTGTGCACCAACAATAACAGATGACCCAGTCATACAAACAATATGGTTATTCTATATGGTCAATGGGAGAGGGAAATTAGAAACATTATTTTTTAGAAATTGGTTAAATTTTAAAAGTAATCTCAATGCACTGAAGACCTTAGGTGTTGACCCTCATTTTGTATATAAGACCAGAAAAAATTTAAATATTTATTTGAAAACATCAAGTTGCCCCCACAGTTTAAGCATTAATGGCACAACAAAATGTGGGACTTGTAGACAATGTCTATGCATTTTGGACAAGGATAGTATGGTTTTAAAAGATGTAGGTTGCACAGTTAAAATTACTAAAGGCAACTGCAATGCTAAAGGACTGGTTTATACTTCTGTTTGTGACCAATGTGGTAGTTATTATGTAGGGGAAACAGAAAGGAGACTTAAAACTAGGATTTACGAGCATTTGTATGCAATTTTTAAAAAGAACCTCAATGACTCTCTATTCAAGAATTCTTTACAATGTCCAGGTTTTACTAAGTTTAGATTTGGTATTTTAGAATTGGCACCTTTAAATTCAAGAGGAGGGTGGTGGGAACCTTTTCTTGAACTTAGGGAATTTTACTGGATAATTAACCACAGGGTATTAATAACTTGGTTTCAATTTCACCTGTTTTAAAGAAGAGGGCTTTGAATTTTTTAATTATTTAACTGCATTATTTTAGCTGGATTATTTATCTGGATTTTTATCTTGCATTACTTGCTACATAATATGTTTTTATATAATATGTGTTTATATATATATATATATATATATATATATATATATATTTGCATGTATATCTAAGTTTGTATTTGATATTGTACAAAATAATAGTTTTCTGTGTGTAAAGGTAAATGGGGTACTTTGGCCTTTAAGAAAATATAAAGGTAACAAGACTTATTTTAATTGCCATCTTAAATTGCTTTACTTACTAGATGATTAAGTAATTTTTAAATATTTAAGCAAGTGATTCTGGGTATGACATTGTTCTGATGAAGTCCCAAGTTTGGGGTATTGCCGAAAGTGCTTAACCTGCATTTATTAAAGTCCTGCTTGTCATTTTATTTGCTTGGATGCCTGTTTTTTATACAGAATATGTGCTTTTCTAGGAATATGGAGCTTATGGTGTGAAACTACCAAAGAGCCAATTTTGTTTATTGGTGGCTGTTTTCCAGCATTGTTTTGTTATTGGGTATTCCAAAGATGCCAATCAGTGTCACTGTCTGATAATCACTGTTGGTGGACAATGTACTACCCAAACATGTTGGCACTAGCTATACATCACAGTGGCCAACTGTCACTGACAAAGTGCTCAATCATATGGCATGTGCATGCCTGTAGTGCTATGTACAGTCTCAAAACATCACAGGCATATATTAGCACCACAGTCGAATACTCTTCATAACATGTGATCCATGAACATAAATTTGTCATCAGACTACAATTTTTCTCCTTGAGCTTACTTGTGTGAGTTGCCACAGCAACATCAGAGGCACAGCATAATGCAGAGCTTCAGTGTCATGTGTCACATATTGCAGAGCAACATTAGGCAGCACCTGCTGAGCAAGTTTGATGGTCAGTTGGTCATAAGAGATGCTCAGCGTGTATGTCATATTATAGTCAGTAATTCTGCTGACATCATCAGGTCTAGAGACAGTGCCATCATTAATACAGTAATCTGTAGTGGTGTCATCTTCACCTGCTCTGATATTAGGAGGTAGAAATTCATGAGTGGGATCTTGAAATGTAGAGCAAACTTTTTTGTAGTATTGTATTCTGCTGTCTTAACTGTTATTTCTGCTTACTTAGGAGTACATTTTTTCTGTAGTACTGCTTTCTGCTATTACAGCAACTGCTTATGCATAATTAGAAGTTATTACCTTATTTATTAGTGATGCAGGGGCAACAGCTAACCTGGATGGGTGTAGCAGAAACAGTAACACCTCTCCAAGCAGTGAGGTGTGCATATCCTCTGTGACAGTCTACTTCACAACATGTGTCTGTGCTTGCAACAGTTGTGTGTAACTTTTTTTCCTATTGTATCATCCTGCTGCAGGTACAGGTTCTAGAAGAAAGGGATATGA
>NC_056744.1:520779444-520939444 GCF_019279795.1 Protopterus annectens
AGGCTCGTCAGGCTAATAGGGCGATAGTTCCCGGGATCAGTGCTGGCTTCCCCTTTGTGGAGTGGGATAACTGTTGCTGTACGCCATTCACTGGGCACAAAGCCTGATGTGAGGCTATGATTGAACATGGTACTTGGGTGGGGAGCCAATTCGTTGTGAAGTTCATGTAAAATGCAGCCTGGGATGTTGTCCGGTCCCATGGATGCTGTGTTTTTGGCTTTAGAGAGTGCAGCTTTTTCCTGCATAGTTGTGATTACAGGGAGTCTGCATTCTTCCTGTATAGATATATATATATTATACAAGCCGTTAGGGGGTAGGGGGGGTAAAGTTAGCACTGAACCTATCTGCCAGGATGTTGGCAATATCAGTTGGTTCTGTAATTTTCGTGCCATTGTGCTGTAACTCAGAGCAGATTTGGGCATTGCCATTGAGATTCTTGACATAGCTATAGAATGCTTTGTGGTTGTCCTTAGAATCAGTGGTGATTATGTTTTCATAGCTAGCTTTGGAGGATCTTATAAGGGATCTCAGCTTCTTTCTGAAGATGATGAGGGAGCTCCTCCACTCATGGAATTTTACTCCCTTCTGCAACAATTTCTTCCTTCTGTTGTACAGTTTGTTTATGGCAGGGGACCACCAGATTGGCTTCCTTTTTTGGGGGATAGCATGTTGGTTCTGTTTGGGATAGTGCAATCTATGCACTCATGTAAGTGCTTATAGAGTGGATTTGTGAAGGATTCAGCAGTCGTAACTGTATTGTCCATCTGCATGGGTGTCATGAAGTTCACCACTTCTGTCTTAAGAAGCATGAAGTTTGCTTTGGATAAATTTTTTACCATGGTTTCCTTAATAGGGGGTAGGGACGGGATGTGGATATCAAGGGTGATTAGCTTATGGTCGGATCGGACCAACAAGGAGTTGACTTCAGGTGTGGAACACTGGTCACTCATGTTGGTAATGACTAGTTCTAGGATATTGTTGCTCCTGGTGGGGGTGTGGATAAGTTGATCCAGGGCATTGGAGTTTATGAATTCCAGAAAACGTTGTGTGAAGGAGTTGGTATACGAGTAGCTATCCCGGTTAATAGTGGGGTAGTTGAAACTGCCTATTATTAGGGTGTTTGGTTGAACCCTGATATTTTCCAGTACATCAAGAAAAGAGGAGTGGGAATCTTGGGGCATGGTGGGTGATCTGTAGCAAGCTACAATTTGGATTGCAGTTTTGCCCAGAGTTAGTTGCAGTTGGATAACCTCGGATTCATTATGCTGAGCAGCTAGCCTGGAGGTGTGGATATCCTTAATGAATATGGACACACCTCCGTCTTTGGTGTTCCGGTCCAGGTTACATGGCCAAAAAGTGTGGTATGAGTTATTGGGTTGCTCTCTGGAGCCTTGAACCAGGTCTCAGTCACTGTACAGATATCGATGTTCTCCATTTTAAGGAGTGCCTCGAGTGAGTGCATTTTGAGATTTAGACTTCTAGCATTGAGTATCATTACCCTCAGTTTTTGCTTGCCTGTTCCTGTTATGGTGGTGAATTTGTCATTTGAACCTTGCCTAACAAAGGCACTATAGGGGTGGCAAGAGCCTTAGGCAGTATCAGGAATCCCAGTGGCAACAGGTGTAGGCCATCTCTGGCAAAGCATCATGGCCTGTCGACCATGTCATCCCAAGCAGGCAGATACTGGATCCTCCTAGAATGACACCAGAAGCTCAGCCAATTGTTGAAGTCAATCATTTTGTCCTTGTACTGCGGTATCATTCTGGGCAATGTCAGAATGCTACTCAGGTCTAGGGTCATACCTGCCTGGGCTACAAGATCGGAGCGCTCTTCCATGTCTCTTTTCATGTAGTCCACTGAGGTACATCTCAGGTCGTTCACACCAACATAGAAAATGACAGAGTCATATTTGTACTTGTTGTGGAGTGACTTGAGTGCGTGGGTTATGTGGGAGATCCTGGCACCCAACAGGCAGCTGACAATAACCTTCTCCTTATTTAGCCTGGTGAGTGGGACATCAGTGTGCTTGACTATAGAGTCACGTATGACTAGTGTGTTGGATACATTGTTTTGCCTTATTGGCTGTGTTTGAGTGGCACATTGAGTCTGTGGGCTATGTGTCATTTGGATTGTGTTGGGGGGGTGGAAGCTGCTCGCATTTCTGCTTTGGAGGTCTCTGTTGCTTGGGCAGATTATTATTGAGAGCCTCCACAAATGATTTTGTGTTTCTATGTGTGTATTTTGGTGGTGTAGATTTAGTGAGACTATGTGCTAAGTGTGGTGTGGTGCAAGTGTTTACCTTTTCCTCTTGAATGTCAAGTTCAGTCTTGGATGGAGAGAGCTTTACCTCCAGTTTGTCTAGATAACTGCATCTCTCACACAGGTTGTAGTGATGGGTTGTAGGAGGAGAGGGTTGTCTGTGTACATGAGGCAATTTCTACATTGCCCCAAGATGCCCAAATTCATCAGATAGACAGGAGAGAACACTGGGAGGTGACCCTTGGACATGCCTGAAAAAAAAAAAACAATTTTCCACTAGATAAGTGGGGAAAGTGAGTACTAGAGCTGTTTTTCTCTAAGCAAGTGAGAAAAGTAAGTGCAAAAACTGTTTTCCTCTAGGTAATGAGGAAGGTTTAGTGCTATAGTAATTAGTAGCTTATTTAGTGCTTACAACAAGTTCTGAGCAAGTGCTGAGCACAAATAAACAAATTCATGTGCTAAAACTAAGAATCTGTATCTGCACTAGACTAGTTACAGGAAAGAAACACGTGCAAATGCAGGCTTTCAAATCAGAAAGTTGAGAGAGATGGAAAAGATTGCCAAGAAGGCCAATAACTACAATTTCTGGGCCAGAACCACTACTTATGTGGTAGACAGGTTACCTAGTGCTTACCACTCCCACTGACAAGCTAGAAGGCTTCCCTCCAACACAAAAAGGCTTTGGGGGGGGGGGCGCAGAAGTTTACATACAGTCCTGGATACATCAAATCTGTAACTGGACTACACTAGTTACAGGAAAGGTAGGAAACAGGCTTACAGTTTTTTTTTTTGTTTGATTTTTTTTTTACAGAAAAGTAGCTAAAACAGCAGTAAAAAAATTCAAATGCAGTGCAAGCTAGCACACTTGAGTATGTAGCAATATTAGACCAAACACAGTTTAAAAAATGCAATTAAATTAAAAATGACTAAAAACAAGTGCAGAAGGAGTGTATTAGGTAGAATGTGGTAAAGAGATGGGAATCGGGGGAGTGTCCCAGATCAAATCTACAGTGGGACGGGCAACTGCAAAAGCCACCAAATTTAAACAACAAACCAGAGATACAGAGGGTGGGTGGGACAAAACTCTTTCAGCAGAGATCTGAAAAACTATACAGTGAATCAAAAATAACAATGCACAACTTTGAATAAAATTAGTCTAGCAACAATTTACAGTACACAGTTCTGAAGAACCAAAAAATATACTTAGCTCTGTATATTTCCAGATAGTTTGAAAAGAGCTCTGTTAGACACAGGTTCCAGCAATGATATGCAGGCTGTTAACTAACAGGGTCTATTATTATGCAAGTAATCCTTCAGATAGTCAGATGACACAAGCTGTAAAAAACAGTTATACCAACTTAAGACACAGCAGAAAATAGGGAGAGGTGGGACAAAACACTTTCAGCAGAGATCTGAAAAACTATACAGTGAATCAAAAATAACAGTGCACAGCTCTGAATAAAATTAGTCCAGCAACAATTCACAGTACACAATACTTTCCCACTTTTCCTTGTACTGTTATATAAAATGCTTAACATTAGGGTAGTCCCTTCTCACTTTCTGTTGTAATAGTCTATGCATTTCCACTCTCCACTGTAATAGTCCAGGTATATTCTTATGTCTATGAATGTCCCACTCCATGTTCCTTGTAGCAATGTTTATAGAGCTTACATCAAGGGTAGTCCTTGCTCAGTTTTCATACTAATAGTATGTATGTAATGCTTGTGATTAGGGTATTCCCGTACCACATTCCCTTGTTTAAGTATATGAAATGCTTGTGACTATGGCAGCCCCTTCCTATCTTACCTAGTTATGCAAATAAAGCATTCCTCATATTTCACAATTAGTCAGAATAAACCTTAACATATTAGCCTTACAATTCAAAGTTCTGAAAATCATAGTTGCAGAAGCACACACTTTTTTTTTATACTTATCAATTATCTTCCTATATCTTTACAAGAAAGAGTAGGATTGGAATTAGCTAAGTGTTTATCTGCAGAGGGATTAACCAATGCTATAGCTGCTGGATCAGGTTCAGGAAGTTTGTAACAAAAATTAAAGATTGAGAAACTTTATAGACTCTGTCTGCCTGTTTGGGAGCAGCAGGCTGACTATCAGGAAGACTGCAGGCAGTGACACCCACATCTTCCATTGCTGACAGAACTGAAGTAATGGGTGTAGGTTCTAAACCTTCCTTCTGTTATAGCTTATTTAATTTACTGAGGGACTGAGAAACATTAGTGTTCTTCAAGTAACAACACTAGCACATTCTAGAAAAAGTCTCAAAGAAAGAGAACCCCCCACAAAGACAGTTAAGAACTGAGCTCTCCTCTGAGTCTGAATCAGCAATCCGAGGAGAAAACCCTGTAAATGTCCCTTCATCCTCCAGTCCAGATACAGAATCTTGAATCTCTTCAGGAAAGGGGGTGTCCCTCTTTCTTTTACTAGAAACCACTGTATAAGAAGGATTAATAGCCTGAATTAAACTGTAAGGCAAACCCAGAAAACCACTCCTGTCCAACCAGATTTGAGAAAGAGTAGACATGATTATTTTTTTTGTTTCTTATTGACAGGGAAAATTGGTCCAACAGTGTAATTAACTGCAGCAGCAGGAGCTTTGCCAGGGATGCAGACAACATTATGTTAAAAAATAGAAGCCTCCCCTGTTCATTCACTCAGGAATGACAAGAGCTCCTTGCCCACTAAGGGGAACCCAACACCTGCAAAGGATGTGGCTAAACCCCAAGTCCATAGTGGCTACAGGTGCTATAACAGAGGGAAACAGTGTTAACGATAAGTGGTCTGAAGTACAAATAGTGGTCACAGCAGAGTCGCTCTTCTGCAACTGAGGCACATTGCTAACCTGCTGTGATAACAAAGGTCATTTGCATAACTTTGTATTTTTTGGCTGGAATAAGGACTTACCATGGGACTGACAGATTTTTCCATGTTCAAGCTGAAAATGGTGCCTCTTTCCCAGGGAAAACAAGCAGCAAATACTGCTAAAAACTAAACATCTGTAAAAGTCACTTTTTCACATACAAATAAAGTAAAAAGCACTTTAAAATCAAAACAAACACAATTTCTCCACAGAAAAAAAATATGGTTTCAGTTACTTTAAACAACTTTTAAAATGAGAGGAAAAAAGAGTGCTCCCATTTAAAAACTACAGTATAGTCTTGTGACAGTCCTTTAAAACACAAGCCAACCATCGATCCTTGAAAGCCTCAGAGGAGAATACTCTTTGGCTGCAGTAAAGCTTTGAAGGGCTTGAGACCCAAAGTTGTCTCTTTGTCAACTTAGCTTGAGCTGCCAGATAGCTTGTGTATGTGGTAAGTGCCCTGAAGCTTTGAAGCCAGCCAGCTATTATATCCTTGGCTGGCTGTTCTATCCTTGGCAGGATATAACACATATAGGTAAGGCTATTGCAGCAGTGATCATTATGATAAACATCAACCATGGTGAGTTTTTCAATACATATATATATATGTGTGTGTGTGTGTCTGTCTGTGTGTGTGTGTGTGTGTGTGTGTGTGTGTGTGTGTGTGTGTGGGTGCATGGCATTTGCTCTACGACACATTTAATTTAGAAAAAAAAAGCGTTATAATTGATTTAAAACACATTTTACTGAAAACACAAATTGCTGATTCATTCCATAGAGAAGTGTGCAAGGCTATAAAAGGTCCCTGTTGGCATGGTATTGGATCACAGAAATTGTAGTGCAAATGTTGATCAGTATTTGTGCTCTGATAATGGCCATATTATGTTGTTTCTGCTTCTAGAAGTTTGTATTTGTGCACCAGCAGTGAATCACTGTGTGAGGATTTATTTTTCCCCATGATTGTGCAACTGTGGAGTTACTTTATTTAAGTAAGGCTGGGGTCTACATAGGGAGTGTGGGTGGTTTGCCCCTACAGAAAAGAAGCTTTGGAAAGGTATTTGCAGTACATGACATTTTAGATGTAATGTGATTCAACAAAGTGTGTTTTATATTAAATGTGTATTAAATGAAATTTTTAGCTATTTTGTTATTACATAAGAAGCGTCTTAGGTGAGAAGTAGTAGACTCATATATATATATATATATATATATATATATATATATATATATATATATATGTATATTCATGGGTCTACTTTTTCTTGTCAAAAGCTCATTATTTACATGAAAGTGCACTTAAATAAAAGTCTTATTTTAAGTTTCTGTGTGATCTCTGAACTCTTAGATATCTCTGTGGTGTAGTAGTTTTGTCTTGTGTTTTAATTATTTATTATTAAATATTTTAAAACCTTCTACCTATGGCTGATTGTGTAGAGCTAAGCTCTAGAGTACATTGCATATTTATAGAGGTCATTGTAATAGGACACTCTAAAGTAAGCCTTGACTGTTAGTCATACTACCATTGGATAATAATATTACACAGTAATAACTGGACACCCTTTTAAGGGCCTTTTAGTAGCTGATATTATTAACTGGGTGGTGGCAGTAATTACTACCGTATAGACTGGGTAAAGGGGCAGAGTTGGAGAATCTGTGTCAGCCTTTCCCAGGAGTGTCTGTGAAGTTGTATAAATTCTTATCTCAAAGTGTGTGCATGTGTTGTTTCAGATACTTGGCAGGGACATGAAGCACTGGTTGGACAGAGAGGGTACTGGAGGTTTTAGCTTGCCCAGTTAGGCTGAGACCTGGACCCTATAGCTGTGCCAGTGGGGAGTCTTACTGGGGACCTGGTGAGCAAGGGAGCAATCAGTCCCAGACTGACTGTGATTTCTGTGTGCACTTAAGGGAAATTGCACTTTATCGTGTGTATTAGTTATCCTTTGCTCTTCTAGGAGACGACTTCTCTGGTTTTAGTGGTGAGGACTGAGGCTCCTTGATTGCTGGGCCACGGCATGGTCATCACATATATATTTTTATAGAGAGAGGGAAATAATTACACAGATAAGTAGCCATTAATGGCAATTTGAGTAGAAGCATTAAAATATAAAGCTTTGCCAAAATACGCAGGATCAGTTAACTCAGTCAAGTAGCTAATGCAAAGTTTTGCATTTTATGAACTTTCCTATGTAAAGGAAGTAAATCCATCATTAAAGTTTATTCCAAAAATTGCTGAGATTTATTTTATTTATTTATTTATTTATCTATTTATTTAACATTTGTTAACTGGGAAAGTCTGACTTGGAACAAAGCCAATTTTCAGCGGAGGCCTGGGGAGAAATGCTCCAGACGGATGTCTTTGTAATGTTAAATCCTGAAAGAAAATATAACTTTATGCATGTTAAACAGTTTTCAAATGGTTATAAAAAAAAATAAATAAAACATAAGTACCATTCACTCATGCATGAATTGTGCCATCCCAAATAGAACCAAGATGCTCTCCTCCAAAAAAAGTAAGCCGATCTGGTGGTCCCCTGCCACAAACAAACTTTACAACAAAAGGAAGAAACTGTTGCAGAAAAGAGGACAATCCCCGGATGCAAAAAACTCCTTTACCAGAGTAAGTAAGAAGCTGAGATCCCTCATAAAATCCTCCAAACCTAGTTATGAAAATACAATTGCCAAAGATTCCAAAGAAAACCACAAGGCATTGTATAACTATGTCAAGAATCTAAATGGCAGTGCTCAGATCTGCTCTGAGCTACAACAGAATGGTATTAAATATACTGATCCATGGATATTGCCAATATCCTGGCAGATCAAATCAGTGCCAACCCCCCCCCTCACCCCTAAATGGCCCCTCTCAATACCACAAGATTGCCAAATTCCGGTAATAACAGCCACACAGGTAAAACATGCACTCTCCAAAGCTAAGAATACAGCATCCATGGGACCAGATGACATCCTGGGCTGTGTACTACATGAACTACAAAATGAACTGGCATATCACCTAAGTGTCATGTTTAATCATAGCCTCATCTCAGGCTTCATGCCCACTGAGAGGCGCACAGCTACAGTTATCCCACTCCACAAGGGGGGATCCACTTTGGATCCCGGGAACTACTGTCTCATCAGTCTGACAAGCCTGATCTGCAAGGCCATGGAACGTATTATCATGGAACTTATAAACAAAGACATTGGTAACCTTCAAACACTGGACCCCACCCAGTTTGGGTTTGTGAAGGGCCAATCTTGTCTCCTGAACCTGACTGACTTCTTCGAATCAGTCTCCAGAGCTGTGGACGAGGGTAAGGCAGTCCACACAGCCTATATGGACCTCGCCAAGGCCTTTGACACCACCCCCCACTATGGAATCACGGATAGACTTATTAAGCTGGGCATTAATCCCTACATCACTCGATGGGTTGCCAACTGGCTTACTGACAGAACCCACACTGTAAAAGTAGACAACTCCAAATCCAGCTCCAGACACTTGACAAGTGGAGTACCTCAGGGTTCAGCCCTGGGACCGCTCTTGTTTGGCATCTACTTCTCTGAAGTACAGGCCAACACTAAGGGACTCTGGCTAACAAAGTTCTCAGATGACTGCAAACTGGGAGTTATTATTGAATCCCCAACTTATGTGGATATTATACAAAAGGGCCTTACAGAAACAGATGCTTGGTGCCAGAGTCATGGGCTCAAGCTCAATGCCAAGAAATGTATAGTTATCCCCTTTGGGAAAAAACATGTACCCGTAAATGACCACATAGGTGGCAGTACACTAAACACCGAAAGTGTGATAAGACTCTTAGGGATACAGGTGGACAGTGGTCTCACCTTCGATAACCACATCACCACAACAGTCAGGAAATCCTTCTATGTGGCACACCTCATCACTAAGAGCTTTTCATCCAGAAAAAGAAAGGTCATTGTCCCACTGTACTCATCCCTCATTAGACCCAAATACAATTCCCCATTTGGTATGTACCTCTCAAGACATCTGCAACAACTGGAAATGCCGCAGAAATAAAATACCTTACTAAAAGAATCACAGGCCTAAAGCAGATGCCCTATGCTGACCGCCTTAAAAAACTCCAATTATACTCTGTCACATATCGTCTACTCAGAGGCGATCTCTGCTTAACATACAAGGCCATGTCAAACCCAGAGCTGTTGGACATGCTACACTTAAAGAAATCCCAATCCCTCAGAGCCACACACTCCAGGGATCAAAACCTTGTCATCACAATAAACAAAACATGCTGGATGCATAGGTTCCTGACTCAGAGACTCCCCAGACTCTGAAACAGACTGCTCATACATGTCAAGCAGAGCGCCTCTTTGGCCGTCTTCGAACGGAACCTTGACGATTGGATGGCAGAAAGGAAATTCACCCCGAGGATCACGTTAGTCACCTTACTAGACAGGGGCCCAGGGAAGTAAATAGTGTGGGAAGAAATAGCCAAGGAATTAATTGTTATGGCTAGGCTTGTATAGACCCTAAGGCCGATAGCCTAGTACCAACCTATGAACCAGAATTTGTTAGTGAAGAAATATGAACCCTATCAATCAAAATATAAATGCCTCGGATTAAGGAAAATCTGAGAAGCAGATGAGCTGACTGAGACAAAGGAATGAGGCAGAGATTTTGTTTCTTTCCTCAGGACTATAGTGTGCTTTTCTCAGCTATCCACTACACCATCTAATAGAGGCTATGCTACCGGAACAAATCACCTTGCAATATGCCACAAACGGGAAACATTTTTGCAAAAAATCCTTAATCACATGTATAGTGTGGGGATTCTAGATTAAGTTAGAGACATAGATGATGACAGGGTAAGAAAAATATGAAAGGTCAAGTTACACGATGCTGAGGAATTAAACTGTTGAAAAAAATGTCACAAAAATAAAGAAAAGGTTGAAACAATAAACTGTTATTTATTTCTTTTTTGTTGTTAGGAGATAGCCTCCTATCCCCACATCCATTGGGGACAAGCCTCAATAGACTCCCTGAATATACTTAACAACTACATGGTCACACAATCATGAAGAAGGAAGAATGTTCACAAAATGAAGGAATGACTGCCAGGGTACACACAGAAACTACTTCAACACTGATTTTCTATGAAAAACAGTTACTAGCATTTTGCATTTCAGCAAACTGTACATATACCACATACAGTAAACTGTCAGTTAACCAGCACCCATGGGGATTGGTAGATGCCAGATAACTGTAGTTTCTGGTTGCTGAGAGTTACTATTAAAAACAGGCCTGACAAATACTGTACCCTATACTATTTGCTTGGTTTGACTGGTTCTCAGGTTGGGGAGAGAGGGAATTTATTCCTATCTTCCTTTTTAAAACTCTAAAAGAATAAGGCATGTTTCTGCAGGGGGGAAAACAGAAAGTGTAACACATGAACATTGTGCTGTATTTCTTTGATATTTCTTTTTTCTGGATGCTTGAGAGTGCTGGTTGATTGAGTTCAGGTTAACTGAGAGTTTAGTGTACTCTCTCTATCTCTCTCTCTCTCTATATATATATATATATATATATATATATATATATAAACCAAAGAGCGAAACCAGTCCCAAAATTTGTTGAGAAGCAATACCCACTAGAGATGGTAAGGTATGGAATCACAAAATTTGATCTAAATAAGTCCGTTGGTATGTCCGTAACAGAAATTCACTCTATTAACGACAGGAACACAAAATCTTTAATGTACGTAAGCGCTTTCACGGTAATCCGCTTCCTCAGATGTAACAACAAGTGTCAGTTCCGTAGAACCTAAATACATGCAGTTTCATCACTTCCTGGTAGAGCCAAACCAATTTAAAGGTGTAAAGCCACATCGTATCAAAAATATCAAAAATAGAATAGCAATGACAGATTAACAATGTCGCTAAAGCAATACCAGACTTGATAATACATAGTATGTGTATAAACTTACATGAAGCGCTAAGAATAAAAACAAGACTCGCAACATTAACAATGCATCACAGGAACGCTTGAAGCAGCCTAAAATAATCTATGCTGTTAAATATAAATGCAGGTCTAAAAGTAATAAAAACATGATAGATGCATAAAATTAAAATGCATCATAAATTCAAAAATAAAAATAAATCAATATCACAGCTATAGAAATGCAACACAATTTAAAAGCACAGTGGATTAGAAAATGCATAGGTAATAATGCTAGGCACACTCAAACATACGCATAAGCGTCCATATATAGTCAACTTATGTACAACAATAATAATAACGTTTATAAACTATTTTAAATACAACTTAAACCTCAAAGCCACAGTTAATAGTCGCTAATACATATATCCACTATCTTCTATCTGCCTATATTCAACCAATACAAAGTAGATGATTCATAAATAGACAATACATTTTAAAAATTTTTAAAAAATCATCTTAAAGGTCTGGATCTTAATACGGGTTTCAGAGGCACAGATTCATTTAGTCCTCTGCCCCGATGTGCAGATAACCGAAGAATCCACTTGATTTCAGATTCCTCAGTAAGAGTAACAAGATCCCCACCCGTTAGTGTAGGACTCTGAACATGTAGTGTCTGAAACATAAAGATGTGTTCTTGGCCATGTAGAAGCATGTGTTTGGCCAAAGCACTATGCATCTCTTTCCTTGTATAGCAATAATAATGGTCCCTAATCCTCTCACGTAAGGACCTGTTGGTTTTTCCAACATAAAACACAAAACAGACCTTGCAGTATACTGCATAGACCAGGTTTCTGGTATTGCAGCAGGATTGACACCTAAGTTCCCAAAGTTTTCCATCGTTGGGGTTTCTAAAAAATATCGGTGTCAATGTAAATACATTGAACACATTGAACATATGAGTATCTATATATATAGGTTCATAGGTAGGTACTATATATATATATATATATATATATATATATATATATATATATATATATATATATATATATATACATAGGTTCATAGGTAGGTACTAGGCTATCGGCTCAAGGGCCTATGTAAGCCTAGCCAACAAGGTTCCCTGGCTTACGCCATCCAGGGAGAGAATACCGGACCACATGTATTACTTGAGGAGGGGGCATGCATATAGTGCTATAGCCAAACACATTTTGGAACTAGGCAGTCAGCACCCTTTTAAGTTCAGTGTCATATAGATATATATATAGATATATATAAATGTTTGGCAGTTGGCCCAGAGTTTAAGGTACTGCAGTGCCCTGGAAAGGGTTTGATTCCCTCAGACTCATTTGCCTACTGTGTGATCTTGAGATTTTGCTCCCTGGTTGCTCCCGGAAAGGGACAGTGTGTGTCCAAGTGGGTTTACCTAGTTAACAAACAGGATTTTATATCTGGTTAACCAATTGGATTTTATATATCAAAAAGATTTGGTTAAGCTGTTGAAAATGTTGCACAGAAAATCTAAAATACAACATGACAGCATGCTGTACTATGTTTCTTAAAACACCATTTTGTTATATGAAACCACATTCCTTGTGTGAATTGTTTACCATATTTTTTAAAGTGTTTTGTGCTGAATGTGTTACCACTCTAATGCAGTACACTGTATACTGAAGATAATATTCAACTATACATTTAGACTTCAAGATACTCTATGTACACAAACTTTTCATTTAAATCCAGTAGAATAGAATATTATCAGCCAAATTATTCTTGCCTGACCTTAATTAGTTATCTTAATTTCACTATAGCATTGCCCAGGAATGCATGCTGTGTTTCAATTGATGCTTCTTCAAGGAGTTATATAAACAGCATTTTTATTGCTTCTGTTATATAACTTTTTATAGTACTGGAATCCTCCATTATGCCCTGTTTGCTTTGCTAGCAGTTTTTGTTGATTTGTACCTTATAAAAAGACAATGAATATTATAATCTGTAAATCTTTTTAGTTCTCATTCGCATTGTATCTTGAAAACAACACACGATGGGTAGCTGATGTCCCCTTCATGCAATATTTCAGTATTAGTGGAGGGTGGGAAAGTAATGCTAGGTGTTGGCTTGTCATTTATAAATTGAAAGGGAGTACTATATTAGAACAATCACTATGGCAAATTGACTTCTTTTTTATATATTTTTTTAAATTATTTATTAACAAAACCTCAAAACACTTGTATTTTTTCAGGGATGAAATTGATGCTCTGTTTGGTTGACTTAAATAGAGACACAGACTATGGAAAAGAAGGGAATTGAACCCTGGACTCCAGAATGAATCTTATCAACTCATACTCTAAATCATCTCCATATTTTTGCCCTGTCTCCCATAAAATCTTTTATTTTTTTCTGATAGACTACCAAGGATTACAATCAGAAAGTCAGTAATTCCACATATTAAAGATTCCTTTTTCAGAAAATGCTTTCTGGTACAAAAGTTGTTGTTCTAATATTTTTTTAAATGCATTAAAATAATAGTTAAACATTGACCCTGTTTTGGAGGCCTTTATTCCCCCATTACATTTGCCTTTCTGAGTTCTTGAGTAAAGGAGTTGAGAGGTTTGATATTCAGTCAAACAGTTAATTTCACTAAACAGGCTGCCATAACTGAAACTTATATATTTCGACAGCAAATAAGTAAGAAATGGAAGAAAAATTAAAAGAAGAAATGTAAAAAGGGTAAAAATTAAATGATTGCAACATAGCTAAAGAGCAAATTGACAGGAGGGGAAGTATCTGTGTCCTGTAGAGAAAGGATGTAGTAGACAGAGAATATTATTTACAAGACAACATAAAATCAAGCTCAAACAATACCTTACCCGATATGCTTAAGTTCATCGTCAGGTTGAAACCTCAAGTGAAAGCACAAATTTCTTATTGCTTATCACTAACTTTTTACTGTCCTACTTAAATCACTATAGCTAACAACTTTCCCTTCTATACTTGAGTAAATACACCACTTTTCATTCTCCACCTAAACCAGAATTCTCATCTTTCTCTTTTTCTAACTGCCCCCATCCACCACTGTACCTAAGTTATACACCTTCTAGATACAGCAGTTTGGAAAATACAGCCTAAATAAAACTAATCCTATACCATGTTCTCAGTCATATGCTATTACCACTATTTCCCCTCCCCTCTGACATAATTTTCTAACCTACCTCATTATATCTCTTTAACTCTTGAACATATACAATACTAAAATCTCCATACCTACAACATTGTATAACTTATTTCATTATGTATCTTGAACTCTATACAAACCTTTCTTTACTGAAATGTGAAAACACTAAACTTCTTTGCAATGTTCTCCCTTTTGCAGTATCAATCCATTTACTTCCTGCAAGATTTTATAGCTACAGGACAGAGTTATAATTGTTGATGTAAATACCTTACTGTATATACTGAACTTAGAAATATGATTTTTTTTTTTTTGCACTACGATGGAACTTTTCTCCCTGGACCTCCACTAAAATTGAACTCTGTCCAGTCAGACTTTCCTGGTCAAAGACAAACAAACAAACAAATAAATAAATCCTGAATGCTAAATGAAAGACTCAAGAAAGTGATCACACTTGATGCTTTCTTGGTAGCAGTCTGTGAATGGTACATCATGAAACTCACTCTGGCAACAGATTCATAGGTTCATACTAGGCTATCTGCCCTAGGGCATTTATAAGCCTAGCCAGAGTGTGTTCGGCTTTCGCCACCCATTTTAAATAAATTTTGCTATGCCCTTTTTCGAGGTTAGTATACTATGCCTCTGTCTAACAGTGAGACAGAAGTGATACCCGGGGTAAACCTACGATCCCCTATCCACTCATCAAGATTCCTCTTGAAGAGAGTCAATGAGGGACTCTGCCTAACCTGGACTGGGATTTTATTCCAGAGTGAAGGGAGCCTCTGGGTTATGAATCGGTCCCTGCAGCATGTCCTATTTATTTCAGTGCTGAGGTTCAAGTCTCTCGAGCACGTAGCTCGATGGGATTTGGATTTTCTGAGGTGCAGCATGGCCATTAATTCCGGATTGGACATGGCTTTATACGTCAGGCACAGATCGCCTCTGAGCAGGCGGTATGCCACTGAGTAGAGCTGGAGTTTCTTTAATCGGGCAGCATATGGCATCTGTTTGAGCCCTGTGATCCTCTTGGTGAGGTACTTTTGGGGTCTGTCCAGTTGCTGCAGGTGTCTGGTAAGGTACATCCCAAAAGGGGCACTGTACTCAATTATGGGCCTGATGAGGGATGAGTAAAGAGACACGATGACCTCCCCTGATCTAGATGTGAATCCCTTCATGATTAGGTGGGCTATATAAAATGTTTTTCTAACCACTTTGGCCACGTGGTTGTCAAATGAGAGATTGCTATCAACTTGGGTCCCCAGGTCTCTAATTACTTCTCCCGTACTTAATGGATTACCACCTATGTGGTAATTTCTGGGCACTTTGTTTTTGCCAAAGGGGATGACTATACACTTTTTGGCATTTAGCTTGAGGCCATGGCTCTGGCACCAGTTGACTGTTTCTATGAGCCCTTTTGGAGGATGCTTGTGTCGGCTGGAGAGTCGATTATAGCGCCCAGTTTGCAGTCATCTGTAAACTTGGTCAGCCACAGTCCTTCCATGTTGGCATGTACCTCCGAGAAAAATATACCTAACAGGACAGGTCCCAGGACTGAGCCTTGTGGGACACCACTTGTAACTGGTTTGGAGTCTGACAAGGCTCCAGCAATTCTAACCATGTGGGTTCTGTCCTTGAGCCAGTTTGCAACCCATCTAGTGACATAGGGGTTTATATTTAAGCTGGTGAGCTTATCTATAAGGCCCGAGTGTAGGTATTGTATTTAAGGCTTTTGCAAGGTCCAGGTAGGCTGTGTGGACCACCTTCTCCTCGTCAATGGCCTTGGTGACTGTTTCAAAGAAATCAACCAGGTTTAAGAGGCAGGATCTGCCCTTAACAAAGCCGAACTGGGTAGGATCCAGTGTCTGTAGGTCCCCAATGTCTTTTTTTATGAGGTCCATGATGATACTTTCCATAGCTTTGCAGACCAAGTTAGTCAGGCTTATGGGGAAATAATTTCCAGGATCCGTTGAGGCACCACCTTTGTGGAGAGAGACCACTGTTGCTGTACGCCACTCTTTGGGTACATATCCTGTGGTAAGGCTGAGACTGAACAGTAGTTTTATGTTTGGGTTTAGCTCTTCTTGGAGTTCATGTAGGACGCAGCCCGGGACACTGTCTGGTCCCATTGATGCTGTGTTTTTTGCTTTGGAGAGGGCGGCTCTTACCTAAGCATCTGAGATGTCAGGGGGGCAGCACTCTGCTGGGATAGATATTTGCCCTTTTGGTGGGGGGGGGAGTTTGCGCTGAACCTGTCAGCTAGGATGTTGGCAATGTCTGTGGGTTCTGTGTATTTTTTGTCATTTTGGACTAATTCTGAGCATATCTGGGAATTCCCACCCAGGTTCCTAACATAACTAAAGAAAGCCTTGTGATTATCCTTAGTGTCCTGTGCAATTTTTCTCTCTAAGCTGGCCTTAGACGATTTTATGAGTGCCCGTAGTTTTTTGCTAACACTGATCAGAGATGCCTTCGCTTTTTGGGGTTTTGCTCTATCATGTAGTAGCTTCCTCCTTCTATTGTATAGTTTGTTTATGGCTGGAGTCCACCAAACAGGACGTCTGCCTTTGGAGGACTGGGTCTTGGTTTTATTTGGGATTGCATGATCCATGCATTCCTGAAGGTGTTCATAGAATGCGTCCATAAAGGATTCTGCAGTCTGGGCCGTATTTTCCACAGGCCCGGGGGCTTTGAAGGATTCCACCTCGGTTTTGAGGAGTGTGAAATTTGCTTTAGAGAAGTTTTTCACTGTGGTTTTCTGGGCAGTGGGTGGGGTCGGGATGTGAATATCCAGTGAGATTAGTTTATGGTCTGATCTTACCAGTGAGAGATACACTTCTGGTCTGGAGCATAGAGTCCCCATGTTGGTGATGATCGGGTCCAGTATGTTTTCCCCTCTTGTGGGAGTGGTAACAAGTTGTTCCATAGCATTTGAGTTTATAAATTCTAGGAACCTTTGAGCTAGGGTGTTGGAGCTAGAGTAACGCTCCCAGTCTATGTTTGGGTAGTTGAAGTCACCCAATATAATGGTGTTTGGAGAGACCTTCATATTTTCCAGTGTTCTCAGGAAGGCAGAGTGGGGTTCCTGGGTTTGGGAGGGTGGTCTGTAGCAGGCTACAAACTGGAAGGCAGTTTTACCCACTGTTAGTTGCACATGGATAGTCTCTGATGCTTCGTGATGTGCCACCAACCTGGAGGTGTGGGTATCTTTGACGAATATTGATACTCCCCCTCCTTTTCTAGTTCGGTCCAAGTTTTGGGGCCGAAAAGCATGGTATGAGGTATAACCTGGTAGTGCTGGGATGCTCTCGGGAGCCTTGAACCAGGTTTCTGTTACTGCACAGATATCGATGTTCTCCATGCTAGAGAGAGCTTCGAGGGCATGCATCTTGAGGTTTAGACTTCTGGCGTTGAGTAGCATTACTCTTAGTTTCTTATCCCTTGTGATACCTATGGAGGTGAGTTTGTCTTTTGAGCCTTGCCTAAAAAAGGCACTATGGGGGTAGCAAGAGCCTTTGCCAATATCCGAAAGCCCAGGGGTGACAGGTGCAAGCCATCCCCTAGCGAAGCATCATGGCTTGTCGAGCATGTCATCCCAGGCTGACAGGCATTGGATCCCCTTTGAATGACACCAATACTTAAGCCAATTGTTGAAATTGATCATCTTGTCTTCATATTGTGGCATCATTCTTGGTGAGGGTAAGATGCTACTCAAGGTCAGGGTCATACCGGCCACATGCTCAGAAAGCTCCTCTATGTCTCTTTTCATGTAGTCCAGGGAGGTACGTCTCAGGTCATTCACACCAGCATGGACAATGACTGTGTCATATTTGTACTTGCCTTGGAGTGACCTGAGTGCTTGTGTTATGTGGCGGATCCTAGCGCCTGACAGGCAGCTCACTGTTACCTTCTCCTTGTTCAGCCTGGTGAGCAGGACGCCAGTGTGCCTGACGATAGAGTCACCTATTACAAGTGTATCAGGTGTGTTGTTTAGCCTTAAGGGCTGTGACTGTTTGGCACACTGGCTTTGTGAGCTATGTGTTGCATGTGTTTTGTTTTGGGGTAGCGGTTGCTTGGGTGTCTGCTTTGAAGGCCTCTGCTGCTTAGGCAGATTTTTATTTAGAGCCTCCGAGTATGTTTTTGTGTGTTTATGTGTTTGGTTTGCTGTCGTGGTAGATCTATGTGTGACTGGAATTGTAGTGAGTGTGGTTTCCTTCTCCTCCTGACAGGTTTCGCCAGTACTGAGTTTGGAGAGCTTAGCCTCCAGTTTGGCTATATGGTTGCATCTCTCACATGTGTTGGAATTTGTTGGAAGGAGGAGAGGGTTGTCTGTGTACATGAGGCAGTTGTAACATTGTCTCAAGATTCCCAGATTCACCAGCTGGACCGGAGAGGAGATTGACAACTGACCTTTGGACATGCTAGAATAGTACTGGGAATTCCTTTATAATTGAAAAAAAGGGCCAAATGGGGAACAAGGTACTCAAGGGGAGCATAAACCTAATTTACTCAGATTTACATTCACATATGCAAGTGGCTACCACTAACTAATTAAAACAGAGTAGTTCATAAGTTCAAATCTGGCTTAATTGGAGAAGGTCACAGGACTTTACATATTTTAATACAGTTCACCTTTTCTGGCATCTGCAAACAAACTGTCATTCTAATCTTTTTGGTCCCTAAAAGTCATATTATCTGCAGCCCCTCATATTTATTTATTTATTCATTCATTCATTTATTTTTTACTTTTGGGTGGGGAATATCTTATTGAAAAGTGCATCTCATTAGAGAGATGAGATGTTGTTTCTAGATGGTTATTTCCCATGGACGGTAAGCATTTCTCTGTATCCATCTAATGTTTTCTCCTCATTACAAGCCCTGGCCATGCTGTCTTCTGTACGCCCCATGCATATACCCTCCAAATGCATGCCCACGTACTATGTTACCATTGCACTGCTGTCCATTAATTCTGGGATTTAATTATCCTAGACCCTTCACGAGTTACTTATAGTGCAGTGCCCCTCTTGTTGACTTCTCATCCTCAGAGGGATGAGTTGGATTTGTCCCCAGTCCCCAAACCTCATCCTGGTGGCCACCAACATCTACAATCCCTAGGCCTCCAAGCTGCATGTTTGCTGTTAATGCTGTAGTCAGGGTTCTATCTCACTTCTACAGGAGAGCCTGTTTTAAAATAAATTGAAAAATGCCTGCAAACTTCAATAACTAAAGGGGAAAAAAGAAAAAGTTTGCTAAATGAGTTTGCCTAAGAGACTCATTAAGAAATAAAAATAATGATTATGTTGATAATTATGATGATGATGATACTAATACTAACTACTACTGATAATATATCTATGGCCCTCAGGAATGGATGATAATAAAGACAGAAAAAAGATGACATTAGGACATATAAGAATCATCCCAAGTAAAAAAATAATTATTCATTTAAAGTAGAAGGATCTGTTTGAAATTGACATTTTGATATTCTATGCCAGTTTAGCACATTGGAATATATCAAAGGTAACAGAGTAGACCATTAGTTGGTTAAAGTAGAAAAATGTACCTGAAGCTACCAAAATGATGCTATATGGCAGTTTTGCTCAGAGAGTTAAATCTACACTCTCTTAGTGACTTTCAGTCTGCAGTTCTGAGTTTCATACAACAATCAGCCCAAGGTCGCTTTATCAAAATTCGCCCAGGGTCACTTTATCAAAATTAAATCTTAATAAAGATATTGAATCTGTGTTATTAAATGGCTCAACATTTTCCTAGCTTGGCCAACCTTTTTTCTGAGGTAGGCTGTTTTTTCAGAAAGTTGCATCTAAAGGTATTTTTTTAGAGACTGTTCTTTCAAGAGAAATACAATTAATAGTGATACTAATTATTTGAATTTAAGCAATGCTTCTGATGATTCTTTAATGAATATGTCTTTGCATAATAACATGTTGGTTGATATAAATGATGTGTGGTGTGGGGAAGATTTTGACACCATGAATGAACAAGAGACTGGATTTTTTACAGGTTATGGGAAATTAACTGTCCCTCTGTTCCTTATACTAGCAATTTTGTACCCCCCCAAATCCTCACCTACTATTCGCCTGTTTGAGAATGTTTTATGCAGATGAATTGAGCTTGAATATAACAAGTTTAGAAAAGAATACAAAAAATACAACTTAGATAAAAATGAGTGGATGGCTTTGCGAAAGTTACAGGCAGCTAATAGCAATTACGCATATACTCAAGCTGACAAAGGTGGGAATTGGGTGATGTTATCTAGATACAACAACATGGCAGAGGAATTCTTGAATGATGTTTTAGTTTATACTAAGTTAAATGATAGTTCTGTTTCTGATTTCAATGCTAGTCTATTAGAGCTTTTGGAAAGAGGCGAGAGATTGGGCTTTTTCCCACAATGATATTAAAAGATTACACATAAAATAAAACAGGGATGTAGTTTTTTTTCATAATTCCCAAAATTCAGAAAAGTTTGAATAACCCACCGGGCAGGCCCATAGTTTTGGGTAAGGGATCGTACTTCTAGAATGTTGGTATTTTTTTTTGATCATCAGCTTAAGAGTTACTTACCCAGAATTATGTCTCATATCAAAAATGGCAAGGAACTTTGTGACTTTGTGGGGGGAATGAAATGGAATGAAAATCTGTATTGGGCCAGTGTAGATGTTAAACGTCTTTACACTAGCATAAGGAACTCTTGGGGCTTGGAGGCAGTTGGTAAAATGTTGGGGGAGGGTTCACGTACCACCTACTTGTTACATTTACTGGAATTTTCCTTATTGCATAATTAAGTTTGATAAGCAGTATTTTGTACAGAAGGAAGGTATGGCAATGGGGGCATCTTTTGCCCCCTCATATGCCATCATTTTCATGAGCTGTTTTGAAAATCTGTTTGTTTACAATACTGATTTTTATGCACACCATGTTGTTGTGTACAAAAGGTTTATAGATGACCTGATTTTCATCTGTAAGGGCAAGGTGGAAGTTTTCCATGGATTCATGGATAATTTGAATAGGAACAATTTTGATTTATAGTTTACTTATAAAATGGATTTAAAAAACATCCAATACTTAGATTTGGAATTTTTAATATCAGACATACAAGAAGTTTCTTATAGACCGTTCATTAAAGAGACTGCTGTTAATAACTTCCTGTCAGCTGATAGTATGCATCCTCCCCATCTTTTGGCCTCATTACGATATGGGGAATACAAACGTATTCTCAATAATACCTTTGATAAATCTTTTTTAAGATTAGATGGAAACTTTTAAACAGAGGGTATAATGCTGCGATTTTGGCTAATGCTGAAAAAAGAGCAGGGGGTATAGGTGTGATTGAACATACCTTTTATAATAGTATACAGGATGATTTTGATTCAAAGTCAAGAGTCATAAAAGAAACAGATAAGGATGATAGATTATTCTTTGTTTCCAAATATTCTCCACTTTCGGATATACTAAAGAGATCACTGGAGAGATTTTGGCCTTTAGCTTGTGAGGCTCCAGCTTTGGCAAATTTGTTCCCTAACAGGGTAACTTTTTTCTTATAGTAGATTTCTTAATCTTAAGGAACTTCTAAATTTGAGGAAAACCAAATTTGGGGTTGGTCGTTTGGGCTGTTACCCTGTGGCAGCTGTAGGGTTTGTGGCAAGGCCAAGAATTTGGATGGGGCCTTCATTAATAAAAAACAGAAATATAAGGCCATTGGCTCTTTCAACTGCCTTCATGTGGGATTGTATACATCATTGGGTGTGGGTGCATACCAGTTAGATGGTACAGCGGCCAAACAAAAAGAATGGCCAAGAGCCATGTAATGGAACATTTGGGTGATATTCGGAATGGTACGTTGGAAAGCCCAGTGGCCAATCATTTTCATGCAGTGCATGGAGGATTGGATGTTAGTTTATTTTTTAGCATCTTGGCAAAAACCTAACTATAGCCAGGGGACTGAATATTTAACTAAATTGTTACAATTGGAAACCAAGTTAATGATTAATTTTGGTACTCTTCATCCCAAAGGTCTTAATCAGGAAGTTAATACTTGTATTTTGTAAATAAGATCAGTAATAAACAAATATAAAGTTCATGTCTTTAAATGTGATTGTATGGGGTACAAATAAAAGATTATACAAGCATTGAAATGGTATTTGATGCAAAGTTGTTTAATTTTATAAAGCATTTAGCACTCAGAAGCTGCTTGTTTGTCAATAGTTTTAATATTGCAATATCTTGGGTAATTCATACAAATGGGGGGGGGGTCAAAGTTTTGTCCCACTATGGTGATGTAATTTTCAGTTGTTATATAGATTGATTGAATAAATGTTAATTGCCTGTGTTTCATATATATTGGAGTTGTTAATGGTGTAAAAGTTATTCCCTTGAAGGCACCTAGTCGAGGTACCAGGAAGCACCATGAAGTTTGAATTTTACCTGCGTGGTTTGGCATCCATTTTTTTGCTCCGGTTATTGTACTCTTTAGTTTTTTGCTTTCATACAACAATCTGCTGTTGTAAACACTGTGATTCGGAGCACCCTACTTAACCAGACAGAGTTCATATGTGCCCCCCAAAAGTGGTACTTGCACTAGAAGAAACCATAGACAAGGAAGTCAGAACTAAAGATCTTAGAATATATCTTATTAACAATCCATGGACCTGAGACTTTCTGAACTGATTTTTAACCCTGTTTAATCATTATTTGTTTGCTTCATTGAAAGTTTTTTTCTTAAAATATTTGTAATATCCAAACATTTTTCAGGCCTACGTAAATAATGTGAATAGTTGATTTAAGTTTCATTGTTGTTAAAAGTTGTCTGTTCAGTATAATTAATGTATTAGACAGTGTTTATTCTCTTATTTTATCCTTAATAAAAATATTGGAAAAAAAAGTGGTACTTGTGTCTACTTGGCTTGTGGTTTAGACAATACAAAAGCATGCAACTGCAGTAATAAAAGAATTAATTAAGGCATAATATTATAAAGCGAGGAAAAGTATGGATAGTAAGGAACAGCAAAGGCAAAAACAGGGTAAACTGTGTTGTACTGAGTCTGCAAGTTGTCAGATATCAAAAAGATGAAGACGAAACAACTTAGCAAATTAACAACAGTGTAAGGGAGATGACACACATATTAATAAAGTAAAAGTCTAAACTCAACTCAAAATATGAAAGTAGGAAAATGAGTTAATGCAGGATTTATACCACTTCTCTGAGATATCTACAGTGAAAGCAAGTGGCACAATAGATCATATTTTAATAAGCTGTGGCAGAAATATGTGCTGTGAAAAGATACACGAATGACAGCTGTGTTTCTAATTAACAAGTGTAGATGGAGGGAAAGTAAAAGGAATTCCAAAATTTTGAGTATGACACACTTTGAAGGAAAAAATCATGACATGCTTTTGAAAAGAATTATTGCATAATTTGATTAATGAATTGCAACTCTGCAGTAAATGAGGTACTGTCAGATAAACTGACTGTTGCTATAAGTGGGTTAATTGCACTTTAGAGACAAAAATGATTGTATGTGTATATTATCTAGAATCTGTCAAAATGATTGATACATTCCTTTGTACACACACACACACACACACATATGAGCAATTGTGCAAAGGCATGCACGCAGGTGCACAGAGACACATTGACACATGCAAACACTCACACTCGTGGGTGCATGTCGATGCCATGTAAACAAAAACACTCATATACACACGCAAGCAACTGAGCAATTGCATGCACGCATGTGCACATAGACAAACAGACATACCATGTAGACTTTTACAAACTCTACAGTGGTAATAGTAGGCCCTAAGTGTTGCTTTTGATAACAGCTGGGAAACTGGCTGACCAAAAAGCTATTTAATATGTCAAGAAATGGAAATCACTATGAGCAATGGAATGGGTGGGTAGTAAGAGCCTTAGGTTATAATACAAGTGCTACTCTGTTTTAATGCCTGTGTGACTGACGTAAGGAAGACAGTGGAAGGACAGACATGTTTGTTTAGAAATGACATATAGTTGGTATATAGTTTGGGAAGCTGACTGGAGAGAAAGCACAACAGTTCAAAGAACTGCTCGGGGCTCTAGTGCCTCAAGAAGAAGAGGAAATAGGTAGAGTTGAATAGGCTCATAGGAAGTTACTTGCCTAATGGCCCTAGGGCCCTTACAATCCTATCCAAGTTCTGCCCCTTTCTGTGTTGGTGGGTGAATAAGAATGGCAGTGCTTCAAAGCAGCATGTGTGAGACCTACAGAACAGATATGCGGCTGAATCAGGTATGGAAATAAGGTACATAAGGAAAGGTGATGGTGGAATTCAAAAGTTCAGAAAATCATCAAAAGAAGGAGTGCAGGAAAAAGTGGGAGAGAGGTTGATAGGTATTTGCTAAGCTAATGATCACAAGGGCCTTGTTAACCCTAGCCAAGGATCCCATATCTCTGGCAAGTTCTCATACTCTAGATAAGGGGCTTAGAAGGTGAATCATTTACAAGCAGGGGCCAGGGAGATGCACCATTTACATGCTGCCTGGCTCTATTAAAGCCATAGGTGCCAAACCAGGGGTGAATTCCCTGTTCCCCATCCAATTGTCCAAGTTGTACTTCAATTGAGTTATGGAGAAACTCTGCTTCACATGGATGGGGAGACTGTTCCAGAGAAGTGGTAGTCTCATACCTGTCCCTCTGGCAGGTCCTATTTATATCACAGGTAAGGTTTAACTATTTACTATGGGTAATTCTGCTGCTATTTGTTTTGTGGATATGCAGGAGCTCCATCAGAGTGGGCTCTGACAATACCTTGTATGCCAGGCATAGACCTCCCCTCAACAGCCTACAGGATACAGAATATACAGGGATAGGGCCTAGATGTGGTATGCATAGGATATGTTACTTATGCTTTGTATTCTTTTAGTGAGGAGCTTTGTGGATGTTTCAGTTGTTGGATATGCCTGGTTAGGTACATACCAAAAGGGGCATTTTACTCAATGACAGATCTGATGAGTTCTGAATACAGTGGAACAATGACTTCTTTGGACCTAGATGCACCATCTTTGTTTATAAGTTGCACAACATAGAATGATTTCCTGAATGTTATAGACACATGAAGGTCAAAGGCTAGATTGCTGTCTATGTGCGTCTCCAAGTCCCTGAATACTGGATCAGCTCTTAGGTATGTGTTGTCAATATAATAATATCCAGGAGTGGATAACTTATTGAAGGATACTATTATGCATTTCTTGGTATTTAGTTTTAGTCCATGGCTCTGGCACCAGTTGTCTGTCTGTGTCAGTCCTTCTTGGATAACATTTGTATCAGTGGGTGTTTCAATGACAGCTCCTAATTTGCAATAATCTGCAAATTTAGTCAGCCAGTGGCCTTTGACACTGGCCTTGTTTAGAGAAGTAAATGCCAAAATGGAGAGGTCCCAGGACTGACCCCTGAGGGACTCCACCTGTGACTGGCCTCTTTGTGGAGGTGGCCTCCCCAGTTCTAACTTCCTGGGTCCTGTCTGTGAGACACCTGGCTATCCAATGGGTGACATAAGTGTTTGCACCTAACTTCTTAAGTCTGTCAACAATACCTGAGTGGTGGATTGTGTAAATGCCTTGGCCAGGTCAAAGAAGGCAGTGCAGCCATTGTGTCCTCATCCGTTGCTTTGCTGACCTTCTCAAAGAAGTACACTAGGCTGAGTAGGCATGACCTACACTTGATGAAACCGTCGTGGGTTGGGTCTAGTGTCTAGAGGCCTCCTATGTCATTATTGATCATTTCCATGATAATTCTTTCCATGAATTGAATATGAGGCTACTGAGACTTATGAATCTGTAGTTTCCAGGGTCTGTAGATGGCCCACCTTTGTGCAGAGGTACGATTGTTGATATTTTCCATTCATGAGGCACAAAGCCTGTTTGGAGGCTACAGTTAAATAACAATTCCAGAGGGCCTGATAGATCATGTTTCATGCTATTTACAAGGCATCCTGGGATACTGTCTTGGCCTACTGATGCAGTGTTCTTGGCCTTAGAGAGAGTATTAAGTAGCTGTTCCCTAGTGATAACAGGGGGAGTTGTATTTGATGGTATTTCCTGAGGGAAGGTTGATGGGGAAACTGAGATAAAGTTGGAGATGAATTTGTCAGCCAGTATAGGTGGCTCCATTTACAATGAGCTCTGCATACAACTCTACATTGCCTTTGAGGATGCAGACATAGCTAAAGAATGCCTTGTGGTTTTCCTTGGCCTGAGAGGCCAAATTTACCTCAAACTTGGCTTTGGTAGACTTTCTCCACTGGATTGTTTGTTTAGTTTATTGAGAGTCCTTTTATCCTGCTGGGTGTTACACCTCCTAATTTTTGCCATGGTTTTCTTCCTTGTGTTATACAGCCTATTGACGTTGTGATTCCACCACAATGGCTTGTGTTTTGAGTTAGTTCTGTACTTCTTCCTGGTGTGTACAGCTGCCTCTCTGTGGCTATGCTTGTATAGAGTTTCTGTGAATAGTTCTGCATAGGCAGCAGTGTTCTCAGGGTTTATTGGGGCTTGAAATTTGTCCAGGTTATCACTTAATAGTATGAAGTAAACCTTAGAGTAGTTCCTGAATAATCAAGGTTTAGCTGTGGTTCCAGGTTTTATTTTTACTTCAAAGGAGATCATTTTGTGGTCTGACTTTACAAGAGAAGACATTACGCTAAGGAGTGTGCAGCACTCTACCATATTAGTGAGGACCAGATACACTGCAGTTGTACCCCTTGTTGGTGTATTGGCAGTCTGGTCCAGGGAGTTTGTATTTACAAAATTCAGAAATCTCTGTGCCTGTACATTTGGTGCAGTATGTGAATCCCAGTTAATATTTAGATAATTAAAGTCGCCCAAGAATGTGGAAATGCATTTGATGGTGAGTGTTTCCAGTAAGTTTAAATACATGGTATGGATTTCCTGGGTCATAGCGGGGGACTTATACCTTATGAGGAAGTGGTAATGGATTTTTTCTATGGTGATTTGGATATAAAGAACCTCAAGTGCATTGTCTTGTATTACAGTCTTGAGGTATATTTACTTTTGATGTAAATAAAAACACCTCCACACCTCCACCTTTAGTCTCTGTCTATGTAGTACTTGGCCTAAATAGGTAGAAAGCATTAAAACCTTGCACTGTTGGTTTGCTCTCTGCAGCTTTAAACCACGTCTCACTGACCGCACAGACATCAAAATTCTCTAGGTTAAAGAGAGCTTCTATGGAGTGGAGTTTTTTGTTAGGCACCTAGCACTGAGCAGTAACACCTTTAGATTTTCTTGGTTTTAATTTGCTATGTTGGAAGTACTTTCAGTTTGACATTGCCTAAAAAAGCCACTATGGGGGAGGAGAACGTTTTAATGAATATTCGATAGCCTTGAGGAGAGAGGTGCAGACCATCATGACCAAAGCAGCGTGGTCTGTTGACCATCTCCTTCCATGCTGGCAAATATTGCTTCCCCTTAAAATTACACCAGAAACGAAGCCAATTTCCTTTGTTCATACTGTGGCATCATCATTGGAAAAGGTAAAATGCTGCTCAGTGCTAGGGTCCTACAAGCCTAGGACACATATTCCGAGAGCTCCATGATATCTCTCTTCACATAGTCTAGGAAGGTATGTCTCAGGTCATTTACACCCACATGGACTATGACAAAGCATACTGGTACTTGTGGTTGAATGACCCTTGTGTGTGTGTGTGTAATGTGGTGGATCCTGGCCTCTGCTAATCAGCTGTGACTTTTTTCTTAATCAGCCTTGTGAGAGTGGCATCAGTGTGTCTCATGATTGAGCCTCCAATAACCAAAATGTTAGATTCTGTGGTGGCTTGCCTTAAAGACTTAGAAGTAGAGGCTCCATGATATGTGGGTGTATGTGTTCATGTGGGTATTGTTTTGAAAGAAAGAGTGTATTCAGGGTTGCTGAGGGTGTTTGTTATGTGTACTTTGCCTAGGAGGTACTTGGAGTTTAGGAAGGTTACATTTAATTCCCTCAGCATATGTTGGTCTATATGTTTTCTTTGATTGTATGTAATGGATGCAGCGTGTGTACTTCTGCCAACCTAATTGAAATTAGGAGTGCTTTGATCTGAGAGCTTTGCCTCCAGTGATATAGTATAAATATATCTCTCACATACTATATCAATCTGTTTGAGAATTAGCTGCTTGTCAATAAACATGAGGCAATTTCTGCATTGCCTTGGGATGTCCATATCCACCAAGCTGGTAACCGAGATAGTGAGAAAGTTCATATCCATGGCAACAGCCCCTTTTTTATTGATTAGACAGTTGGAGTGAGAATATAAATCAATGTCAGGAGTATCTGGTTTTCAACTCTGAGGGCAGTGTTTGTTACTGCAAACTAGTTGTCCTGTGTGCAACTAGGTATTGGTGAAATGTCAATGGTGCCTTTACAGGAAAAATATGAACTCAAGGTGTCTGTGACTATACAGAGCACTGCCAAACACTTGAGTAGAAACTAATAAGCAGAGCCTGATGATTTTTGGATAAAGTATTTAGGCTCCATCTCTCACCAGGAGCAAAATATAAGCAGAAATTCCAAACAGGCACCTATGAAGCAGTTATTAGGCTTTCTGTTGATCAGCATTCCCCAGGAAATAATGTACCTATGCTCCTTCTCTCAAAAGGAGCAAAACAGAAGCACTAATGCAAAGATGGCTCCTGAGAGGCAGAATTTGGGCTCACCATTGGTGATCTTGGAGTAGATATTGCATATTGTAAAGGTAAGACGGAAAATGAGTTAATAACCCCAGCTGCAGTGTGCACTAAGTAGTTAGATATGAAAGAGGGGGTAACTTAAGCTTTAGCTATCTAAATGGGGAGGCACTAATTTTTAAAGAGCAAGATAGATTATAAGGGGTGGGCACTTTGTATAATAGTTCTATGAAATACAAGGGGATGGCCAATACATTTGAGTAGCTGAAGAGGAGTGATTTCACAAAGTGTAAATTTAGGCTTACACACAATAGCAAATGAAAGAGGAGAGAGGAGGGGGATATGCGGTCAAATTAACAAGGAGCAGGTAACTAGAAAGACAGTTCAGTTTAAAAACACAACAGCACCAAGGTAGGAATGTGAAGAAAATTTAATTTCAGTGTGACTCACAAGATACACAGCTGTGGTCTCTTTCTTAGTTTAAATATGCAATTAAAAGCAGAATACAAGTAAAACACAGTATAAGGAAAACAAACGACAAAAACAGGAGGCAATAAAGTAAAGTGAAATACAAGCAAGCAAAAACAAGCTAACCTTTCCCTCTCAGCAAATTGTGGCCGAGTCTGGGTGAACTTTTCTAAAAAGACAAACCAAGCTAGGAAGAAATACTGGTTGTCTAACAAAAAGGTTAAGAGAGCAGTTGCAATAGCAAAGAACAATGCATCAGACAGAAAGATAAAGAAGATAGCCAGACACCCTTCATAACAGATGTCAGCAATAACCTGCTCAACAGTCCACAGGACATCAAAGGCAGATGGAAGGAGTACTTCTAGCAGCTACTCAATGAATAAAACCCCACAGACCTAGCCTATGATGAGAGAAAAGGAGTGGCCCAGTATAGAAGAAATAAGAACAGCATTAAGGAAGAAGAAGTCAGAGACAGCAGCAGGGTCAGAAGAGGTCAGAGGAGTGAGATAAGAAAGAAATGGCTCCTGAGGGTACTCGTAGCAGTGTGGAGATAAAGTTTCATTAATAAATGGCTAGATAATAGGCATGCTAACGCCAGAGCTCAAGGACAAAGGGTATGTGAACAACTCTGAGCAGTACAGAGGTATCCAACTCCTGTGACACTGCATGAAACTTCTGGAGAAGGTGACTGATTAACAAATACGCAGAGCAGTAGAAAGTAAGACGGGAGCTGAGCAGTTTGGATTCTAATTAGGATGAAGCATAACTGACCTGATGTTTGCAGTGGGACAGATTGTTGAGAAGGACCTAGAGATGAAAAAAAGAGTTCAACTGAACATTTCTAGTCATGTAGAAAGCATATGACAAGGTCCTGTGAAAGTTGATTTGGGGAGTCCTGTGGTGATTCAAACTCCCAGACACATTGCTAGAATTAGTGCAGGCTGTGTACAAGGACCCAATGACTCCAGTATGAATACTATTCAGTCTCTCAGAGGGGTTCCCAATGGAAGTGGCTGTGCACAAGGCTTCAGCTCCGTGTCCACTGCTGTTCACACTAGAGATCAACTACACTACCAAATAGGCCTGAAACAAAGTTGCTGTATTCAGATGATACGGCATTACAGGCAAACTCTAAGTAAGAACTTCAGCAAAGGATAGGGGAATAGAATTCAAGACTGAAAGCACATGAGATAAAACCGAGTACAGATAAGACAGATGTAATGGCTGCAGAAGGTGGAGTTCAGAAGAAGATGAGAAGCTGAACGAGAAGGTCAAAGCTAGAATCAGATTGGCTGCAACCAACTGACCAGAGTGTCAGGTGTAGTATCTGCCAGAAGAATGCCAAAGAAGCTGAAAAATAAGGTGTACAAAACAGTGGTGTGACCAGTACTACTGTATGATACAGAAACCTGGGCAGTAAAGACAGAGCAGTTGAGGAAGCTAGACATGATGGAGATGAAGTGCCTGAGATGGGTGGTAGGATGCATACTGTGTGACAGATGAAGAAATGAGGATATAAGAGCAGAAGCTAAAGTAATTCCAATTGCAATATAGGTCAAAGGGAACATAGACAGTGGTTCAGGCACATGTGCAGAAAAGCAAATGACAATCTGGTGAATAAAATTTGTGACAGCTGGCCAGGAAGAAGTCAAGAAAAAACAAGGGTATTCAGCAAAGAGGTGGATGGATTGTGTGAAACAAGATCTGCGTCAGTCAGGCAAGTGTCAAAGAAGGCAAGAGAGTGGCATTAAATAGAGAGAGATGATGCCAGTTGACATAACACCCCTACCCCAAGTAGAAAAAGGGTGCTGATGATGATGATTATGATGATGATGGTGATGATGATGATGATGATGGTGAACAGTAGAATTAATTACCTATCCATGATTTCTCACTGGGAGTGTAAAGAAGGTTTATGTTACATAGCCAGAATATTCCAGATGACAAAAAGAAGCAAAGTCTAGTCACATTAAAGAAGAATGCAGCTCAGTAGACATGGAAGGTGTACACAGATGGCAGATGCCAAGAATGCTCAGAGGTATCTGAGGTGCAAGGACAGGTGCTCTAAGCAGCATGTGATGAAGGAAGATGGGGTCAAAGTAAATCATGCAGGAGCTGACAATACATGGAAAGCAGGATAGCAAGAAGGAAGTGGGCATACAAGAAAACACAGATGTACTATATGAGAAAGGTACAGAGCAGAGCTAAGTGCCCACAGGAAGAATACTGGGAGTGATAAGAATGGAGCTGAGTTTAGCACCTGAAGGGTAACAACCAGTGAAGAAGTGGCATGGCCTGTTTATGGCAGAAAATGAGAAGGAAAGGCTGCATATAGTAAGTCTGGAGAAAACAAGGGCCTGTTGGATGGCAGAGATGCATCTTAATGAGTGCAGAATTAATCTTGAAGCAGACAGAAAAATGTATCAAATAAGAGAGGAGAGGAGATGACCAGTTATCTGAAACTAGTTTCCAGGCCAGGTCATGGTGTGATATGCTAAGAAGTGACTAAAGTGGTCAATGAGAAGAAGGGGTAGATACATGTCATGGTACGTGTAACTGTCAGCACCATCTCAGAAGAGACATCTGAAGTGATACGAACTACAGTGATGAGAGTGTGCAGAATTATGCCAGGATAAAGGGTTGGACAAGCTATTCTGAAGTGAAACCTCTGCCAATAAGATAGCATGCTGAGAAAGTGGAACTTTATTGTGCAATACCTGGCTCTGGCAATGAACAAGGAAAAGGTCCTGGATCTGATAAAAGTGGCATAGAAACCAGCTATGTGTTAATTAAAGTGTTCATCTTAGCTGGAAGGGATAGCAGAGGTTAGATTCGTACTGGAAGTTAAATGTTAATGATCATAACTTCAAAACAAAGATGAAAAGGTGGGTGTCAAGGAAGCAAAATAAGGTGGCAGGTATTCAGACATAAAAAATGATGCTAAACATTCTAAAGGTATAAAGAAGCATGACTTGGACATGACTAGATTGTATTTCTATTCACTGCAAACAGGCTGTGCAGGAAGATAGGGGAACTAGATGCAGCAATGGAATTTGAGACAATGCTGGTACACTAAATACAAGAACCAGTGACACAAGGGAATAGTCTGCTGACGAATGAAAAGGAATGGAGTGTAAAGCAGACATCACAAGTGAAGCTGGAGTGCGGGAGAAACATTACTGATTGATTAATGAAGAAGGCTAGGGATGGTTACAAAGTTACAATAAAATCCTTAGTTGATAATGTAGAGGAAGCACAGAACAACATTGCAAGAGCACAATATATCATCCTGCAGATATGTCAACAGTGGAGGAGGAGGAGAGATTACAGGGCAGAAAGAAGTGGGTGAGGAAGAAAAGGGTTATATTTGTTGATCTAAATCTGCTTGGGGCAGACTTTATAAAACAACCCAAAAATCAGTAAAAAAGTACTTCAAAATGCAGGAACTGCAGAGCAAGGTACCACACAAACTTGTTCTCCGTCAGGAACACCAAAGCAAACCAGTGTACTTTCTGCACAGTTTGATTACTTCCAAATGCAGGAACTGCAGAGCAAAGTACCACACGAACTTGTTCTCCTTCAGGAACACCAAAGCTTCATTTTACAACAACAAATAAGCGCTTTCTTCTCAAATTAACTTTAAAAGAGACTTCATCAGACTTTATGCTTCTTAGTTTTCTGTATAAAATGGTTTCAATCTTAAACAACAACAACAATGGTGTCAATTATCACCTTGAAGTATGGAACTGATGGCAGATAAACAGAGTGTGTCAATCATGCCAGGTCTGGACCACCAGAAGCAGAGTAAGTGGCAGCAACAAAATGGAGGACAGAATGAATCCTTAGAATGAAATCTTCCCAATAAAAGATGTATGGCTCCAAATCCACAAGGGCATAATTATTTTGTGCAGTTATGGAAATTGTAAAAGGAAAGGGACAACAGACTACCAGATGGATTCCAGAGGACAAACACCATTGAGAGCTGAGAAATGTTAAGTGAAAGAAAAGATCAGAAGCTAGAAAGTGTTTTCACTAGACACCAGAAGAAAAAGTGTGTCTGGCTGGGGGCCAAAAGGTCATGTCAGAAAGAAGCAAGCACCATTACGTATCAACAGCATAGAAACTAAGTTACTTTGATCAATATGTTCCTGTAATTTTATACCAACTGATTCACTGATGTTATTAATTCAGGAAAAAAAGGTGGATACATCAAAATATGTTTTTATTATGATCAAAGTAAACAAGAGTAGTTTCTTTTAACTAGGACCAAAGGAAATTAAGGAAAATGTAACAATTCAAAAAGGAAAAATAAAGTATTATACAGCACACAATGGAAATCCTGGACTCCAGTTGAAACAACTAGGCTGATCATGTGACCACGTCTTCCTTTCATCTGACTAGTAAAATAAGTTTTTTCCCATATTATTAAATCAACCCAGTAATAAATTATCATCTGATATTCAAACCAGAATAAGTAAATAATATACAGTGAAAAAAATCATGGGGCCAGATGGTATCAAATGCCTCTTCTCCATATTAGTAAACATGGTGAAATAAAAGTCGCAAGATCAGTTTATATTATAGGTTCATAGGTAGATACTAGGCTATTGGCCCGAGGGCGTACGTAAGCCTAGCCAACAAGGTTCCCTGGCGTACGCCACCCAAGAAAGTTATTTTCATGTTCCAATGGTGAGCAGAGACACAGAAGTGATCCCCTGGGGTGTATTTCCTATTTCCCATCCACTCTTCAAGATTTTTCTTGAAAAGTGCTAATGAAAAACGTTGCTTGACATAGATGGGTAGCCTGTTCCAGAGTATGGGAAGTCTCTGGGACAGGAATCTATCCCTCCAGCATGTCTTGTTTATTGTGGTGACAAGGTTTAGGTCCCTAGAGCATGTAGCTCGGAGGGATTGGGATTTCTTTAGGTGTAGCATGTCCAACAGCTCTGGGTTTGACATAGCTTTATATGTTAGGCAGAGATCACCTTGGAGTAGGCGATATGCTAGGACTAAAGCTGGAGTTTTTTGAGACGGTCAGTGTAGGGCATCTGTTTGAGGCCAGTAATCCTCTTTGTGAGGTACTTCTGTGGCCTTTCCAGCTGCTGCAGATGTCTTGTAAGGTACATTCCAAAAGCGGTGTTGTACTCTATAATGGGGCTAATGAGTGTCGGGTAGAGGGTAACAATGACCTCCTTTTTCCTGGATAAGAACCCTTTTATGATGAGGTGTGCCACATAGAAGGACTTCCTGACTACTGTGGCGACATGACTATCAAAAGACAGGCTACTGTCCACCTGGGTCCCAAGGTCTCTTATCACACATTCGGTGTTAAGTAGACTGCTGTCTATGTAGTAGTTCATGGGTACAGAGTTTTTACCAAAGGGGACGACAATGCACATTTTGGCATTGAGCTTGAGGCCATGGCTCTGACACCAGGCATCTGTCTCAGTGAGGCCCTTCTGTAGGATTTCCACATCATTTGAGGACTCGACTATGGCTCCTAGTTTGCAGTCATCTGCAAACTTCATTCACCAGAGGCCTTCTGTGTTAGCCTGTACTTCAGAGACATAGATACCAAACAGGAGAGGTCCCAGGACTGAACTCTGTGGTACTCCAATTGTCACTGACTTGAGGTCAGATTTGGAGTGTGCAACTTTTACAGTGTGGGTTCTGTCAGTGAGCCAGTTGACAACCCATCTTGTGACGTAGGGATTTTTACCTAGTTTAGTGAGTTTAGCTATAATTCCAGAATGGGGGATGGTATAGAAAGCCTTGGTGAGGTCAAGATAAGCTGTGTGAACCACCTAACCCCCATCTACGGCTTTGGTGAAAGAAGGTCAAAGAAGTCGATCAGGTTCAGGAGGCATGATCTGCCTTTCACAAACCTGAACTGGGTGCGATCCAGAATTTGGAGGTTACCAATGTCTTTGTTTATGAGTTCCATGATGATACGTTCCATGGCCTTGCAGACCAGGCTCATCAGGCTAATAGGGAGATAGTTCCCAGGATCAGTGGTGCGTCCCCCTTTTGGAGTGGGATAACTATACGCCATTCAGTGGGCACTAAACCTGATGTGAGGCTATGACTGAATATGGTGCTTACGTGGGAAGCCAGTTCGTTCTGAAGTTCATGTAAAATGCAGCCTGGGTTGTTGTCCGGTCCCATGGATGCTGTGTTTTTGGCTTTAGAGAGTGCAGCTTATACCTGTTTAGTTGTGATTACAGGGACTCTGCATTCTTCCTGTACAGATATGGGCTGTTTAGGGTGTGTGTGTGTGTGGGGGGGGTTAAAAAGTATGGGCTGTTTAGGGGGGGGTGTGGGGGGGTTAAAGTTAGCACTGAACCTATCTGCCAGGATGTTGGCAATATCAGTTGGTTCTGTAATTTTCGTGCCATTGTGCTGTAAGAGCAGATTTGCCATTGAGATTCTTGATATAGCTATAGAATGTTTTTTGGTTGTCCTTAGAATCAGTGGCATTTTGTTTTCGTATCTAGCTTTGGAGGATCTTATAAGGGATCTCTGCTTCTTATTGAGGCTGACCAGGGATCCCCTCCACTCATGGGATTTTACTCGCTTTTGCAACAATTTCTTCCTTCTGTTGTACAGTTTGTTTATGACAGGGGACCACCATATCGGCTTCCTTTTTTTGGAGGATAGCATCTTGGTTCTGTTTGGGATAGCACGATCCATGCACTTGTGTAAGTGCTTATAGAGTGCATTTGTGTAGTATTCAGCAGTTTTAACTGTACTGTCCATCTGCATGGGTGTCATGAAGTTCACCACTTCTGTCTTAAGAAGAATGAAGTTGGCTTTGGAGAATTTTTTTAACGTGGTTTCCTTAATGGGGGGTGGGGGCGGGATGTGTATATCAAGGGTGATTAGCTTATGGTCGGATCGGACCAACGGTCACTCATGTTGGTAATGACTAGGTCTAGGATATTGTTTCCCCTGGTGTGGGTGTGGATAAGTTGATTCAGGGCATTGGAGTTTATGAATTCCAGAAAGCGTTGTGTGAAGGAGTTGGTACACGAGTAGTTTTCCCAGTTAATGGTGGCATAGTTGAAATTGCCTATTATTTGGGTGTTTGGTTGAACCCTAATATTTTCCAGTACATTAAGAAAAGAGGAGTGGGAATCCTGGGGCATGGTGGGGAATCTGTAGCAAGCTATAATTTGGATTGCAGTTTTGCCCAGAGTTAGTTGCACTTGGATAATCTCGGATGCATTATGCAGAGCAATTAGCCTGGAGGTGTGGATCTCCTTAATGAATATGGACACACCTCCGCCTTTGGTGTTCTGGTCTAGGTTACATGGGCGAAAAGTGTGGTATGAGTTATAGGCTGGTAGTGCAGGGGTGCTCTCTGGAGCCTTGAACCAGGTCTCAGTCACAGCACGGACATCGATGTTTTCCATTTTAGTGCCATGAGTGAGTGCATTTTGAGATTTAGACTTCTTTCATTGAGTAGCATTACCCTCAGTTTTTGCTTGCCTGTTCCTGTTACAGTGGTGAATTTGTCATTTGAACCTTGCCTAAAAAAGGCACTATAGGGGCGGCAAGAGCCTTAGCCAGTATCCAGAATCCCAGGTACTATTATGAATAAAATTATCAAGAATTATCATAAGGTCTAATAGACTAATATCACAATATATTTTTTTAAATCACTGTCTATAGAGGAAGCCCCAGCATTTGAATGAAAGCTGATGCTGTCCCGGTTTATAACAGAAAATAAATCTTAACTTGGTGGAAATCTATTGACAACTAATCTTCTTAAGTAAGATTGCCAAAGTCATATAAAGCTGCTTATTACATGTTTAGTGTAAAGTCTAAACATTTTGATTGAAATCATTTTTTTTTCTAACAAAAACTGCCATCAGCTACATGCATTTTTTTCTTTGATTTACAGGTTGAGGCAGTCAAAGAATTTTGATATTGTCTTTTTGGGCATCTATAAAGACTCTGTTCAGCTAAATCATTCAAATAAAATAAGTTTTGCATTAATAAATATGTCATCAACATCAGTGAATTGAAAACTGGGTTTAAACAGATTGGTTTGCATTATATTCAACAATATTGTTAGTGATAATTATTTTGTCTCATCTGATGTGCTTTAGGGTTTCTTTCCTGGAAATCATACTGTTAAATACATGCTTTTTTTATTTACATATATTTTTTTTCTGGACTAAAGCACTTACAATATGAAGGCAGTTTCAAACTTGGCAGTACAATCAAGTTCCCTTCAGACTAATAACAGGCAAAAAATGTTAATTATACTTACAGTGGGAATAACAAAAGTATAATATCTTTCAATATCTTAAAAATTAAAATTATGCAGTGCATTCACAATAATATCCCCAGCTTAGATATTCTTTATGTCCTGGATGACTGGACAAAACTGAAAGATATACAGTGCTGGCAGAAGATAACTTAAAAATTAGCTCACATATTGTAGACATTTAATAAAAGCAAGTAGACACTTAGAATCTGCCTTTTTTCCCACCAGATAGCTTGACATTTTATTACTAGTTTATACAAGTTGTGCATGAGCACACGGTGAGTATCGGCTTTGTTTTTGACCCCTTCATCTACAAACAACTTGTGGTAAAGGGATTGTATATTATTTCCTAAAGGTTACAAGGGTTACTTTCTTATCATGTCTCTATAAGGTTAATGATAATAAATGTACACTCTTTGAGGAAACAGACTTTAGGATGGGTAAGACTGGCTTATTATTGCAAACATGTTTTCTTAATAGAATACTTGGACTTACAGTGTATTTAGCTTCATATGTCAAGAAAGGAGATCTTATGACTAGAGATAAATTATAGCATTTATCTTCTTGCTGGAGGTGAGGGTCATTTCTTGAATCAAATTCTCTAGATTAACAAAAACGTTTCTTCTGTTGATGTATTTAAGAATTCTTTTGATAGTGTTTGTGCCTCATAAAGATGCACTCTTAGCCCTCTATGTATGCATATATTCATGTAACGATATACTTGTGACATACTTTTCTATGCAGAGGATTGTAGGCTCATGATATGTAAACCTGTAATGGTTGATGAAGTGGGAATAAATGGAGCTATTTAAGGGACCGATATAGATGGAGAAAGTGAGGAGGAAAGGATGGATGGAGACACAGAATGTGAAATGCACTTTGGGCTCAGATTAGATAGGCTTGCTGTCTCTTTCTGCCATCTAACAGATTTAATGTAATGATTGTACATCAGGCAGAAAACACACAGCTAATAAATTTAACAACCAACTTCCCTGCATGTGTTCTCTGTTCTAGACAGTGAAACTTAAATGGTTAGTCAAGAAATAATGAAAAGAAATAAGGCTAACATTAACTGTTTCGGGGACATTTTTCTTTCCCCAATGTTGTTTAGTTGTAGAGATGGCATATACAAGTCTGAGGTATGTGAATTTCCCCAAATGTGGAGGGATGGGTACACAGGTGACTTAAAGTCATAGGAAATTACTAGGCTAATGGCCCTAGGGCCCTTACAAGCCTAGCCAGGTTCTACCCTTATTTTCATGATCAACGGGTAATGCCCCTGTCAAGAGGGGCACAGTTGGAAACCCCAATGTAAACTTATGCTTACCCACCCAATCATCTAGATTGTGTTTGAAGAGGACCATTGAGGTGCTCTGTTTCACATAAAGTGGGAGTCTGTTTCAAAGGTGTGGTAACCTCCGGGAGACAAATCTGTTTCTCCAGCAAGTTCTATTAATGTCACATACCAGGTTAAGGTCTTTAGAGCAAGTAACCCATGTACCATTTGAGTTGCGGATATACAGCATTTCCAGTAAAGCAGGGTCCAAGATTGCCTTATATGCAAGGCAGAGTTCACTTCAGAGTAGTCTGTATGAAACAGAATAAACTGACAGTGACTTCAGATGATCCACATAGGAGAGATGCTGAAACCTTGAATTTTCCTTGTGAGGAACTTTTGTGGTTTCTCCATTTGCTACAGGTGCTTAGAAAGGTACATACCAAAAGGGGCTCTGTACTCAATTATTGGCCTGAGGGAAGAGTACAGGGAGGTTATAAATTATTTGTTTCTGGAGGCAATACCCTTACTTATAGGATGAGCAATATAGAATGCCCTTCTAAGCACTGTGGAGACATTGTGATCAAAGTAAGATTGCTGTCAAACTGTGCCCTGGCCTCTCACTACTGAGTGCATATTAAGGGGGTTGCTATAGCTGTGGTAGTGAGCAGGTACATTGCTCTTACCAAATAGGATGATAATACATTTTTTTTTTGCATTGAGTTTAAGGCCATGACTTTGGCACCAGTCATTTGTTTGCGTAAGACCCTCTTGCAGGATGTTAACATCATTTGGAAATTTTATCACCACGCCTAGTTTGCAGTCATCAGCAAACATCGTCAGCCACAGACCTTAGTTTTTGCTTGTACTTTGAAGAAATAGATTCCGAACAGCAGAGGTGCCAGGACTGATCCCTGTGGAACACCATTGGTTACAGGTCTGCTGTTGGAATTGGCTTCCCCTATTTTAACTATATGTGTTCTATCAGAGAGCCAGTAAGCAATCCATCAACTGATATAAGGGTTGATACCTAGCTGGGTGAGTTTGTCAATGATGCCTGAGTGGGTGACAGTGTCAAAAGCCTTGGCCAAATCTAGGTAGGTTGTATGCACAGACTTCTCCTTGTCTAGGACCTTGGTGACCATCTCAAAGAAGTTCACCAGCTTAACAGGCATGATCTCCTTTTGACAAATCCAAACTGAGTAAGGTCAAGTGTTTAGAGATTACCTATATCTTTGTTGATAAGGTCTCTCCCTTTTTTAATTTCTCCAAATGTTTTGGGTTTCTAATGCCATGATGGGAATGGACGCCATTCCTAAGTCAAAGTACGATTAAAATTCATGAAATTAATATTGTTTTACTCCTTGATGTCAGCCAAAAGTGCTATTTGCAGCACCCACAATATGCCCATCTGCATTTCATATGGAGTTGCATGTATTGGTAGCATATCTAAATAAGATTTTAGATGCTTTTTTATAAGACCGATTGCTCCTACTACTATTGGAACTATTTGGGTATCTTTCTTCCACATTGCTCTCAGTTCTGCTTGCAGATGCTGATATCTTATAACTTTATGTCTCTCTGGTATGCAGGACACTGTAGTCACTGGGTGTGATGATTTCAATAATCAATGCTGCTCTTGTCTTCTTTTTCTGGACCACTTTATCTGGTTTTCTATCATCTGTTTTTTGAATTGTTGGTAATGGATGATCCCATGTGATGTAGACTTCATCATTTTTTATGATGCTTTGTGGCTCATGGTTCCAGTGCTATTCAGCCACTTAAAAACTATAATGTTTACGCAATCTCCAGTGCAACAGTCTCGCCACATTATTGTACCTTTCGGTATACAGTCCTTCTGCCATTAGTATGTCACAACCAGCAATATATGCGACTGTTTCTTTGGTTTTATAAAACCTACATTTGTCTGTTTCTCCCACATGTTCAATGGACTTTGTAAACCAGTGTGTATGTAGCCCACTATCTTGAGGCGCCAATATTAACCTTTCATGTCTTGGTTTGAATTCACCTCTACTTAACCATTCCTGCATTCTTTCCTGATCAACATGATGTTCTTCCAGAATTTTTCTATACTTGCAACTATATTTATGCATTTTCCACATTTCTTGCCTTTTCATCTGATCCTTTACCTTATATTCTTTCTTTTGCTTTTTGGCACATTCAGTTGCTGTCTTATTTTTATCTACTTCTGGTTTGATTTCCATTCCTACTTGACACCGATATGCTTCTGTTAGATTAAACAGGGAATTCATCTTAAATTTATTCTCCTCATGTTTCAAAACTATCACTACATTTGGGTCTCATGAGGTCAGCAGATATGGGTGGAGTCCCACAGCTGCAGATCTGTACATGTAATCAGTTTCAAGGAGGCCCATTACTCCTTCGGAACAGGGAATATATAATTTTGGTATGCACTGATTTTTATAGATCATTTGGTGCGCATGAAGCATCCTTTTTGTTTTAATATCTAAATCTACCCAACAGATTTTGGGGCCAATCAATCACTCCAAAACTTTAAGTTAGGACAGGAAGAGCAAATTGGTTTATAGCTTGCATTTTGTTCCTAGATACCAATTCTGTTTACAGGATTAATTTAAGTCTTCTAAAATATTCCTTACTAAGTTTTACTCGCATATGTTCGTGTTTTATTGCTCATCCTTCATCAGTTCCTCAGTATTTATACACTTCCTCTTGCTCAAGTTCTTTTATATCACATTCTTGTTCCAAACTGATGTTGTCCTGTTGCTGTAGTTCTCCTGCTTTAAAGGTTGCTTTTGCACATTATCAAAGCTAAATGACATTCTAATATCATCTGAAAAAGTTTTGACGACCTGCAGCTGTGCTTTCAGTTCCTCATCTGATCAGCTACACCGTTTTAAATCATTGACAAATAAAAGATAAGACATCTTTAGACTTTGTTGTTTTCTAGGACACAAATTGTAGCCATGGCCTAAGCTGTTAAGGAAACAGCTTAATGGGTTAAGGGCAAGGCAGAACAGCAATGGTGACAGAGAGTCACCATGGAATATCCCCCTTTGAATTTTTATCATGTCGTTTATCATACTTTAATTGCAAAGTGGTCTGCCATTGTTTCATGATCACTGTAATGTAGTCAATCACTGTAGGATGTATCTTATACATTTTTAAGCACTCTTTTATCCATGAAGGTGGGATACTATCAAATGCTTTTTTGTAGTCTATCCGTGCCATACTTAAATTCTTCCCCTTTTTACAGTCCTCCACTATGACTATTTAACAACAAATGATCCTTTGTTCCATATGACTTTCTTTTATTGCCCTTTTGTTCTACTGCCATAATTGAGTTTTGTTCTAAATGATTATTAACTCTGTCAGCATCAATTCCTGTGTATAGTTTATATGTCGTCGGAAGGCAAGTTATTGGTGTATAATTTTTGTGGTAGCTTGCAGGTTCACTCTTAAGTAGGAGCATTGTTTTACCTGTTGTTAGCAAAATTGGTGACTGTTTAGGGTGTGCATGTAAATAGTTCATATTCATGGCTAGGTCTTCATGCAAAGATGTTAATACTTTCAACCAAAAGTTAGGCACTGCATCTGTGCCTGGGGATTTCCAATTAGAGGCTTTTTTTAACTTTGTTTCAATCTCTCTGGCTGTTACTTCATCCCATTTCATATCCTGTACCTTTAAACTTCTTATTCTTTCTTTTACTTCTTTTATCCATTTGGCATCTTTGTTGTGTTCCACAGGATCTTCATAGATACTTCTCCAAATGCATCTCTTTCTTCTTCTTTTTTTTTTTGGCAGTCTTTCAATTCCTTTTACCTTGTTTCACAATTGTCTATAAAACTTTTTTGGGTCATCACTAAATTGCCTGTTTTGTACTTTTCGTTTATATTTATCTGTGTATCTTCTAACTTTTTTCTGCCTGTGCTGAAATTTTTAATTTATTATTTGCTATAGTGCATTATGGATCCTGAGCTGTTCTAATACTGCACACTGCTTTTATCACATCTATCTTTCTTAGTAGTTTTTTGATCTATTCCCTCTTCTAAAGTCTTCTAACAGTAACACTTCATGTCTTAATTGTTTTATATTTTTCTCTATTCAATACTTCCATGATGGTATTCGATTTCTCCCCTTCCTTTGCCCCACTACCCTTTGCTCTTGTGGTAGAACTTTATCAGTTATTAATTTAGCTGCACAGTAATATATCCTGTTTACCTATGTTATATTGCATGGAACTCTAGGGACAGTCCTAATTACGGTGTTCATTAGTTTTATTAGACTTCTGACTTTTGGGGTTTTATTAACCTTCTGCAGTCTATTTCTTTCATTGATTTTAATATATCTATGTCCATTAAATCAAGCAACTCTTCCCTTAGTTCATTTTCTTCGAGACTGAGGGCACATCCTTTGTTTTCTACTTCCTGCGAGAATTCTATAGAAAGTTCTATAGTATCTTCCTGTGGCACCTCATCTTCAATTTCATCCTGTGCCAGCCATTGCTTTGTCATATGAGAACTCAATGACCTATCACTCTTCAACATTGACTGCATCAGAGTTTCCGCATTCTCCTGTTCTGTCTAGCTTTAAGTGAACGTTTATACTGGTTTTCTGTGGAAGGCTCCAAAATATCTTGATATGGCACCTGACCAATTGCTTCCTGTTCCACTGGTTTCCTTTTAATTTGGATATCCATTGCTCTATCCTGTTGTCGTGGTTTCTGCATTAGATTTTCTACACTGAATCCTTCACTCTGCAGGTGTCCCATAACCTCAATTTTTATTTCTTTAACTTCTCCATTACTAATCTCCTTTTCTACTTTTCCTCTTTGTCTTCTTATTTTTTATTGTAAAGTTTTCCATATCCAGATTCCTTTGCCTGTATTTCTCTTCAAATATCTTTGGTGCTGCTCTTTTTGTATTGGTTAGTTTTGCTTTCTCCTTGGCATAAATATTACACCTTATTAAATCTCGTTTTCTTTCCCATGTCCATATTTCTTCTTCAGATGTCTCCTGATCTTCCTGCTTCTCCTTACTTTGGGGACTCACTCCACCATGCTGTGATGCAGTCTGTGTTAGACTTTCTACACCAAATCATTCACTCCGCAGACACTCCATAACTTCAACTTCTATTTCTTTAACTTCCGCTTTACTAATCTTCTTTTCCACATTCCATCTTTGTGATATTAATTCTTTTATTGTGAAATGTTCCATACCTGGATGCCTTTGCCTGTATTTCTCTTTGAATATCTTTGTGGCTGCTTTCGCTAGATTAATTTGGCTTCCTCTTTTGCAAAAATATTGCACCATATCATATCTCTCTTTCTTTCCCATGTCCATATTTCTTTTTTATACTTTTCAAAAATGTCTATGTTTTGTTGTTTACATTTTTGTACTTCCTCGGATGCTCTTTTTCCAAACGGATCAAAATTTCTTGATATATATAGTGTTTTTCAAAAATCTGTTGCATTAATGAACACACATTTTTATTTGAATCTTCTGACAGTTTTTCCTGTGAAAGTATTTTTCTTTCCTCTAATTTATTTCTTAATCTCTTTGTATATCCTCTGTCTGGTAATCCTGGGCTTTTTGCATAATAGTAACAATACATAATTTCTTTCTTATCCTCAATAGTTCACTCTATCATCTTTATGGCTCTTCTTTGGCCTATCAGTTTTTGTGACTTTTGTGGACTGCTACTTCTTTCTACAATGGGTGGGGGCATCCTCCCCTTGAGACTGGCCTGGCCCCATTGTAGGTCCATGATGATTCACTCCATGTCCTTGCAGATAAGGCTAGTCAGGCTAATAGGTCTATAGTTCCCGGGTCAGGGGAAGCACCAAGCACCACCTTTGTGCAAGTGAATAGTGGTGGCCATTTTCCATTCAGCTGGGATGAAACCACTACTTAGATTATGATTGAAAAAAGTACCCAATGGTGTTGCTAGTTCTTGTTGGAGCCCATGCAGCAAGCAGCCAGGGATGTTATCAGGTCTCATAGATGCTTTATTTTTGGCCTTAGAGAGAGCATTTACAACTTGATCTTTAGACATACAAGGTAGGAGGCAGATGGTTGGGATGTCATGGGGTATGTGTGGCAGGGACAGGGGTATGAAGTTTTCACAGAACCTGTCGACCAACAGGTTAGCTATGTCCACAGGGTCATTATATGTGGATCATTAACTACCAGTTCAGCACAAATCTGGGCGTTTCCTTTTAGGTTACTAATGTAACTAAAGAATGCCTTATGGTTGTCCTTAGTTGAGAAAGCTAATTTGGATTTGTAGTTTGCTTTGGATGACTTCACAAGAAGTCTTATTTGCTTGTTTAAGCTGAGGAGGGAGTGTTTCCAGTTTAGGGCTCTCTTCCTCTTGCCTGACTACAAACAAAACTTGTTTTGAGGTATTTAATTCACTTACTTACTATGTGTAGGTTTTGAACATATGGTACCCAGCAAATGCAGTCTAACACTATTTTTATGAGATTTAATAGTAGAAGCCTAACAACTATGATGTGATATGACTACAGATAGTGAGTGCAAAATAATTTAGGTTATTGAAAAAATGGGCATAGTAAAACTTAAAATGTAGATGAGTAACAAAAGAAAATCCTGTATGATGTAGCCCAAGGAAATTGAGCCACATTAATAAAAAATCATTTTTAGTTAGTAATTTAATAAAAAAAAAGCTTATTAAAATAACAATTTCAGGCAAACACTTTCATCTTGGTAAATGCAAGACTTAATCAGAACTAATTCATAACGGAACCATTGCCCATGGCTTAAATACTTCCTCAAAAATAGCACTAAAATGCATCCTGCATCAATGTCATTACATAAGATCAAAAAAAAAAAAAAAAAACAACACTTAAATGCTTGCAAACCAGTAGGTACTGTATATTCTTAACAAGCTGTGGGTGGACAGTTATACAGAGTAAAGTTAGCAGAACATACAGAAGTCTGTAAAGTAAGTATATAATGTATGTCTACAATATAAAGACAATAACATGCTTAGTTTGTAGCTTCCATAGCAGAGCATTGCATTTTCTCTTTGGGAAGATAAAGACATGATGCAACTGATTTTATTATCTGCATTCTAAAATACATTTGTGTTGCAGCAGGTAGTAGGTAGCCTTTAAGTACGGTTGGGATCTTCTATATTCCAATGACTCTTTTTGCTTCAGGTTGAAGGACATGTTATTGGGTTTGTCTCTCATGAAAACTGTATGTTGAGTGAAAGTATGTTGCTGGTAGATAAAGAGGTAATTGTGACTGATTACTAGAGGGATCTGAAAACGTAATGGGTTTTTAATTACTATTTGGGCATTATTCTCTGCCCTGCAGTAGGTACCAAACAGCAATGTGTCTTACTTCCTGCAGGTAATAACGAAGCCTCTCTCTCTCTCTCTTTATAATCCAGTTTCAGACAAGGTCTGAATTTGTCTTGGAATTAATCCGGAAATAAAGTGGGGCAAAGTTCAGAATTGCTGATAATATATTGTCAGCACAGAAGGTGCAAATGATAGATGCAGGTCCTAAAGATGGGTATCCCCTGAAAAGAGAAATGGTCTTATAACAGACCCTTGGAGAACACCCACATTGAAAGTACCTAGGTGTGAGACTATATTTTTATGCAGGACACCTAATGTTCTACCAGTAAGTTACAATGACAACCGGAGAGATGCCGACTCACCAGATCAGTACTTTTGAAGTGTGGTTAGCAATGGTGGATAATTAATTGACTCGAGGATGCATCTGAGGTAAAAGATCTGCACCTGCTAGAGAAGAGACGATGCTTTGAAATATGGTCTAAATTTGGTTGTGAAGGGGTTTTCCAATAGCTTGATCAGTGGAGATAGTATGGATACTGGAAATAAACAAATACTCCCTAAGAGTGCTTGGTCTTAGGAATAGGCATTATGATAAAATGTTTCTAGGTGTATGGAACTGATACCATTTATAATAGTGGATCTCCTTCCCTTTTTCTTTCTCTCTCTCTCTCTCTGTATATATATATATATATATATATATATATATATATATATATATATATATATGGGTTCACTTCAGAAGCTCAAAATACTGAAATCTCGAATTTCAGTATCTCGAGCCCAAAAAGTCGAAACCCCATAATAGCGAATGTTTAGAAGCGCGGAATTCAAAACCTTGAATACCAGATGTTTTGAATTTTGCCTTTCTAAAGTTCCGCTATGGCCATGTATTCAGGTAAGTGTGTGTGTGTGTTAAGGGGTTTGGGTAGGGGCTTATGTGTGTGTCACTGTTTTTTGTTGTTGTGATGTGTGTGTGCGAAGAGAAAGTAGCTTGTGTGGTGGTGTTTTGTGTGTGTTTGTATGTAGTGCGACCTCGGAGTGAGAATATTTAAGTAGGGGGGTGTGGGGGGCTTGCCCCCCTGCTTTCATGTAGTAGAGTGATTGTGTTTTTGTGGTGGATGGCGTGTGTGTGTGTGTGTGTGTATGTAGTAAAACCGCAAAATTCAAAACCTCTGGTATTCGAGGTTTTGAATTTCGCGGTTTTCAGTTTTCGATGTTTTGTGGATTTAACTTTTTGGGCTTGAGATACTGAAATTTGAGATTTCAGTATTTCGAGCTTCTGAAGTGAATCCATATATATATATATATATATATATATATATATAGAAAAGAAAAAAAAAATATATAGTATGTGTGTATGTGTCTGAATGTGTTTGTATGTGCATGTGCGTGTGTGTGTGTGCATGTTATTTATGGGTCAGGGATTTAGCAATAAGCAGCTCAGATAAGTAAAGGCAGATAACTAAAGGAATCTTGAGTATCTGGAGTGAATTGATGGATATGTGGATCTTACTTTTCCAAACCTTCCACGAAATGTTATTATAGCTATAAAGTTTAGTAGGGTAGGTTAATTATGTTGATGATTAAAAGATTTCCCAGACTGAATTGCAAACTTGTTGGTTTACATGTTAAAAAGAAAAGCTTATTTAATGGTGTTAAAAAAAAAAAAAACTTGTATAGCTTGTCGAGGTCTCCAGCTTTTTCCTTAGGGTTTTATCAAGTTCCAAAATTGCTTACATGCAGCTAATAAGTTTGTTTTCATGAACCTATACAGTTGCTGAATTCTTATACAGTGATATGTGGGGGGGGGGGGTAATCATTTAGAATTGTGAGACAGATAATGTGATTTTTCAAAAAACTGTTTCTTTTATATATATATATATATATATATATATATATATATATATATATATATATATATATATATATATATATATATAGATATATATATAGATATATATATATATATATATATATATATATAGATATATATATAGATATCTATATATGGGATCCGGACACATGCTTGACTAGCATATGTCTGAATCACAAAACATCGAACACACATACATGAAAGCGCTTAACATCGAAAAGCACTTCAGTGTATGTGTGCCTGTTTCGTAGATCGGACTACAGTGCGAGTAAGGGAAAATTCCCTTTTCCCCACTGTAGTGCAATCTTGGAGTGAGAATATTAAAGTGGGGGGGGGGGGTTGCCCCCCTGCAGAAACGTATATATTTTTTTTCTGAACTACACATACGCGGAAGCACTTTTTTTTTTTAACTACACATACACGGAAGTGCTTTTCGATGTTAAGTGCTTTCGTGTATGTGTGTTCAATGTTTTGTGATTCCGACACATGCTAGTCGAGCATGTTTCCTAGACCTATACACACATATATATATATATATATATATATATATATATATATATATATATATATATATAGATATCTTTCTCTGAGGAACATCAATGTCAGCGTTAGTATATGTATAATTAGTGGGGGGGTACAGGGGAGGCAATTTAAAGAGAATTTATCAATTACCACAATTTACATTCATTATTATTCATATTTTTGGGACTTGCAGTTACAAATCTCAAAATTGTAAGGAGATTATGGGCTTATATACAGTAAGGCAATATACGTTTTTAGTGGACCTTTAATAATTATGGGTCAGTGTTTATGCTGATGCTTTTGTGTTTAAGAAAGTTAACTTGGATGAGATTGCTGTTCTTCACTAAGAGGGGAACCCCCCCCCAAGTTTCAGACAAGGCCTGTTATATTAGAAGTAGATATACTTTTGCTGAACTAGGACGAATAGCAATGCTCATCTTTTCTTTCGGAAACAGTCTCAGAAACATTGATTTTCTTCTGGATACTTTAATTGATTTTGTTCTTTATAGTCACGTTTTGTAAAAGTTAAAGCCATAAGTGGCCTAACTAGTAAAGAACTGTCAGATGAAATACATTTCCACACCTCTGAAAACTCTGGTGCAAACTAATGCTGAAGTCAGGAAAAGAATAACTGCATAGAATATTTCCATTTCTCATTTGTCAGTGGCTTCAGCACTTATGGATTAATTATGTTTGTAATTGCCTGTCAGCATGTTATTAATGCAGCAAATTATATTCCTAATATTGCCAATTTAAATTGTTATTTAATGGTGTTTATTTATCCCACACTTATCTAGGTAGACGTTACTAAAAGTAATTGATGGCAGACTCTTGTATGAAATTCTCCTTCAGTGCATGGGTTGTGTAATAATGCTAATGCAAATGACGCCTGCCCCTTTTAGAAATCACATTTATGCATATTTATAATACTTTGTTGTCGCTTCTTTTAAACATGACATAAGCAAACTGTACATAACACAATCATATGGTTAACTTTTTGTGGCTTTTTATGCATTATATTACTTGAGATATCATTTGTAGTAACAAAAGGAAGTGAACCTGAAAAGTAAAGGATGTAAATGCCTCGATTTACATATCTGATTTCTTATGCATACCTGAGATAAAATGACAATATGTAAAACATTACTGATCAATTACAATGTGCACTTTAGTTATGGCACAGCTTATAAGTCTGAAAGGTCAGGGTCTGAAAATAATAGCATTTGATGTAATTTGATTACTAAAGATGTGCATATAGCACAAAAGGTGATTTATAACACTGATAACTTGTATAGATTTCAAGTAACCTGCAAGAAGTACAAATGTGCTCTTAGAAGGCAGATATGCCCCATCTCTGAGCTTGAAAAAGGCATAAGAACATACCTTTTTCAATTAGAATTAATAATCATGATTATCAATCACTCCCCATCAATGTGCAGAACTGCAAACAGTAGCACAGTGGATCCATGATAAGACGCCTGCTTCACAAGTTTAGAGTTTGGGGGTCAATTTGGAATTCCAAAAGCTGTGTATGTGGAGAGTGAACATTTTTGACAAGTATCCATGGGTTTTCCTTGGGTACTTGGATTCATTTCTACCTCCCCAAAACATGCTGGCCGATTGGATAAAACAGATTCTCTAAATTACCCATATATACAGGTACACTTATGGTCAGTGTTATGACTGAAAAGGGCTCATAGATGAACCTACATACAGTATATGGTTGACAAATGATGAACAAAATAAATAATGAACATTCTTAATTAAATGGAGCAGCCAGATCAACTAAAATCTTGAAGTGATCTAGAACACTTAGATAATCCTCAATGTCAACCATTACCAACTATAAACAGGGGTTGCCAGCCTTGAACCCTGTGCCAAGGATGCACTTTAACAACTATAGCACTCCACATGGCATATTTGTGAATATTCCTGGCTATATAACCCTACCAGTTACTATCAAAGACTGGAGTATTTGTCCTTCACAATCAGAATTGTGTTCCAAATATCAAAGACTTCAGCTATCCTTACAGTGATGCAATCTATGTGTTGACCATATCCTGTCCTAACTTGCAACTGCCTCCTATGACCTGATAGTCTAGAGTATGGAGTTTATACATTAAGTGATTGATTGGGTCGGTGTAAATACTGTTTTCAGACATGACCTGGAAGAGAGGCACATACCAAATGAATAACAAATTCAGTTTTTATATGCTTGTGAAACAGTGTAGTGAGTTCTTTGTTAGCTATTATGACTGCACTGGTGAAATGTGCATGCATGGTAGAGTGCAGTTTACTTAAACTAAATGAAGTTTGGCAACAAACTAAGCTGTCCCGGGACATCTTCATAGGGGTGGGGGGGGGGGGGTTAGGTTGATATTGTGGGAAGTTAAGTGGGATGGGGAGGTGAAAGGGTTAAGTGGAGACAGGGATGGTTGGAAGAAAATGAGATAATTATGGAGAGGGGCTTAAGAAGTTTAGTCTAGTGTAGTTGGGTTAAGCAATGACATTTTGGTGTGAACTTGCTAAGGCAAGCAGAACGTCCAAGACAATCTGTAGGTATTGAACTTGGCAGGTAGGCCTGGGTCAGTAGTTGTGGCAGTGAGGAGATATTTTAACTTAGATATGTAAGGTTTATAATTACGTATGTCTACATCTATATATTCTTGCCCAACTGTCCATGCAAAAACAAAAATGGTAATTGCTGTAGTTTAAAGTTAAAGGCAGGATTGGTTGTTTTAGTTGAGTACAGGTGTGCGGTGCAGTGTTCCATGTCAGGGGCTTGCTAGTTCTTTAGTCCTTGTTTCAAGTTGTTCAATAAATGTTTCACATGTTTGGTTAAGATGTGTGGCCTTCTGGTGCTGGCGCTTGTTCGTGGGAGGGGGTTGTGGGGATTACATGCTGGTTATACCACTCAACTATAGCCTTCATAGCTGTCGGAATGCACAGATTTCTTGCTTGTAGCTGATAGGGTGGTCTGAATACGTGGTGGGTTGTTAGGACTAAGTGTTTGCTGGCAGTGTGTCTATGCTAGTTCCCCCCTGCTCCTTTCCGATGGGGGTGGAAGTAAGCGAGTGTTTTACTGCGATGATGTTGAGATTTTGACTGTGATCTCATGGCTCAGAGGTGTGCTCTGGGTTTCCATCTGGGATCGTATGCTGCCTTTGGGCAGTCGCTGGGGTGGTCCCCAATCGAGCCATGCATTTTGTTGTTGTTTTCGCACAATGAGGCATGTTTGGCCGGTCAAACCCCCTTTTCACAGGCTTGTGGGCTTATTATCAGTAATGTCTGCCAAATAAGTTGCTACCGCACATGCAGCTATAGCGGCGGCAGCTAACCCATAAAATAAAAAAAAAGTAGTAAAGTAAACTTTGAGGAAGGGTGTTAGAGCTGCTCTATGTGATGTGTTTGGCCTGCACTGTCGGGCAGGATATTCATGGGCATCTGTATGTTGGACAGGGGCTTTGCTCGGACAAAAAAACAAAACAAAAAAAAAGGTCACGGTTTTGCAGGTTTTTTTCTTGGTGGCTGCCTTGGTTGGTTTCATTGATGGTTCGCTGTTTCACAGGCCTTCCTCATGTCTGCCGAGTTGTGTTTGTTGGTGGAGTGTGGTCGTGGGAAGTGCTTGTTTGGTCCCAGTGGAATCTACACATTTGTTGCTGCACACGCAGCTCTGGAGGGTCCTTTCATCGGTTGTTGCAGCATGAGGCATCAGGTGGGGAGATACCTGGGTTGTGGAGACTGGATGCAGCCAAGGGAACTGTGCGAGCTGTACTGGGCAGGAGCAGTTGATAAGGTTATACCTTCAATGTTTTCCTTTGCAATGAAGGCCACAGGTGGGAGCACTAGTGTTTTGGCTGCAGAATACTTTTGTAGTGTTTGGGTGTTATGCACTTCAATGTTCTTTCTTTCTGGGGTTTGACTTGAACTGCATCTTTGGCGATTGCTGATTGAATGGGTTCATGTGAGCTTCTTGTGTTTTCCCCTTGTGCTTCATTTTCAGCTTTAGGGTTTTGGGTGTGTGCTTTTATTCCTAGTTTCTTATCAGAATTTTGACAGCTATTTTGTGGTTTGCTTGGAGCAAGTAGCTGAACCATTTTGTCTGTCATTGTCCATCATGGGATTTGCAAGCTCATGCCTTTGGCTTGGTGTTTTTGAGAGTTGCTGACTATCCCTTGCTATGTGGTGTTTAGAGTAAATAACATGATTCTGTTTCAGTTTAAAGGAAAAGAAGACAACAGTGCTGCCATGCCACAACATGCCCCTTCATACTTAGGCCTTTCTTTTTTTTTTTTTTTTTTTTTTCTTTACGTGAGGCTAAGCAATTCTGCCTTGTGCTTCTTGGTTGTCAAGATATTTAGAAATGCATGAAAGTTATGACAACATAAATATTACATGAACAATAATTCATTTCCTCCATTAGACAGAAGGCAAATATCAACAGTCTGTTTGCCATTGTGTAAGCTTTAAGGTGAAATCTCTTAATATTTTGTATATAGCATGGTTTTGAAATTAGTTGTCGGGTTGTGGATTGTGGAGGGTGCTTTTTGGTTTTGAGCTTGTGCTTGGCTGTAGTAGACACTGAATGCTTTGCCCGTTTGAAGAACTGCAAAGTTCGTTCACAGGCTTTAGCCTCAGATTGTGGAGTTAGCTTGAGGTAGTGTGGTAGGCTGTGCGGGCTGGATTGTGCAGACGTGGAAGCTGCTTTAATAAAAAAAAAAATGTCTTTGCAAGCTGTCTCTGTATATCCACCATACCTCTCAACTGTACAGGATTTTTTGCAGGATGTCCAGATTCTGCCTCAGAATTGGTATGTTCCTCCTAAAACAGGTGCTTTCTGGCAAATAGGGTTGAAGTCAGTGAATGACAAACATTTGAGTTTAGACTCAACATCCTTCAGAGGATTCATGCTAAGGCTAAGGGATTTTGGTTCTAAGAGGTTGATAGGTATGATATCCACTCTGGCATTTTCGGTAAGTCAGTTTATTCATTTTACAATAACTTTTTAGTCAGCTTCATAAGTGTTGTCGCAAGACTACCCGGGTAGTGGATACTGATAGGTCTCTTCATGTTTGGGGTTTTAGTTGTAATATACTCAACTGGTAGTATGGGTATTTGATAGAGTCATTGGAGGCATAGCTTCAATTATGGCTGCTTTGTCATACATATGAGTGACGGTGGTACATTCCTTCCCAGGTTGGCAGGATAGGTCATCCTTGAAGATGTTTTGGAATGTGTGCTATGTAGTTTAGATGATTTACATGTCTTTTTCTTTCTTGCAGACGGGGTCTTGGAACGCTGTGGCTGGAACTTAGAATGGGTGGGTATAAGGTAGAGCTTTCTCTTTACATATTAGAGGGCTTACTTTTCTCCTTTTCTTTGTAGATGATGGTGGGGCGAGTACCAGCTGTGGCGATACACAGTGAATTCACAGATGATGGAACCAGTGGCGAGCGAAGAGGTTACACATGGGGAGCACAGGTGGGCAACAGCTACTTACAGAAATTGCTGAAGTGCAGATTGCAGAAGGCATCATGCGGTGGCTTGAAAGGGGATTTAAAAGGTGATGTTTGATAGGATGGATGTAGTCGCTGGAATGGGGAGATGATTATTGCATTGGTTCAGGGCGCAAGCAAGGAAGAGGTAGGTAGGGGGGCCAAAGGAAAACCTTGGGGGTGGTTATGGAGAGTGTGGGGGTAAGTCGAGTCATGATATTCATAGGGGCACGGGAACGTATTCGGCTACAGCCATATGGCTTTGCAAGTCAGTGAAGTTCAATTCTTGCTTTCTGAGAGCCTTGGGGTGGTTGTATTCACTAAGCCAGTTGTTTGAAGCATACGTGGGGGAAGGGCCAATGAGGTGTTGGACAGGATGCTGGAGTTTGTTCCTCATGGGTGATATCTTTGGGGGGACGAAATTGTCTCGAGTAGTTAGTGTTAATGTTGCATAACAGGTTAAGGTTTACATAATAGCACAAGGAGCATTTCACTTGGAGTTTGGGTGTATTTTCTAGATGAGGTTTTATGAAGTGTGGTAGGTAGGTGGCTGTGTTTGGGTAGTTGTAGAAATGTGTGCATTGCTGTGGGGGAGTTAGAAGGTTTAAAGGAAGCCTGGTTGCAGGATAAGGCAGTTGTAGAAAATGGGTGCGTTGTCGCGGGGGAGTTAGAAGGTTTAAAAGAAGCTTGGTTGCAAGATAAGGCAGTTGTAAGACTTACCTTCTGTTGGTATAGGTGACAGAGCTTTGGAGGGGAAAGGCCAGGGACAAACAGGGATTAAGATGGTGTTATGGCTGGGCATGTAGAATACTCGTGGTTGAGTATAGGTGAGTTTTCAGGAACTGGGTCAAGGGGAGCTGGTTTTCCGACATCTAAGGTTATGCTACAATTGACAGGGTCCTGAGTGAGAGACTTGATACTAGTTTTATCTGGGTGTCAATTTGAGTTCAAGGGGTTACAGTTTGTGCTTTTGTTGTGGTTATAAGGTTGTCAATCCATTCAGGCTGTGCCATGATTTCAGCTTTGAAGGAAGCGGGATAAAATGATATGTATTCTCTTGGTGGATGTTCTGGTGGTACAGTTTGGTCACGGTAATTCTATTTTAAGTAATTTCATTAGGGTCTGTTTCAGTGATGGTATGGCAAGGTGGGTTTATGTCGGGAATCTAAGGTGCTTTACAGAGGATGGGTACACCAAATGATATTTGGCTTGACCCTTCCCTTTATGGGAAGTAGTGGTTTGAACAATTTTGGTTAGAAGGGAGGGGGAACAGCCTAGTCAGGCTGGTTGGCGGAGAAGAGGGATAGGCTTGCCCTTTACTGTTCTCCCTCTGGTGTCTGGATGTTCATTTCAAGGATTTGGGGAAATTAAATGAGTAGTTGGAGGAAGCTTGCTGAATAGATAAGCAAGCTGAGGTAAGGATGCTGCTTATTTGGTGGAAGGTAATTCAATGGATGGTGTATGAAGTGAGATGGGATGCTGCTTCATAAGTATAGTAAGTGAGTAGATGTATTGACCTTGCTTGTTGGGCAGAGTGAGTAGGTACACTGCCCTGATTAACATTTCAAGGATGTTATGCCGCATTTAGAATCAATTATATCATGAATAGTTGTAATTAATGAATTTGGTGATCAAAGCTATCTTATGGAAATTTGATAAAGGTCATCAAACGTCATTTGGTGTGATGTGTGTTATTGAAGGGGACCAGGACAATTAAATGTTAGTAATGGTAAGCAGCTTATATTCACCTGGGTACTAATACCTAAAGTGGGTTAACAGTGCCAGTCAGGTTTATAATTTGCCACAGCTCCTTCTCCACCTAATCCCTTCAGCCTGCTCTTCATATTTGGAAGTGATTTTATTATCAGTGAATCTATGTTCATGTTTCAGAGATGCAGAATGTCATGTGAATAAAGGATAATAAGTGAATGTATGTGTTCATGCACTTTTAGAAGGACCTCTTGTATTTGGTCTTAAGATCCGTAACCTGGGTAGGGGTCTGGATTGAAACATCTTGCTGTGTGGAATCTAACTTTTGGAGTACTAGCAGTTGAATACCAGATTAAAGAACTACTAATGCATATTGTATATGGATTAAACAGATCTTTAAGATATCCAGAACCCTAAGAACATAACACTTTGTGAGGTGAAATACCCACTCTGAACTACATCCCAATTTACTTATAACCACTGCAGAGTCTGCAAAAACTGCCGTATGCCTGCATTTAGGAGCCCCAGTTTAAAAAGAAACATGCTCCAGAATTCTGCTTTAGCTGAAAATGATATAACACCTCTAAAATCTACAGAATCTAAGACAGTACAGAAGTCAAAGAGAAGGTGAAGTAGTTCTAAGTTTAAGATGGTTCTAGAATGCATTTGATACAGGACAGGTTCTAAATGTGAAAATATATTAACTTCATGCTATCTCATGTCTGTCTCAAAGCAGACAGGTGACAGCTAGTTTCAGCTAATATGAATTAGAAAGTAAGATTAAACAAATCAAAGTTTAAAATAATGTTACATCAGTTGCTCCAAACCATAAATACCTGGAGGAACAGAAATAAGACCTTGATGAACACAAAGCCCATAATAAACTTAAATTGTTGAAGCTTCAGTAGTTTTTTTCCATATTATTTTTACCAATACTCAAAATGCAAACTAAAACACCCTTCCACCATCATAGTATAATTACATATTTTATCACTATAATATATATATATATATATGTGCATATATATATATATGTGCATATATATATATATATATATATATATATATGTATGTGCATATATATATATATATATATATATATATATATATATATATATATAGGTACATATATTTATTTATATATATATATATATTTTTTTTTTATTTTACATTTGTTTACCGGGAAAGTCCTACTGGACACAGGTCTATTTTCAGTGGAGGCCCAGGGAGAAAAGCTCCAAGAAAAATACAAAATAGTACAATATAATACAATAGATTACAAAAATGAGAGAGCATTAATAGCTTTTGCATACATCATTGAAAAACCATGTGGAAGAGATGAACTATTTATACAGTAAAAGCATTTTTTATTTTTTTTTTGTTCAGTAAGATAAATATCAGCGGGTTGGCAAGCTTTCAGGAGAAAACTGTCTAAACATAGCTGAAGTTCTGAAACAATTCTTGGTGTGGATTATCCTGGGGATTGACATGAGCATAGACAATTGTTTAGATAGTGGGTTTTCAGGAGTTTTTGAAATGAGAAGTGGAGGTGGTAGAAGTTATATGGCTTGGTAGTGAGTTCCAGTTTTCGGCAATGGTGCTGGCAAAGATGGATTTACCAACATCATTTCTGTACTTGATGACAGTTATGAGGTACTGATTACTAGAACGTAAGGCTCTAGAAGGTATGTGGGGCTGTATAAGAAGATGAAGTGCTGGAGTTATATCAGGAAAACAGTATAGTTTATGTGCAATAGATAGTTGATTGAGTAGTAATAGGTGAAGCAATTCCAGCCAGTTGAGCTGCTTAAGGGATAGACAGTGGTGGGACCTATATGGGGCTTGGGTAGCAAACTTGGCAATCTTGTTATAGCATAATTACATTTTATTTAGATCAGTTTGGTGGAGATTAGTCAAGATGGGAGAGGCATATAGGAGGATGGATAGAAGATGAGTCCTTGCAATAGCTGCTTTGGTAGATTTAGTGATATAAGTGTTTGTTCCTGTAAAGGAGTCCGAGTTTTTTGTTTACTTTTTTGATGGTTTGTGCAATGTGGATGTCGAATATGAGGTTATTGTCTATTACTACACTTAGCAGTTTGGTGTGTGTGGTTGGGCTGATTTGAATGTTATCTTTGGAGTTGATGTGAAAATTATTATTTAGGGGAGGTGGTCTGCCTGGGCTAAAAAGAATAAGTTTGTTTTTTTGGGGATTGAGAAGTTTGATGTTGGTGAACCAAGTTTCAGCTAGGGTGAAGTTATTTTGGGTTAGGGAATGTAGTTCATCTAGGGTGGGAATGGCACAAATAAGGGTAGTGCCATCTGCGTATTGACTATTGATGCAGAGGGTGAGGATAAGGAGATCTGGTTAGTAAACAGAGAGAACAGCAAGGGGCCAAGAATAGACACTTGAGGCACTCCTATGGTTACTGGTAACAGGGAGGACAGATGGTCATGCCAGAGAAATACTTGCTGGCAGTCTGATAAGTAGTTGTTGAACCATGATATACAGGGAGGACTTATATTTACGGTAGATAGGGTTTCAAGAAGCATACTGTGATTTACCATATCAAAAGCTTTCGATAAGTTTAGGTATATAGAAGATACGAACAGACCCTTGTTTCCGTGGTTGTTAACTGTGTTGGTGAATGATAGTACCTCTGTGGGAAGGTCTAAATCCATGCTGCGATATGGAGGGAAGGCTGTTATTTTGGAGGTATTGCATTAGTTGAGTGTGAACAACTCTTTCTAATATTTTGGACAAAGGTGATAGGATTGGTGAGCTCTAAGTAGTTACCTCCTTTGTGAAGTGGAATGATATGTGATGTTTTCCAAGATGTGGGTACTCTATGTTCTAATAGAGACCTATTTATGGGAATAGAGACTGGATAGGCTATGGCGTCAGCAGGTACCTGAAGGGAATCTGCTGGTAGGTTGTCTGCTGCTAGTGTGATTGGCTTAAGTTTTTTAAGGAGTTTGGAAATTTCCTTGGTGGATACTGAATGAAGGTTGAATTTTGGGGTATTGTTTTGAATACTGGGGTGGGTTGGGGTATTTATTGGTGTGGGGCTACAAGTACTGTTTTTGGCATTGGCAAGGGTTTGGGCAGTTTCAGAAAATAATTTTTTGAATTGTGTGGGAATGTTTTCTAGATTTTTTGGTAACACTGGGGATGGAGTAGTGAATTTTCCTGAGGTGAGTATGCCATTTGGAGTGGCCCAGGATTTTTTGGGGTAATGAACATATTTTTCCTGCATGTTTTTATAGTAATTCATTTTGTCTAATTTGATTTTTTTTTTTTGGCTTTGTTATGGAGTTCTAGATAGTTTTGCCTAAAACTAGTGGTTTTGTTTTTCTGATATAGAATCCAGGCCTTGTCCCTATCCTTCATTACAGTTTTAGTATCTTTTCTAAGTCATGAGGTATAGTTAGTTTTTATTCTAATGGTTCGGGAGGGTGCATGAAGGTTAAAGATTTTTAGGAAGGTTATGTTAAAGTGTTCTACGGCTTCGTCTAGAGATAATAGTTTTGGGGGGCCCAGTTGCAGCTTTTTAGTGAATTGATGAAGTCAGTAACTATAATTTATTTATTTTTATTTTATATTACATTTGTTGACCGTGCTAGTCCAACATAATGTCCATGTTCAGTAGAGGCCCGGGGAGAAAAGCTCTATATATAAAAACTATAAATGTTTTTTTGTTGCAAACTACCCTGAGGATGGGTTGGCTGATGGTTTTGGGGCCTGTTCCTAAGTAGGTAGGCTGGATGATGGCCACTTAGGCTGTCTGGAAGACAGCCAGATAGCTGTGCACGACTGGGGTCAGATACCAGGATCCAGTCTAAATGACTGGCGTTTGGATGTTTTGTCAGTTCTAGTGGGGGTAGTTATGCTTTGGGTAAACCTGTGGAGGTTTATAAAGGCAAGGGATTGTGGCTGGAGCAGTTATATATAATATAATATAACATGACATATAATATATAATATTATAATATATAATTTATATATATATATATATATATATATATATATATATATATGGGTGTAGGTTAGAAGATCGACAGCTGAGATAACCGACAATGCATGAGCGGGCGCCAGATGATCGACACTAGGAAGACCGACACTACGGATGAAAACTCCGACGCCAGGGATAGTGAGTTGGAAAGAAGGCTGTGTGAGTATGCGGTGGTGACGGACGTTAGGGTGCGACTAAGGTAAGTGTGGATAGTGACAGTCTGTGGGGACAGGGGTGGGTTAAGTGAGTTAGGGTTAGGGCGCGGGTTGGGTAAGTGTGCGGTAGTGGTATTTTTTGGGTTAGGGGTGGGTTAAGTGAGTTAGGGTTAGGGCGCGGGTTAGCTGAGTGTGCGATAGTGACGGACCTTAGGGTAAGGGTTTGGGTTAGGGTTGGACGTAGTTGTGTGTGTGAGGTTTAGTGTGGGTTTGTGAGGATTTTGGTGTGCTTGTGTTCTGTGTGTGGTTTTTGGATAAGGGGATGTGTTTTGTTAGTTGATTGTTGTTATTGTGGTGTGTGCAGTGTGTGGGGTTTCGTGTTTGTGGACCATCGGTTACTTGTTTGTCGGGCATGTGAGGTGTCGTGTTTATGGTTTGTCGATGTTTTTGTTGTCGGTGAGAGTGGCTGTCAATCTTATGACCTAGAACCATATATATATATATATATATATATATATATATATATATATATAATATTCATTTTGTTATAACCATGAGATCAATAAGCATTACATGTGCTGTTCAGCCCAGAAAATTATACCATCTGACCTTAAACCCAAAGCTTAATTATTCTTAAATGTGCTATACAAACAGTAGAGGACACATAGTGGTCTATATTCTGCATGGTAATTAGTTGCTGTTGTTCTCTTACAAAGCCAGCACAGTATGTGGTTGCATATAAACTGTTACTTGTTGACAATCTAATCAGGTGTTTACTGGGGAGTTGGACTTTTTACAATACAAACACTGACATTATTTGTCTACTAGAGTAATTCATACTCTCCTGATGTTTAAGGGGTTATGGAATATGATGTTAGGAGGCTAAAATTCTGCTTTGTATGCAGATATCATACTGGCCTAAATCTATTGAGCATTTTGTTACTTTATGTGAGATGAAGGCAAGGCCATCAATACAGTTTCCAAGAAGGACAACAAATCATATTTTACACTACTTCTACATGGCATAACAGTGATAAATATTTAAGCAATAATCCATTACTTGGTGTGGGTACATCAGGATTTAGCCATGGTTAGTGTGGTTTGATCATGAAGGCGAAGTCTGAGTGATTAAATAAAGCCATCCATGGGTAAATCCTGATATAGCCACACCCAGTCATGAATTATTGTCAAAGTCAAAGTAACTTTATTGTCATTCAACCATACATAGTATGCAGCTTAACAAAATTCCATTCCTCCAAGCTCATGCACAGAAAAACAGAAGCACAACAACAAATAAAAAGAAGTAACAACAACAACAAAAAATAATAACATATACAGCAACTGTAAAAAGAGCCAACCGAAGACCAAGAAGCTTTGAAAACCAAACACAATTCATTTCCCATGTAGTATCACCATCAACAATACATCCCAGTCTTTTCCTCTGACCTTCCTCATAGCACCACGGACATTACAACTGCTGCTACCTGCAAGCTTGTAAATCCACTCCATCACCACCTACATCCAAGCCTAAATCCTTCCTTCTGACCACATATCTTACAGCCACCATTACCTGCAGACTCTAATGTCGACCACCATCACCAGCATCGACCAATTCCAATATACAAAGTTTCTCATTCCGACACCTGCAACCCTTGCAAACCACTAAACAGACCGCTACCATTTCCGTTTTATAACACCAGTCCCCACATCCCAATGAAAACAAATATGGTCCATTAAATCCATGAATTCTGCTTCCCGTACTCCTCATCAGCTTGGCTCATCATTGCAGGCCTAAACTTCCACCACTCCGAATGTTTCCACAATAATTCTAACGAGGACAATAGACACTGTGAACATCTTGCCACAACATACAACTCGGCAGACAAAAAAAATGACTCACCATCACAAGAAAAAATCACGAATTACACAATGAAACAGACAGTGCACAATGGGAGTAGGAGAGGCCACTGCCATCCAAGGTGCCACCATCTATGATGACATTCTTTAAGAAAGAAATTGCTTACCTTTCTTAAATAATGTCTTTGTATGTGTATAAGGAAACTGAAGTATTCCTCCACGTCTTTCCTTTTTTACTGATGTATTGCACATGCATATGTGACTTGTGTCCCACACTTGCACACTACATTAATGCAGCACAGGAGATGCATAAGAGAAAAGAGAATCTTAGTTTTTTTTCTTTTTTTTTCTGTAGAGATTTTATGAAGGACAGTGCAGAAAGAAAAAGAAAATCAGGTACGTTTCTGTTTACTTTTGAGAATGTACCTGATGTTTCTTCTATTTTGGTCTTTCCCTCAGCATATTCCAATAGAAAATCGAGCTGCTGAATGGTATTTCAGCAGCCAAACTTTATTCTATAGGTATATGCTTGACTTTCAATGGCTACGCTGATTGGGCTGTCCAATAAGCATTCTCATTTTTGAATACAAATTAACTGTCATTGTGTAATTCAGAATACGTCACCCATGTAATAAATACGGTAGAGTTATATTCATATAGCATTCCACATTCCATTCACTTCTATGTAATCAGTGTATGTTTTACTCTATCTTCTTCTGATAACTATGTCAGGTTTATACATGATTGTCCTTTCCACTCTATGCAGTATGAACTGGAATTTTTAAAAGTATGATGGGAGTCGTCTGCCATACTAACGATACTTGTCACTATTATAACACTATGTGGGTGAATTCGTACTGCAGCTGACTCATTGCTTATGTTCTTTTCTCATTTTCATCTAGGGCAGCACTACAGATTAGCTTTGCGTTAGGGACTGTCTTGCTTCAGTGTGGGAGAGGCAGACATAATTCCTCTGCTGTCTCCCCACACAAAAACACTGTAAAATGCAAGTAATTCTATAATTTTGTTTTTTGATCTGCAGTTCTTATCCTATCATATATGGCAAAATGATTCATTGTGCTACCTTTGGCATTACACAGTAAATAAACTGCAAGTGTCAACTGAATACATTAAAGTCTAAAAGTACATTAGTATGGAAACTACACTGAAATCTACATCAAAGCCCTCGTTAAAAAATGCCTAACTGAAAAAAAACATGAAAATGAAGTGTTTTTTTTTATGGAGGGTAGCCTCTTGTAGCCCTCATACTGCAATTATTTTAATTAAACCATCTCTGGCATCGCACAACACTAAATAAAAAGGCAAATTCTCTTACCCCCCGTGTCCACACACACACACACACACACACACACACAAATGCAAGTGTGTGCGCGCACATAAACATATGGACCTGTGAATAACAAGTAGTTCCAATGAATCAAACAGACAGACTCACTTTTTCTACATAAAGTAAATAGAATGAAGATGGTCATTCATCTGCACACATTTATGTAATGCAGGCAGGAATGTTTTCAAACATCTGCATCTATATAAATCACACTATCCAAAAATACTGCCACTAAGGATAACATATGTGCAACAACAGAACTTATCTAAATTAACAAAAAAATAAAAATGGTTCAAACTTCGCAAACTTCACTCCATCTTTAGTGATAATGTTATCCAGCAACACCTGATAAATTCTGCAGGGACTTCTTTTTACCATAGCTTAGATCTAGGCTCAGTAATGATAATTATGCTCCTTAATTGATCTGATTTGCTTACAATTATTCTTGCAGCTATAATGATACCGTAAACAAGCATTAGGTTCTCCAAATCTGCAAAAAGTTATTTTACCAACCGCAGATAGGCTTCACAACTGATATAGTGTACTTGCTGGAGATAAGCTGATAAGAAAAGGATAGCTGATCTGAGGACAGTGGAGATAACTGACCTGAAAACATATGTGCTGTGCTTTATACAATCATAGTCGTGGATTTATTAGCATTTGAAAAACGAAATAATACACATACAAATAGCTTAGTTTTTATCATAAATAATAGATAAATTACTGCATACAAGCAAAGTACATGGTTTATTTTATGCCATAACAGGGTTTGTGATACACAAATATTCAAGTGTCTTATTTTCTCTAGGACCAGTGATTTGGATTGCTGTATCATTTCAATTACTTTACAGGGTATATCTTTACAAACAGATAGTCTTTTATTAATAAAGGTGTTCAGACAATATATGTCTGACTCTCTAATTTTTTCTACACAAACTCTTGCAATAACAAACAAATATTTTGTAACCTTATTCCTGCTCTGGCTATAAAACTATAATAGCAGTAATATGTATACCTTAGCATAAACTATCTTAACAACACTTGGGCAAAACTTTCTAAATACAGATTTTTATTTAACATTTGATTAAACAAACAGATGGTACAATAATACACATTCGCTGAAACCTTCTGTATTCAACAGTTCACTGAATAATGCAGTGCAAATGAAGAATCTGAACAGACATCAGACAAATGCCTCTACACCTCTCCAAATGCTTCTTAAGTTTCACTCCCTCTGAGGCAGATTAATGCTAGTATGTTCCAGGTAAAATTTTACAATAGATTTGTTTTGTACTTTTAGCTTTGTTACACCAAATGTTTCTGATTTAGTTTTCATATTAGAGGTGGAGTCTAGTGATATATTGGACCTTGGTTAAAGGGCTAGTATTGACATTTCACTTGGAATGTTCATTTTTTTTATTCAGGATAATTTTTTCTCCACTCCATATGTTAATGGTGTCCTGTATGAATCAGCGTTCTGTCTATTAGACTGACTCTGGTAAATCTGTGCCTACATTTTATTTCACTAATCCTCTCATGTCTAATCCACTAGAGACAACATACACACTAGACCCAGTATCGTAAGGCTAATTCTTTGTTTAGTGTTTTTTTGACTTTTGAGAGCCTGATAGTACAAGGAGTCCCCAAATTAAGGAAAAACAGGTGAAGCAGGAGGCATTTGAAGAATAAATATAGACAAGGGAAAGAAACTGAGATCTGATATGGTTCAACATTTATGCAAAGGAGAAAGCCAAACTAATCAAAAAACAATGCTACAGATATTTGAAGAGAAATACAGGTTCTGTTCTGGAGCCATCTGTAGGAAAGTGATACAAAAGTTCAGCTGATGCTGCACAGCAAGTTAAGGAGCAAGAATCAGTGGCAACTGTGATGCAAGCATTGTTGTGGAGTAATGAGACAATGACTTGGTCTATATTATATTTTCAAAAGTTTCAGACATCGAACACCATATGGTCGATACCATATGAGCGATGTTTGAAATTTCAAAAATATAATAAAAAAATAAAAATAAAAAAATATACTTACCTAGGCACCCCCCACACCCCCGCTACTTAAATATTCCTACTCTAAGATCGCACCGCATTGAAGTAAAGGGAAAATATTCCCTAAGGCGATTTCCATGTTACGCCTGTGACATTTCGAAGTTTCAACCAATAGGGTTCACTCAATACGCATTTGCCATATGCAATTTTCGATCATGCGATAGGAACCCCAATGAGTTCCTATATGAAGGAGCAGCAGATGACACTGGACGCATTTGAATAGGATATATCTCAGGAAGATGTTTTGGAACTTTCTGTAGAATGCCCACAGGAAACTAAGAGCAAAAAATGTACTCCCACTTTAGAAGAAAATGATCTAAGGGAAGACCTGCTCTTTTAATAGAGATTGATAGACGTATTAAAATAGATGAAAGAAATAGATCACAGATAGCAAATAAGATCCAAAACATTAAAAGTCGGATAAAATAGATGAACATAGTAATCAAGACTATTAACAGAAACTCATGATATAATGGATGTAAATAAGATACATTACTGTACAGCTAAATAAATAACACAGATTCTTACCACAAAAACATAGAAAAATAAAGGCAAGGAAGGGAAGAAATAAAATGTCACCAAGTAAGCATCAAATAATGAAAACTATAAAGCAATTATGACAAGAGGTGTCACCGTTAGGAGAATATTGAAGATGAAAAAGATCAACAAAAATACGCAGATAGATGCAATAAAAGCAATGCTGTATCAAAACAAAGCAGCATTTATCATACACTATTGCAAATAATAATCTAAAGATATCAGCACTAGCAAAAAACTTAGAAGATATTCATATAAATATAAAGGAAAAGTACAAAACAAGCAATCCATTTATGACCCAAAAAAGTTTTATAGAGAAGTGGGAATCAATGCAAAAAGGAATAGTAACACCACCAAAAAAAGAAGAAATAGATACATTTTGGAGAAATATTTAAGAAGACCCTGTAGAACATAACACATATGTTGAGAGGAAAGACAAATTAAAAGCAATACAGTTATTTCTCATGGTATAAAACTCATTGCAAAAAATTACATAATTATACTCTTTGGGAAAACAACTACACTTGTAAATTATAACACTGATAACACTCCCCTAACAGCAGATCCAGTGCTATGGGACTTAGGAACTTAGTTTGACTGCATCCTGAACTTTGATCAGCATGTGTCAACGGTAGTGAGAAAAACATTCCATAGGTCACAACTGAAAAGTATGGACATGGCATCCAGATCTAAAGAGATCATATTGCCACTATACTCAGCCCTCATTCAGACCAATAACTGAGTACAATGCATCCTTTGGCATTTACCCGACCAGGTATTTGCAACAACTGGAGTGGCCACAGGGTGTAAATAATACATCCTATGTGGACCACCTCAAAACCCTGCCCTGTACTAAGTCTCCTCTGTACTAATGAGGCATGATCTATGTCTAATCTATAGATCTGCTACACATTCGCAAAACAAACAGCACTAAAATTACCTTATCTAAGGATCTAAACTTCATCTGTGACATAAACAAAGCAAGATGGAATGGTATGTGTCTCTGAGATTACCCCTTTTCTGGAACAGACACCCCATACATGTGAAACAAAACAATGTAATTTGGACCAAAGGATGTGAAATCACAAATTCGACCCTGGCATGTCACCTGTGGTCACTATGGACAGGGACAGTTTGTAGATGCCCTAAGTCTCAGGCATATGCCAAAGCCATTTTAGCCCACAGACATTAAAAACTGGGAAAATTTGGACAAGAATGGCTAGGCTGAAAAAGGCTCTAGGGTCATTGGCCTAGTAACCTCCTATGAAAAGTAAGACATTCAAATGTACAGGATATGAAATGGGATGAAGTAGTGGCTAGAGAAATCAAAACACAATTAATAAAAGCTCCTAATTAGAATACACCAGGCCAGATGTAGTACTTAGCTTCTGGGTAAAAGTACTGACACCTTTGTACAAGGATTTAGCCCTGAGTAAAAATTACTTATTTGGACATCCTGAACAGACACCAGTCTGTCTTACAACAGGAAAAATGATACTCATCCTTAACAGTGAACGTGTAAGCCATGCAAAAAAAATATATATATATATATATATATATATATATATATATATATATATATATATACATACATATATATATATATAAATATATATATCGATATGGATTCCTATTACAAGAATGAAAGTTCACTACTTCAAACTTGTAATAGGAAGCCTCACTTCTGCGAAAGTTCACTTTAATGAAAGTGAACTTTTGCGTAAATGCACTTCACCGAAAACACCACAGCACAGTGGAGGACATAAAAAACAACCTATGTCCTCCACTATGGTGTGATAGTCATGGAACTTAGGGTTAGGGCATGGGTTAGGGTAGGGGATAGTTATCCCCTTACCCTATCCCATGCTCTAACCCTAAGGTTCGTGACTACTGCACCATAGTGGAGGACATTGCTATGTCCTTCACTGCGCTGCATTCATCACGAACCTTAGGGTTAGGGCACGGGTCATGGTAAGGGGATAGCCCTATGGGCTATCCCTTTACTATGACCCATGCCCTAAACCTAAGTCCATGAGTACTGCACGGAAGTTCAGTGCAACACCTATTCGTTGTACTGAACTTTGAGTAAATGCACTTTCGCTGCAGTGAGCATTCCATGCACTATTTCGAATTAGTGAAAATTCGATCTAGTGTTGTTGTTGTGTCTTTCGGCTTTTCCTGGTTAGGGTTCGCTGTATGGAACCCATATATCTTCTTCTTCTTTCAGCTGCTCCTGTCAGGGATCGCCACAGCAGATCAACTGTTTCTATTTCTTCCTGTCCGGTGCATCGTGCTCTGCCATACCAACCACCTGCATGTTCTCTCTCACCACATCCATAAACCGTATCTTAGGCCTTCCTCTTTTCCTGTTACCTGGCAGCTTCATCCTTAGCATATTTTCCCCAATAAACTCTGCATCCCTCCTCAGCATATGTCCAAACCAATGTAATCGTGCCTCTCTGGCTTTGTCTCCAAATCTTCCAACCTGGGCTGACCCTCTAATATACTTATTCCTAATCCTTTCCATCTTCGTCACACCCAGTGCAAATCTTAACATCTTCAACTCTGCCACGTCAAGCTCTGACTCCTGCCTTTTTGTCAGTGCCACTGTCTCCAACCCATATAACATAGCTGGACTCACTACCCTCTTATAGACCTTCCCTTTCACTCTTACTGGTACTCGTCTGTCACAAATCACTCCTGACACTCTTCTCCACCCACTCCATCCTGCCTGTACTTTCTTCTTCACCTCTCTTCCACACTCACCATTAATCTGAACTGTTGATCCCAAGTATTTAAACTCATCCACCTTCACCACCTCTACTCCCTGCATCCTCACCATTCCTCTATTCTCCCTCTCATTCACACACATATATTCTGTCTTAGTCCTTCTGACCTTCATTCCTCTTCTCTGTAGAGCATATCTCCACCTCTCCAGGGTCTCCTCCACCTGTTCCCTACTCTCACTACAGATCACATTGTCATCTGCAAACATCATAGTCCACGGGGACTCCTGTCTGATCTCATCTGTCAACCTGTCCATCACCATTAAAAATAAGAAAGGGCTCAGAGCTGAACCTTGATGTAATCCCACCTCCACCTTAAACGCATCTGTCACTCCCACCGCAGACCTCACCACGGTCACACTACCCTCGTACATATCCTGAACCACTCTTACATACTTCTCTGACACTCCCGACTTCTTCATACAATACCACAACTCCTCTCTAGGCACCCTGTCATATGCTTTCTCTAAATCCACAAAGACACAATGCAACTCCTTCTGACATTCTCTGTACTTCTCCATCAACACTCTCAAAGCAAACATCGCATCTGTAGTGCTCTTTCCTGGCATGAAACCATACTGCTGATCACTAATCATCACCTTCCTTCTTAACCTAGCTTCCACTACTCTTTCCCATAACTTCATGCTGTTACTGATCAATTTAGTCCCTCTGTATTTGCTACAGCTCTAGACATCACCCTTATTCTTAAAAATCGGTACCAAAACACTTTTTCTCCATTCCTCAGGCATCCTCTCACTTTCCAAGATTTCATTAAACAATCTAGTTAAAAACTCCACTACCATTTCACCTAAACACCTCCATGCTTCCACAGGTATGTCATCTGGACCAACAGCCTTTCCATTCTTCATCCTCTTCATAGCTGTCCTTACTTCCTCCTTGCTAATCCACTGCATGTCATGATTCACTATCCGCACATCATCCAACCTTCTCTCCCTCTCATTCTCTTCATTCATCAGCCCCTCAAAGTACTCTTTCCATCTGCTCAACACACTCTTCTCACTTGTGAGTATATTTCCCTCATTATCCTTTATCACCCTTACCTGCTGCACATCTTTACTAGCTCGGTCCCTCTGTCTAGCCAATTGGTACAGGTCCTTTTCTCCCTCCCTAGTGTCCAACCTTTTATGCAACTCGTCATACGCCTTATCCTTAGCCTTCGTCACCTCTCTCTTTGCCATGCACCTCATCTCCTTATACTCTTGTCTACTTTCTTCATCTCTCTGACAATCCCACTACTTCTTCACCAACCTCTTTCTCTGTATACTCTCTTGTACTTCTTCATTCCACCACCAGGTCTCCTTGTCCTCCTTCCTCTTTCCAGAGGTCACACCAAGCACCTTTCTAGCCATCTCTCTTACTAGCTCTGCTGTAGGTACCCAGCTATTCAGTAACTCTTCACTGCCACCCAGTGCCTGTCTTAACTCTTCCCTGAACATCTCCTCACAATTTCCATTTTTCAATTTCCACCATTTGATCCTTGGTGCTGCCCTCACACTCATCCTCCTCTTCTTGATCACCAATGTCATCCTACAAACCACCATCCTATGCTGCCTAACTACACTTTCCCCTGCCACCACTTTACAGTCTCCAATCTCCTTCAGACTGGCCCTTCTACATAAGATATAATCCACCTGTGTGCATCTTCCTCCACTCTTGTATGTTACCCTATGCTCCTCCCGCTTGTTAAAATATGTATTTAACACAGCCATGTCCATCCTTTTCACAAAATCCACTACCATCTGACTTTCTGCATTCCTTTGCTTAACACCATACCTACCCATCACTTCTTCATCCCCTTTGTTCCCTTCACCAACATGCCAATTGAAATCTGCTCCAATCACCAGTCTCTCACCCTTGGGTACAGTCATCACCACTTCATCCAACTCACTCCAAAATCTTTCTTTCTCATCCATCGCACACCCAACTTGTGGAGCATATGCACTAACAACATTCATCATTACACCATCAATTTCCAGCTTCATAAACATCACTCTATCCAACACTCTTTTCACCTCCAAAACACTCTTAGCATACTGTTCCTTCAGGATAATGCCTATGCCATTTCTCCTCCCATCCACACCATGATAAAACAATTTGAACCCACTTCCAATACACCTAGCCTTGCTCCCCCTTCCATCTGGTCTCTTGCACACACAATATACCAACCTTCCATCGGTCCATCATATCAGCTAGCTCTCTCCCTATACCAGCATACTGCCAACATTCAAAGTTCCGACCCTCACTATCACAGTCCTAGCCTTTACCTGCCTTCAGCCATGCATTCTGCCTCTTCTCCTCCTTCGGCCAACAGTAGCCCAATTTCCGCCAACACCCTGTTGGCCAACAGTACTGGTGGCAGTCGTTGTTAACCCGGGCCTCGACCGATCCGGTATGTATATGTGTACTTTTGTCTGCATGTATGATATATATATAGATATATAGATAGATAGATATAGCTATAGATATTTATTTATAGACCAATAACTTGCTTTCTGAGAATGTACTAATTATATACTGGAATTAAAGCAGACACAGTCAGGTAGATTAAAAGAAAAAAAAAACTCGGAACAACAAGGTAACAAAAACAGTCAAATGGAAAAAAAGGATCATTTGTTGCTAAATAAAGCCATAAGATCAAATTATAAAAATAGGAAGAATCCAAGTATGGCATAGCTATATTGCAAAAAAAAAAAAAAAAATGACAGCATCCCACATTCATGTGTAAAAGATTGCTTATGGATGTATAAGATACATCCTACACTGAATAAATACAATACAGTCAACATGAAATATTTGCAGACCACTTTGCAGTTACGCCATAACAAAGGGCAAATTATTATCCCAGGGTAAAAATTCAAAGGAATGTATTCCATCGTGATTATTTGTCTCTGCTGTTTTTTGTTTGCTCTTAACCCATTAAGTTGATAACTCAACAGATCAGTTCATGGTTACAGCTTGGCTCCCATAAAACAATCTTATTTAAAGACTTCTCATCTACTTTTTTTGGATGACTTAAAACTGTATAGTTCATCAGATGATGAGTTGAATGTACAGCTTAAAGTGGTATTGATAAAGGACCTTCAGTTGCTGTCTGATTATGGTCTACTTTTGGTTTGATTTCCATTCCCGCTTGATACCAATATGCTTCTACTTAACTTAGCGGTGAAGTCTTCTTAAACATTTTCTCCTCATGTTTTAAAACTTTCATTATGGTTGGATCTGGTGAGGTCAGTAGATAGATATGCAGTCCCATGACTGCAGCTGTATACATGTAATCAGTTTCAAGGAAGCTCATGACTCCTTCAAAAGAAGGAATCTATAACCTTGCTATATACTGATTTTTATATTTAATTTTTAAGTGTGAAGGAATTTTTTTTCCCTTCTAACTGATCCAATATATTTTAGAGCCAGTCACCCCCAAAACTGTAAATTAGAATACGAAGAACAATTTGGTTTATAGCCTGGATTTTTTCCTAGATGTCAATGCAGTTTTCAGCATTAAGAGTCTTCTAATTTATTCCTTACTGAGTTTTATTTGTATTTGTTCATGTTTTATTGCTGAGTCTTCATCAGTTCTGCTCAAGTTCTTTTATATCACACTCCTGCCCCGGATTAATATTTTCTTGGTGTTGCAGCTTACTTATGTACATTTATCAAGACCAAATGACATTCTTATAGCATCTGAGAAAGTTTTGAACAGTTGTAGCTCTGCTTTGACCTCATCTGATGAACTATATGGTTTTAAGTCATCATCTAAAAGTAGATGAGAAGCCTTTCACCAAGGTTGTTATCTGGGAGCCAAATTAATACAATGGCGTAATCTGATAAGTAAACAGCTTAATGGGTTAAGGGAAAGAAAAAAAAGTGACATAAGAATCATCATTTAATATCCCACTTTGAATTTTTATCCTATGGTAAAAATTTGATGTCTGTCATGGGTTAGCTGCAAAGTAGTGGTTTGCCACTGTTTCATGGTTGCTGTAATGAAATTGATCAATGTATATATCTTATACATCTGAAAGCATTCATTACTCATGAGTCAAATGCTTTTTTGTAATCTATCCATGCCTCACTTAGATTCTTTCCTTTTTACAATTTTTATTTTCTAAATTACTAAAAACTCTGTCAGAATCAATTCCAGTATATACTTTGTATATCACTGGAAGTCAAGTTATTGGTCTATAGTTTTTATGATGGCTTGCAGTTTCACTCTTAAGGAAGAATATAATTTTCCTGTTGTTATCCAGTTTGGTGTCTGCTTAGGATGCGTATAGAAGTCATTCTTACTCAGGGTTAAATCTATGTACAAAGACATTAATACTTTTTGTCAAACGTTAGGTACTGCATCTGGGCCTGGGGTTTTCCAATCAGGAGCTTTTCTTAATTTTATTTCAATTTTTCTGGCTGTTACTTCACCCCATCTCAAATCCTCTGCATTAGAAATTCTTATGTTTTCTTTTAAATTTTCTCTCCAGTCAGCATATTATTACATTCAAAAGGTTCTTCATAAATATTTTTCCAAAATATGGCTATTTCTTCTTTTAGTTGTGTTTCTATTACTTTTGCTTTGTTTCCAAGTTCTCTATGAAACTGCTCTGGGCCATCAATGAATTTTTTTTTTTTTTTTTTTTTTGCTTTATATTTATCTGCATATCTTACACATTTTCTGCATGTGCTGATATTTTTAGTTTATTACTTGCAAAAATGCATGATACATCCTGGTCTGTTTTGATACTATGTGCTGCTTTTACCACGTCTATCTTCCTAAGTACCTTTTATGACCTGTTCCCTCTTAGTCATCTAGTAGTAATACTTCTTAATTGCTTTATAGTTTTCTATACTGAATGTTTCCATGGTGCCATTTTGTTTATTTGTGTCCTTTCCCTTATTGCTGTATGTTTTTGTGTTTTTGTGGTAAGACATTCATTTGTTATTAATTTAGGTGCACAGAAATATATCCTATTTTTTCTGTTATATCACAAGAATTTTCCTTAATGGTCCTAATTACTATGTTTATCTATTTTACCAAACTTTCTAACATTTTGGGTTTTATTTACTTTCTGTAATCTGTTTCTTTCATTGATCTTAATATGTCTATCCATCTAAATTAAATAAAGCAGCTCTTCTCTTAGATTATTTTCTTCTGGACTTGAGAGCTCCTTCTATGCACTCCATTTCCTGTGAGTATTTTACAAAAAGTATCAAACATCTTCCTGTGATATATCTTCTTCAGATGCATCCTGTTTCATCTGCTACTCCTTCATATGAGAAGTCATTGGCCCATCACTTCACAACATTGCCTGTGTCAGAGTTGCCATGGTTTCCTGCTCATCCTCCTTGCTGTGCAGATTCAACTGAATTTTTTTACCAGTCTCCTATAGAGGGCTCCAGGGCGTTATCACATGGCAAATCTTAAGGTACTTCCAGCTCCACCCTTTTCTCCTTAATTTGGGAACTCGTTTCTTCTTACCGTGACATTCCCTCTGATGAGATTTTCTACACTAGAACCTTCACATTGCAAATAATCTATAACTTCAGATTCTGTTTGTTCAATTATTCCATTGCTAATCCTCTGTTGTCCATTTCTTCTTTGCTTTATAGGTTCATAGGTTGGTACTAGGCTATTGGCCCTAGGGCGTATACAAGCCTAGCCATACAAATTCCCTGGATATTTCTTCCCACAATATCTACCTCTCTGGACCACTGTCTAGCAGGGTGACTGACAGGTTCCCCGGGGTGAATTTCCTATCTCCCATCCAATCATCAAGGTTCCTTTTGAAGAGGGACAATGAGGCGCTCTGCTTGACATGTACGTGCAGTCTATTCCAGAGTATGGGGAGTCTCTGGGTCAGGAACCTATCCCTCCAGCATGTTTTGTTCATTGTGATGACAAGGTTTAGATCCCTGGAGCATGTGGCTTTGAGGGATTGGGATTTCTTTAAGTGGAGCATGTCCAACAGCTCAGGGTTTGACATGGCCTTGTACGTTAAGCAGAGATCGCTTCTGAGTAGACGATATGCCACAGAGTATAGCTGGAGTTTTTTTAGATGGTCAGCATATGGTATCTGCTTTAGGCCTGTGATTCTTTTAGTGAGGTATTTCTGTGGCCTTTCCAGCTGTTGCAGATGACTTGTGAGGTACATACCAAATGGGGCATTATACTCTATAATGGATCTAATGAGGGATGAGTACAGTGGGACAATGACCTCTTTTTTTCCTTGAAGAAAAGTCCTTAGTGATGAGGTGTGCTACATAGAAGGATTTCCTAACTGTTGTGGTGATGTAGTTATCGAAAGTGAGACCACTGTCCACCTGTGTCCCTAAGTCTCTCATCACACTTTCAATATTTAGTGTACTGCCACCTATGTGTTAATTCATGGGTACATGTTTTTTTCCAAAGGGGATAACTATACATTTCTTGGCATTACGCTTGAGCCCATGGCTCTGGCACCAGGCATCTGTTTCTGTAAGGCCCTTTATTTATTTATTTATATTTGTTGACTGGGAGTGCCCGACTGGATGTATGTCCATTTTCAGCGGTGGCCCGGGGAGAAAAGCTCCACAGTTAAAATAAACAGACAGTAATTACATTGGATTACATAGCGATTAACAATTTATATAGCAATTACTTACAACATATTTATAGATGAAGAACATAGTACATCTGTAGACAACTAGAATCTTTATCTGTGAAGTACATAATAGACATTAACAAATGTTACAAGAAGAAGTTCCTGCTGTATAATAAGTACTGGCTTATGAGCATCTGAACTTGCTATAATCAAGGTAGTTAGTGGAGTGGAAAGAAAGGTAGTGGTTGGATGGGGGGGGTGATATCAGAGTGGGAGTTGCAAGGGCACAGCCAGCATGTTTTTAGGTGTGCTTTTAGAAAAGTTTTGAAGTGGGTGCATGATGGCATGGAGGTAATTGTGGGTGGGAGGGAGTGGGACTTTTGTAGAATATCCACATCATGTGGGGATTCAATAATGGATCCCAGTTTGTAATCATCTGCGAACTTTGTTAGCCAGAGTCCTTTAGTGCTGGCCTGTACTTCAGAGAAGTAGTTGCCAAACAACAGTGGTCCCAGGACTGAACCCTGAAGTACTCCACTTGTCACTTGTCTGGAGCTGGATTTGGAGTTGGCTACTTTTACAGTCTGGGTTCTGTCAGTAAGCCAGTTGGCAACCCATCGAGTGGCGTAGGGTTTTATGCCCAGCTTAATAAGTTCATCTATGATTCCAGAGTGGGGAATGGTGTTGAAGGCCTCGGCAAAGTCCAGATAGGCTGTGTGGACCACCTTACCCTTGTCCACAGCTCTGGAGACTGATTAGAAGTCAATCAGATTCAGGAGACAAGATCGGCCCTTCACAAACCCAAACTGGGTGGGGTCCAGTGTTTGAAGGTTGCCAATGTCTTTGTTTATAAGTTCCATGATAATGCGTTCCATGCCCTTGCAGATCAGGCTTGTCAGACTGATGGGACAGTTGTTCCTGGGATCCAAGGCAGATCCCCCCTTGTGGAGTGGGATAACTGTAACTGCGCACCAGTCAGTGGGCACGAAGCCTGAGGTGAGGCTATGATTAAACATGACACTTAGTTGAGATGCCAGTTCATTTTGTAGTTCATGTGGTACACAGCCTGGGATGTCATCTGGTCCCATGGATGCTGTAGTCTTAGCTTTGGAGAGTGCGGTTTCTATCTGTGTGGCAGTGATTACCGGAATTTGGCAATCTTTTGGTATTGAGATGGGCCCTTTAGGGGGTGAGATGGGGGTGAAGTTGGCACTAAACCGATCTGCCAGGATATTTGCAATATCCTTGGGATCAGTATATTTAATGCCATTCTGTTGTAGCTCAGAGCAAATCTGAGCATTGCTATTTAGAGTCTTGACATAACTATAGAATGCCTTGTGGTTGTCTTTGGAATCTTTGGCAATTTTATTTTTGTAACTAGCTTTTGAGGATTTTATGAGGGATCTCAGCTTCTTACTGAGGCTGGTGAGGGAGTTTTTTGCATCCTGGGATTTTCCTCTTTTCTGCAACAGTTTCTTCCTTCTGTTGTATAGTTTGTTTATAGCAGGGGACCACCATATTGGCTTCCTTTTTTTGGAGAAGAGCATCTTGGTTGTATTTGGGATGGCACGATTCATGCACGAGTGGATGTGCTCATGCAGTGCCTTAGTGTAGGATTCTGCAGTGAAACTTTTAGATCCTGTCTGCATGGGTGTCATGAAGTTTGTCACTTCTGACTTCAGTAGCATGAAGTTGGCTTTGGAGAAGTTTTTTAAGGAGGTTTCCTTACTGGGGAGTGGGGGTGGGATGTGGATGTCAAGGGTGATTTGCTTATGGTCAGACCTGACCAATGAGGGGGTAACCACTGGTGTGGAGCATCTATATCCCATGTTGGTAATGACCAGGTCTAGGATATTGGACCCCTGGTGGGACAATGGATTAGTTGATCCAAGGCGTTGGAATTTATGAATTCCAAGAACCGTTGGGAAAAGGAGTTGGTACCCAAGTAGTTTTCCCAGTTAATGACAGGGTAGTTGAAATCACCCAGTATTAGGGTGTTTGGTTGTATCTTAATATTTTCCAGTATGTTTAGAAAGGTGTAGTGAGAATTTTGGGGCATGGTGAGGAATCTGTAGCAAGCTACAATTTGGATTGCAGTCTTACCTAGTGTTAGTTGCACCTGGAGAATTTCAGATGCATTGTGTTGGGCAACTAGCCTGGAGGTGTGAATATCCTTGGTGAATATGGACACTCCTCCACCTTTAGTGTTTCGGTCTTGGTTTTGTGGCTGAAAAGTGTGGTAAGAGTTGTAGCCTGGTATTGCAGGGTTGCTCTCTGGAGCCTTGAACCAGGTCTCAGTTACTGCACAGATATCGATGTTCTCCATTTTTAGGAGTGCCCCAAGAGAGTGCATTTTGAGGTTTAGACTTCTAGCATTGAGTAGCATTACCTTCAGATTTTGCATGCTTGTATCTGTTACAGTGGTGCTTTTATCCTTTGAACCTTGCCTAAAAAAGGCACTATAGGGGTGGCAAGAGCTTTAGCCAGTAACCTGAATCCCAGGGGTGACAGGTGCAGACCATCTCTGGCAAAGCATCGTGGTTTGTCGATCATGTCTTCCCAGGCAGGCAGATACTGGATCCCCTTTGAATGACACCAGAAGCTTAGCCAATTGTTGAAGTCAATCATTTTGTCCTTATACTGTGGTATCATTCTGGGCGAAGGCAGGCTACTCAGGGCTAGGGTCATACCTGCCTGGGCCACATGATCCAAGAGCTCTTCCATGTCTCTTTTCATGTAGTCCAGGGAGGTATGTCTCAAGTCATTCACTCCAGCATGGACAATGACAGAGTCGTATTTGTACTTGTTGTGAAGTGACTTGAGTGCATGTGTTATGTGGCGGATCCTGGCACCCGACAGGCAGCTGACTGTAATTTTCTCCTTTTTCAGCCTGGTGAGTGGGACATCAGTGTGTGTGTCTATAGAGTCACCTATGACTAAAGTGTTGGGCACATTGTCGTGCCTTAGGGGCTGTTGTTGGGTGGCACACTGGTGTTGTGAGCTATGTGTCACTTTGGTTGTGAATGGTGTTTGTTTGCATTTCAGCTTCGGAGGTCCTTGTTGCTTGGGCAGGTTAATGTTAAGGGCCTCAACCATATGTGGGTTTAGTGTTGCTATGTGTGGGTGTTGATGGTGTAGTGCAGGTGTTAACCTTCTCCTCTTGACTGTCTGGCAAAATCTTGGCCGGAGAGAGCTTTGCTTCCAGTTTGGCTATGTAAGTGCATCTCTCGCAGGTTGTAATGTTGGATGGTAGGAGGAGAGGATTGTCTGTGTACATGAGGCAATTGCTGCATTGCCCCAGTATGCCCAAATTCACCAGGTGGACAGGAGAAATCACCAGAAGCTGACCCTTGGACATGCCTGTTTATGTGCTTTTTTTGTAAAGTTTAAGAACTGTTTTCCCTTACCTTTGCAAGGTACTTTGCAATTATAGGCTGTTTAGTGCCTACGATTAATTTCTCCTTATTGACAAGGAGAGTTGAGTGCTTGTATCAGTTTCAGGCTTCCTAGTGCTTTTCAGCAGGTTCTAGAGCAAGTGCTAATCACAGGGGTTCAGATTTTAGTGCTACTACTGAGAAACTAGCTAGCTCTAAGGGAGAATTTGAAGAGCAGACTTTCTGGCACCTGGAATAGTTTAACCGTAGCCTCACAGTGCTGCACGATGTGAAAAATGTGCAAACAGACGTGTTTTTAAGCCGGAAAGTTGAAAGGGATAGAAATCAGCCCAAAAAGGCCAACATAATTACAATTTCAGAGCCAGATACTACTCCTTCAGTGTTAGATAGGCAGTACAATGCTCACCACTCCCACTGGTAAGCAGTAGGACTTCCCTCTACCACAGCAAGGTCTGGATAGCTCTGAACACAGAAAATAAAGTCCTGGGACAAGCAAAGCCTGGGATATGGACTGACTAGGAAAGGTGGGAAACAAGCAAACAAGATAGTATTTTTTTGTTGTTGTTGAAACAGGCTAAACAATGCAATAATACAGTAAATAAACACAGAAAAGGCTAACACACTTGAGTGTGTAGTCCTAAACAGTAAATGCAATTAAAACTCTACAAAACTAGCAATTTAAAACTTTTTAAATGAAGCAAGGCAAGTGCACAACTGAAAAACGATTTAAGAGGTAGTAATACAGCAGAATAAGTAGTCTATATATACAGAAAAGTCTATATATACAGAAAAGCAGCTAAAACACACAAACAATTCAGATGCAGTGCAACCTAGAGCACTTGAGATTTAGCAATATTAAGGCAATTACAGTTATAATAAATGCTCTAAATTATACTCTATATTTCCAAAATGTTTGAGAAGCACAGTCAGAACACAAGGAGATTCAGGCAATTTTTTTTTTGAAAGGGAAAAAGGAGAAACAGAAGGCTTTCTCAGATGTTCTCCCTGTATTAGGTAGAACAAGCTAATGACACTAGACTGGGAGGAGTGTGTCCCAGATCAGATTTACAGTAGGGGTGGGCAACTGCAAAGCCACCAATACTAAAGCTATTAGCCTACAGACAGTAAACACTACAAAAAGCTACAAAAATGAAAGTTTTTAAACAGATAAAGGAGCAAAGAGACTCTACAGAATGCTTTTAACTGCAAACAAATCAGTTACCCATGCAGATTAGTTAATAGCAATAAAATACAGTAAAAACTATGCAGCAGGCAATACAAAGTGCTATATAAAAATTGCTAGAAACAATAATCAGTATAAATAATCCAAAAACACAGGATACTTATATATCTCAGATCAGAATTACAGTCAGTGCCCGTCCTCCACTCTGCTCAGTGTGTATATACTTTTTTTGTACTATTTTATTTTTTTGTACTGTGAAATTTTCCATATGCCTTTGCCTGTATTTCACTTCAAATATATTTGAAGCTGCTTTTATGTATTGATTAGTTTTCCTTTTTCCTTTCATAACTATTGCAACATACCAGATATCTCTTTATTCTCCTTGTCCATGTTTCTTTTTTATACCTCTCGAAAATCTCTGCATTTTGCTCCTTATATTTTTACACTTCCTCTGTCACTTCTTTTTCCAGGTGGCCCAAATTTCTTCATCTATTTAATGTTTTTCATGGATCTGTTGTACTCATGAATGTAATTTTTCATTTGAAGCTTTCAACAGATGTTCCTTCAAATTTCTCTCTTAATTTTTGAATATCTTCTTCCCGGAAATTCTGAGCTTCTTGTATAATAGTAAAAATACTTAATTTCTTCCTTTTCCTCAACAGTCCACTGTTTCATCTTTACAACTTATTTTGGTCTCAGTTTTTGTGATTTTTTTGTGAACTACTACTTCCTTCCACAATGGGGGAGGGGGCAGGGGATCATCCCCCCGAGCATGGCATAACCCTGTTATAGGAATATTTCCATGTCTTGAGAATTCTACATTGATACTTTTTTCCAGTCATTGCAACAGTGTGCACACCGGGATTGAGCACTTCTGAATGCCATGACCTATGCACCCAATTGTCTTTTTTATTTCTTAACAAACCTCTCTCCATGATATAATAAATACAGTTGATATATGAGGGTCATCTTGGTGACATTATGTGAAAATGTGGATCACCATGTGAAGACTCCCAACAAGTCTTGAGGATGAATTCTATTCCAGCAATACTATTCTCCGTGCCTATGTGCATGTGTGTGTGTGTGTGTGTGTGTGTGTGTGTGTGTGTGTGTGCATGTGTGCGTGCTCATGTGCGCATGTGTGTGCATGAGTGTGTGTGTCTCTGTGTGTGCGTGTGTGTGTCTGTGTGCATGTGTGCGAATGAGTGTGTGTGTGTGTGAGTCTGTAGGTGTGCATGCATGTAGTAAATTATTTTTGTAGAATAAATAAGGAAAAGGGACTTCTGGCTAGCTAAAATAAAATGGTTCTAGCTTAGTAATTTCAGCAAGTATACAATCCAGCACTGCTGACTACAGCTACACAATGGAGGACCCGTTCCTACACACAGGTAACACTGTTTTTAATGCTAAGACCAGCTCAAGAAATCCTGAAACTGTGATGTATGCAGTTGGGTTAGATATAATTTGCTTATTAATAAGTTTACATATCCTATGGGAAATCAATTATAAATTATTTACACAGTTCATTTTCACCTGAAATATTATTTCTTATGGGATTCTTACCTTCTAATAACTGTTTATTATCCCAATTTAGGCTATTTAAGTCTATGGATGAAAACTGTGATTATTAAAAATGTGCAAATTTTAGGGAGAATAGGGTCATATACATTACTTCCAAGGATGTAATATCTTGGCATATCCCTCCACTCCTCTGTGAAGCAATATGACTGTTAGTATATATATATATATATATATATATATATATATATATATATATATATATATTTATGTGTGTGTGTGTGTGTGTGTGTGTGTGTATATATATATATATATATATATATATATATATATATATATATATATATATCTTCTTCTTCTTCTTTCAGCTTTTTCCTGGTTAGGAGTTGCCACAGCGGAACACCTATCCGCTCATGATTGGCAGTGGAGTTTTACAGTGTCAAGTTGCCAGCCCGGCACCCAACCTTCCACAGAAGGCACACACTCACACCAAGGGCCAATTTAGAGTGTCCAATCCACCTACAGCATGCCTTTGGGATGTGGGAGGAAACCGGAGCACCCGGAGGAAACCCACCCGACCACAGGGAGGACATGCAGACTCCGCACAGAAGGCACCCCAGACGAGGATCGAACCAGAGAACCTCTTGCTGTGAGGTGGCAACGTTAACTGCTGCACCACCATGGCCGCCATATATATATATATATATATATATATATATATATATATATATATATATATACATATATATATATATATATATTTATAAGGGAGTGAAGTTCTCTGGCAAAATAGTTTTTTTTTTCTAAAGTTTAACAGCAATCTTTAAAATTCATTGTGTTTTCTTTGAATATCACATTAAATTTCAAAGTATCAGCTTATACAATTGCAGTGGAAAGACCTGAGAAAATCTTGCTGATAATGACCACTGGTGTTTATTGTCTATTTCTGCAAAGATGGAAGAAGTATAGAGTAAACAATCTTAATAAACAATGGAAAGAGGGTTCTTTGTATGTTTGAGGACTGTAAGTTTGATCCTTACAAGTTTGAGAATGTAAGTGTGATTAAAACTGAAGGTGTGTATTGATATCTATCTACATATGTCAATATATATATATATATATATATATATATATATATATATATATATATATACAGAGATAGTGGGATAGATTTGTTAAATCAAAATTTTTTCACCGAGGTAAGTGATCCTACTTTTTCTGTACATATATTTGTAACAGCGGAAAGATTCAGGCTCTCCTCCCATCAGGAAATACTTTTATCGTATAGCAGTGAGTTTTGAGATCCTCTGTTATTTTAAGAAATTCCCACATAAGTTGCACCAGTTTCAGTATTCTCAGTAGTGAGGTGTAAACTTCCAGTAGGTCATTGTGGAAATTATACTGCTGAACCCCACCTTTAGATGTGTTAGGAAATTTTGATATACTTTCTCAAAAAGAGATGCTAGCTCAGTAAGCAACCATAACCCCCCCCCCCCTCCGAAACAAAATTAATATTGGTAAACTGGAAATCAAGTCAGTCTGCAGCATTTCTCCCGCAACACTTGAGGAATTTCAGAGCTGATTCAGCGTTGCTGCACAGATAGATTTACATTTTTTTTTAATTTTTGATATAATTTTTGGTTAATATGTATTTGCTGAATTTTATTCAGTTTCCATTTTACTTTCTTTATGTATGTCTTTCACCCCTTTTTATTTAATTTTTCTCTCCTTTTTCCCCATTATCATTTGCTTTTCATACGGCATTGCACTATACGGTTAGTTTGCCGTTAATTTAACTTGATTTAAATAAGAGAGCTGTTTCCTGTCTGGTTGTCTGCTGTGTGCATTTATAATCAGAATGTAATAATTAGTTCTAATTTGTTCTGTTGAAGTTGGTCATGTGTACATTTGAGCATGATCTGATGCATGGAGATGTATTCAAATTGTGACAGTAACTGCATCACTGAACACAGTTTGAGGCAAGACTGAACATGACTTGCAAAAATAAAATAGGTTTGAACAGGTTGTATTGTGAATACTTTTTTTTAGTTTCAACAACTTCTTTATTGCTGTATGGAATTAAGTATATTTGTCCCGATCAGCTTCAATAAATCACACCACTCCAAAATGGCATTTGATGACCTTTATTAAACTTTTTAACTGAAACTTTAAACAACAACATTTTTAAATCTGTCAATCACAGTATGAACATCCATGTAACAATTTACCAGGGCAGCGTATCCCACTCACCCTGACCCAAAATAAGTAGTGTTGCCACAACCACTTGCTTACTGTCACTTATCAAAGCAGTGTACCACTGCTAACTTTCATTCCCCACAAACCTCCTGCCCCTCCTCTGCCCAACTGACTAACCCACAAAAATAATAAGCAGATCCTTGATGCAAAAAAAAGATTGAGGGAGGGAGGGAGGGAGGGAAGGCAGCAAATTCACACCTAAATCTGATTTCCGCACTCAATTACTCTCACATAAAACCACTTTAGCTCTCCTTACACCTGCCTCACTTTCGCACACCACTCATCCCTCCTAACATAACCCTTATTTACATATTACTCTACCCAAACGCTTACACTCTCTATCCATTCCTAACATCTCCATCCTCCTCTTCCCAAGGCCCTAAACCCCCCTTTCCCTCCCTTTCCTCTAATCTCTAACCACCAAAAATGTCTCTAGACAAATTAGTCTGTTCCCAAGAATGATTTATATTATTACATTCCAATAAAAAACATTATATCATTTCACCTTACATATATTTCCAAAGACCTTGATTATAGCATTCATCTTGTCTCCATGGTACCATTACTTTCACTACAATAAGATAATTCTACATTTCTCAAGGCATATGTCGATCCATGTACAGTTGAATTCCTTATTCTCCCTTCAAGGCTTTCCTCATCTAATCTGAAAGCTGAATATATCAGTATAACTAATCAAGTCTCTTTAGAACCATCACAGTCTTCTTCTTTCAGCTTTTCCCGGTTAGGGGTCGCCACAGCGGATCACCCGTCCGCTCATGACCGGCAGTGGAGTTTTACGGTGCCGAGGTGCCAGTCCAGCGCCCAACCTTCCACAGAAGGCACACTCACACCTATGGCCAATTTGGCATGTCCAATCTACCTACAGCATGTCTTTGGGATGTGGGCGGAAACCGGAGCACCAGGAGGAAACCCACGTGACCACAGGAAGGACATGCAGACTCGGCACAGAAGGCACCCCGGCCAAGAATTGAACTGGAGAACCTCTTGCTGTGAGGCGGCAACGCTAACCGCTGCACCACCGCAGCCACCCCGAACCATCACAGTCTCATTTTCTGTAATTACAACAATATGTGCTGCACATTTATTATATGTAATTTCCACTATTTGTCATAACCAGTTCTGCAACATCCTCTTCCATTTCTATTATTTTGTATGCCTATTTTTGAAGCACTGCTTTTTGTTCACACTCCCAAAGGTCAGCAACATATTTTATGAGGCTTGCTGCCAGCATGCATGCGTGCATGCTACCTTTGAATATAGCTCTGTTTATATGCATGTTTGTACATCCATCGCATAGGAGACTGTATTCCAGCATTTCAGGTTCCTTCATTTGCATATTTTGTGCAATTCATTTCTTTGGGATTCCTAATGCACATGTCATTTGTAGACAAAAGCATCTACCGCATTCCATGCATTTGCATAGTTAGGCATTTATCATCTTAGAATCATCCTAAACCCTGCATGCCACTGCTGTCTGTGCCAGTTTACATGAAACATCTATGAATCTCAGCCACCTTTCTCAGATGAACATACAAGCACTTCCTTACCCCTCTAATTTTTGCTAAATAAATAACTTCATTAATAAATATTATTATGAGTATCTTTAATACAGTGTTTAATAGAAAAAGGAAATGCATTAACTCCATTCAACACTGCTAAATAGAAGTATCTGCAAACTAAATTTGTTTTACATTAAAAGTAACAAGAAATCACATTATACACAGGAAAACTCTCTTGTGTTTACATACGTTTCCAAATTGTTATTTATTAAAATGAATAAAATGCCACTGCATTCTAACTTAATCTTAAGATTTAGGTTTTCCCACTGTTAATCTTCACTATATGCCCCACCATGCAACAATACTGAGTAATACTAAAACTAAATATAAGCATTTGCAAGAAATAATGTTACTAATACTTCAAAGATACATAAATCTTGTTTAGCAGAAAATTTTTTAATTTACTAACAAACATAAGTTTTAGTAACTTTTTGCAAAGTCGGGTGATATCTCTCATAATTACAAAAATTGCCATCAGGAAATATAGAAATAGTGACTTACTTCTTGCACATACAAATTTTTGCCTTCTGCATCTGTTCCCTGGGCAAATATTTCAGTGACTTGTATTTTAATAACCATACACGTACTACAAAATAGTTCTTGCTACCATAGTTTTCCAGTTCAGCCCTGAAAATTCACAGATAAATATCTTCTCACCTGATACAATTATCTCTTTCATTTCATCCAGTATTTTTCTGGAAGCATATGCATCTCTCAGTTTAATCCTTTTCTTGTTATTTTACTTCACCTGCAGTTGTACATACCTCAAGGATAATTATCTTTATTGCAAAAGTAAAAAAAATGAACTAAAACACGGCCAGGATAATTTCTTTCAGTCAACGATTTGCAATTTGTTTGTTTTATTTTTGCGATTTATCAGTCAGTACTAGGTGAACTGTTAGTCCTAGCTGCTGGTGTTGTGGTATATTGGATAATGATTCTTATCTTCCCAGCTGTCTTAGCAGAACTATCAAAGGTTAAAGTTTATTATTCTCGAACACCTTCAGAGTAGCAGGGAATGACAATTAAAATTTCAGTTTTCTTTATTTCTACTGATTATTGTCACTACAAATTTGAAGTGATGTTTCAATGTCATGTCTCAGTAATTATATATGACAAATATGGGTTTCCTTGGCAACACTGGTAAGTTTCTACCAGTTGCAACAATTTCATTAATACTTTTTTACTATAACATCTAAAAACCTCTATCAATATATGTCTAAATTCCCCATATTCAAACTCCAAGTCAGTCAATGGCAAGCATTTTACAAGTGTTTTCACCAAATATCTTTTGTAAAAGCATTGCATTCTAATGCGTTCATTTTCACATATTCCATCAGATCAATGTTGTGTAATTTGCTTAAGTTGTTTAATTGTCTCAGGTGCCTTCCCTGAATCCATCTAATCTGTTTAACAGTTTCTGGCTTTGACTTCCTGTCACTTAGAAACTCCACATGATCCATTACAAGCACTCCCACACAGTTCCTATACACTTCATATAATCCAGTCAGGTTCCACCATTTGATCGTACTGGTTTCTAAGCTATTTGTGATCATTGCACATTCAGCCTTTAACCATTTCTCTTTTTTCTTCATAATTTGTAGACCATCAAGGCCACCACACTGCAGTTCCAGACTAATTTTGTTTCTTAATACTCTGATTCCATGTCACATTTTAATCAACAGATGTACCTTCACCTTTCAGTGTGCCCAAATCCATATTGAATGAGCTATGTTTTTTTTTTTACTATATAGCAGCTTTACTGTTTAAATAAATGGAGGAATATAAGGATAATTCCACAAGCACTGTGCATGCATCCATAAATAGTAACAATTTGAGGTCACTTTTCCTGAAGCAATGAAACAAGCCTCTAAAATAATTTTAATCTGATTTACTTGAGGTCAGCTTTACTGAAGCAATAAGACAAGTTTCTGCAATCATTTTAATCTGATTTACTTGAAGCACACATGCACTGCAAATGCTTGCCTCTGATGGCCTATGGCAAAGATAAGATGAATCTGGTGAAAGAAGATATGATAACTGTGACTACTAATGTTAATGTCTGGGTTTCTTTTAATGAAAGCAACTTAGGCAGTGACTAGATACAGCCTGCTTTATGCAGATATTCAGTCTGTGGCTATCAAAAGACCATCTTTAATACTCCAATAAAGAAACCTTTTAGAATAGTTGATTGCAATCTGCTGAAGATAGATGCATCTAAAACTGATAATGTTGATATTTAAGCTCAGTTTAACTGTGTAAATGAGGGTATCTCATCATCTGAACTTCATACTGACCTGTTCTTTTCACAAGTACACAAATAGTATTGTGAATTCCAATGTTTTAGTTTCATTTTAACTACGCTACTGACACTAATTTACAGTGGATTTAAGTTGTAGGGAGGTAATATACATACATTAATGTTGTTGATGAAAGTGTCTTTAAGTTCTTTTAACTAAAGTGACCGGGGGGGGGGGGGTTGTGTTGCTGTTGATGGAGACGGTTTCCATTAAGCAGACATGCTAACACAGTGGCTTTTAATTCTGATATATTTACTTCATTTTATCGCATTACTTAAGGCAATGCTGTGTGACAAATCATAAGTCCTTCAGATGAAGAGTCCAGATTGTCTGTACCAAAGATGGATATATTTGCTGGTTTCTGAGCCATAGTTAATAACAGACAATGTGAATGCACCACGGACTTTCTTTCATGTATGAAAAACGTCAGTCTCACTTACTCCAGTTTTACTTTATAAAAAATTTAAGCAATATAATTTTACAGGTAATGAAAGCTATATAGCTATCTGTTATCACTGATCTTCCTCTATTATTTAATTTTCATATGCAGACAGTGGTATCAGATACACACTGTATCAGCTGCAAGTATCTTATAGCTATCACTTCTTCAAAGATAGTAAGGCAGCACCAAAAAACTACTTGTATCAAAATGGATATGGCTTTCCTTTAATATCCATATAGTCTGTCAACAATATAGATTTGAAAGTTGCATTCAACAAAATTTGCAGGCTTATCCTTTCTGTTTTATGTACCCATCACTGTCTGCTTCAATAAAACATTCATTGACTTCTAAGGTGTCAGGTATACTCTCCAGTCCAACTGGTGAATCTGGGCATTTTGAGGCAATGTTACAACTGCCTCATGTACACAGACAACCCTCTCCTCTTACCACCAAACACTAATACATGCGAGAGATGCAGAGGCTAAGCTCTCTCAACCCAAGACTGGATGAGACAGTCAAGAGGAGAAGGGAAGTACTGGCATCACACCACCAGTCTTGCATATACCCATTAAATCAGCACCGGCAAAAAACATACATAAATACACAAAAACATACTTGGAGGCTCTAAATAAAAATCTGCAAAACCAACAGAGACCTCCAAAGCAAACATCCAAGCAACCTCCACCCCCCAACACAAACCATGAAACACATACTTCACAAAACCAGTGTGCCATGCAATCACAGCCCTTAAGGCAAAATAACATACCCAACACACTTGTAATAGGTGGCTCTATAGTCAGGCACACTGACGTCCCACTCTCTAGGCTAAATAAGGAGAATGTTACTGTTAGCTGCCTGTTGGGTGCCAGGATCCGCCACATAACACAAGCACTCAGGTCACTCCAGAACAAGTACAAATATGACTCTGTCATTGTCCATGTTGGTGTGAATGATCTGAGCCGTACCTCCCTGGACTACATGAAAAGAGACATGGAAGAGCTCTTTGATCATATAGCCCAGGCTGGTATGACCCTGACCCAGAGCAGCATCCTGCCCTCACCAAGAATGATACCATGGTATAAAGAAAAAATTCTCGATTTCAACAATTGGCTAATTTTCTGGTGTCATTCAAAGGGGATCCAGTGTCTGTCCACCTGGGATGACATACTCGACAAGCCACGCTGCTTCGCTAGAGATGGCTTGCACCTGGCACCCTTAGGCTTTCAAATACTTGCCAAGGCTCTTGCCAACCCCATAGTGCCTTTTTTAGGCAAGGCTCAAAATACAAACCCACCACCGTAACTAGCACAAGTAACAAAAAACTGAGGGTAATGCTACTCAATGCCAGAAGTCTAAACTTCATAATGCATGCACTCGAGGCACTCCTCAGTATGGAGAAAATCGATATATGTGTGCAGTAACAGAAACCTGGTTTAAGGCTCCAGAGGGCACCCCAGCACTACCAGGCTACAACGCATACCCATACATTTCAGCCACAGAACCCAAGCCGAAATACAAAAGGCGGGGGCGTATCCATATTCATCAAGGATACCCACAATTAGTGGCACAGCACGATGCTTCAGAGATCATCCAAGTGCAGAAATCTGAAGAGTGACAGAGAAACACAAAAATCCAGGCAGAGTGGCAAACCCAACTAGTCCAAGTGCAGTGACCTGGTAGCCAAAAAATGAAAGTAGAGCAAAGATAATCCAAGTTAAGATCTTTATTCACATCAAATGGACAAAACGATATAACAAGCGCTTTCGCTCAGCTTAATGCTGAGCTTCCTCAAGTGCAACTAACAATAGGCAAGACTGCACTTCAAATTGTAGCTTGCTACAAATCACCCACCATATCCTAGGACCCCCATTCTGCATTTCTGGAAACACTGGGAAATATAAAGGTCCTACCAAACACCCTAATATTGGGTGATTTCAATTACCCAAACATTAACTGGGAGAACTACTCAAGTACTAACTCCCTTGCCCAAATTTTCCTAGAATTTATAAACTCAAATGCCCTGGTTCAACTGGTCAGCACTCCCACCAGAGGTGACAACATATTGGACCTGGTCATCACCAACATGGGCGACCGGTGTTCCACACCAGAGGTCAACCCCTCGCTGGTTAGATCTGACCATAAACAAATCACTTTGAATATCCATATTCCGCCCCCACGCCCGGACAAGAAAGCCACCATGATAAACTTTTCAAAAGCAAACTTCACGTTACTTAAGACCGAGGTGGAAAGTTTCAAAGCCCCCATTCTGAAGGATAACCCTGTCCAAGCTGCAAAATCCTTTACTAATGCATTCCATGGGCAGCTACAAGAATGCATGGATCATGCCATCCCAAGCAAAACCAAGACTCACTCCTTAAAGAAAAGGAAACCAGCCTGGTGGACTCCTGCCATAAACAAGCTATACAATAGAAGGAGGAAACTAGTACAGAAAGGAGTAAAATCCCAAGAAGGGAAGACATCCCTGATCAATATCAGCAGGAAACTACGATCCCTCATAAAATCATCCAAGGCAAGCTTTGAAAGAAAAATTGCCAAGGACTCCAAAGATAACAACAAGGCATTCTTTAGCTATGTCAAGAATTTAAGTGGCAGTGCTCAGATCTGCTTAGAGTTAGTGCAGAATGGCACAAAATACACTGAACCGACCAATATCGCCAACATCCTGGCAGACAGGTTCAGAGCAAACTTCACCACCCTCTCACCCTCAAAAGGGCCCATAGCCATACCAGAAGAATGTAGAGTCCCTGAAATCACATACATTCAGGTTAAAACAGCCGTCTCCAAAGTCAAAAACTCAGCATCAATGGGACTGGACGGTGTCCCAGTCTGTGTCCTACACAAGCTCAAAGATGAACTAACCCCTCACCTAAACACACTGTTCAAACTCAGCCTCTCCACAGGCTACATACCCATAGAGTGGCACACAGCAACAGTTATTCTGCTCCACAAAGGTGGAGCCACAGCAGACCCTGGGAACTATCACCCTATAAGCCTGACTAGCTTGGTCTGCAAGGTTATGGAGTGCATCATCATGGAACTCATTAACAGAGACATTGGGAACCTCCAAACACTGGACCCTACCCAGTTTGGCTTTGTTAAGGGCAGATCATGCCTCCTAAACCTGGTGCACTTCTTTGTGACAGTTACCAAGGCTATAGACGAGGGAAAGGTGGTACACACAGCCTACCTAGAACTTGCCAAGGCCTTCGACACCATTCCCCATTCTGGTATTATAGACAAGCTCACCAGCCTGAACATAAACCCCTACATCATAGGATGGGTTGCCAACTGGCTCACAGACAGAACCCACATGGTGAGAGGTGCGGGAGCTAGGTCTGTCTCTAAACTGATTACAAGTGGTGTTCCCCAGGGCTCAGTCCTAGGACCCCTCCTGTTCGGCATATACTTCTCAGAGGTACAGGCAAGCACAGGAGGACTATGGCTGACCAAGTTTGCAGACGACTGCAAACTAGGGCTATAATTGACTCTCCAGTTGACACAGACATCCTCCAAAAGGGTCTTACTGAGATGGATACCTGGTGTCAAAATCATAGCCTCATGCTAAATGCCAAAAAGTGCATAGTCATCCCCTTTGGTAAAAACAAAGTACCCACAAACTACCACATAGGTGGTATTCCCCTAAATACGGAAGACGTAATAAGGGATCTGGGGACCCAAGTAGATCGTAATCTCACCTTTGATAATCACATTGCCAAAGTGGTTAGAAAATCATTCTACATGGCCCACCTAATCACAAAAGGGTTTGCATCCAGATCAAAAGAGATCATTGTGCCCCTCTACTCATCACTCATCAGACCCACCCTCTACTCATCACTTATCAGACCCATCTTAGAGTACAACGCCCCATTTGTGATATAACTTACAAGACACCTGCAACAGCTGGAAAGACCACAGAAGTACCTCACCAAGAGGATCAATGGCCTCAAACAGATGCCCTATGCAGCTCGACTGAAGAAACTCCAGTTATACTAGGTTGATACCGCCTACTCAGAGGTGATCTCTGCCTGACATACAAGGCCACGTCCAACCCAGAATTGATGGACATGCTCCAACTAAAGAAAACCTTATCCCCTCAAGCCACATGCTCTAGGGATCCAAACCTCACCACAGCAATAAATAGGATGTGTTGGAGGGATAGATTCTTGCCCTAGAGACTTCCCATGCTTTGGAACAAGATCCCAATCTACATTAGGCAGAGCTCCTCGCTAACACTCTTGAAAAGAAACCTTGATGAGTGGATGGGAAACAGAAAGTTTACCTCGGGGATCACTTCAGTGGCTCTGCTGGACAAAGGCACAGGGAACTAGTCTAAGGGGACGGCGAAAGCCAACACATTCTGGCTAGGCTTATAAATGCCTTCGGGCAGGTAGCCTAGTACCCACCTATGAACCTATAACTTCCATATCTACTATTCTTTTATTTGCTCCATCTTCAAAATAATAAAGGAACTATATTATCTACCTGTGTTGGGCAAACTACCGTTTAGACAAAGAGAGTGGGGTCATTCCACTACAGGAAACAATGCCCCTCCTTATACAGACCGTGACTGCTTTTGGCTCAGCAACAGGTAGGATAGCATCTGCTAAACTAGGCCCAGCCTGCTGGAACAAGTAACATCTAACATTTCAAATGAACAAGGACCGGTATTGCTTTACAACAAAACTAAAGGAACACCTGTTTACACAAAGCAAATGCTGTAAGCAATGCTTGGTTGCACATGTGAATATGGATAACTTAGTTCACTAAATCTATTTTGTCTTCAGTCATTCTTCCCTATCCCTGTGTCATTGCACTAAACAATATTTCTGATTACCTCACCTGTATGCAATTATTATATCACAGCTGTTTAGCTAATTATTGCCTTTTGACGCTGCTCTAACTCCTGCTGTACAGCTGATTATATTTGTCTTATTTTTCTTTATACCCAGTTAGGAGATGTGCTTTTTGATGTATTTGGGATCCATAAACTATTTACATGCTATGTAACAGGTTTATATGGCTACTAGAAAATAAAATATTCATCAACAAAACATATGCAAGCCTGCTAAAAGCAATACAGAGTGCCATAAATAGAGCTATGTGTTAATGCAGTGTAATGCTCCATGTCAAAAAGCATGATGGGAAATTCTTATGATGTATTCAAGGGCCGCAGTGCATATGATATTTAACTACTGCATTCTACTTTTACATGTGAAAGACTTTATTGGTGGGAAGAAGATCAATTCACATCATGTAAATGTTTTATTTCATTTTCTAGTTCATTTTGAAGGTACAGACACGAAACATAATTCACTTTACAGGTTACTGTTTAATTGAAAACAAGAATGCACATTTAAAGGGAATGTAGCATATTACATTCAGCTCTGTTACAAATGAAATTTTGCTGCACAATGTATATACTCAGATGTCACTGCCACTAACCTTTTCTTTCACAATTATCGTATGTGTTTGTCAAGAAATTGGTTTAAGCAATTATGTCTTTCCTCTTTATCTATATAACCATAACAGCTGTATAATTTTAAAGTGTCTGCAGGGGGATCATTCTCCTAATTTAGGGTCACAAATTATCTGTTTTGCCCTAGAGTTGTGAAAGTTTGTTTTGCTATTAAATATATGTGCAGCCATTCATAAAAGAAGATTAATACAAAACAATATAAGTCTCTCATAGAATGGAATAGAAAGAATTTCTTGTTCTGTTGGTCATATTGCAACCAGACTGTACTTCTCATTAAAGAGCCATGACTACTTATATTGAAATACCTGTAGGAAGACAGTAAAAGAAAAGCAAATAAGACTACCTAAATATACCTACCATCTCTGCCTTTCTCTCTATATATAATATATGAATATCAAGTAAATATACTTAGCTCTGTCTTCATACACATATATTATACCCAACTATCCATTTCTCCCTCTCTCTCTCTCTGTGCATATGTGTGTGTGTAGGTATATGATGTAAGTTGATCTTAAACATGTTACATTGATTCTCTTATCCATGAAAAAAGAAAACTTATCAGTTTTCAAAAGATCAGCAGAAAACTGCACATGATCCAGAACATAATTCCTGAGGATGGAAATTAAAAAAGTTTCTTGTCACAGAAACGCAAGCTACACCATCACTGAGCAACCACTCATATAAACTCCAAAATCACAAAACAGGAGGGAAAAGATTTAACTGCTGCCTCACTCTAACAGCAATCATCTAGGATTGAAAAAACAGCATTCAGCAATATGTAAAACTGATGAGTGTGACTATCTATCTATATTACTGAGATGTATTCAAATGCAACTGATACTCAATGCTAACAGTTGCTTTCTGGTCAATGTGCATAACACTTTGTTACTTCAGTTTCCTTTTTTCCTTGAAGCTTATGACTGATGCTATTGTTCCTCTCTTTGTAGTCTTCCTTGAAATTCAAAAGGATTTTCTGTTACCTACTCGTATAAAATTTAGTAGCCAAAACAAAACAAATATTATGATATTTTAAGGTATACTACATTGCAGGTTCCAATCATTGTAGTGAGAAAACCACCAAAATCAGGACTGTCATTTAATTTAGTATTCTAACATAATCCTTCCTTGTTTTTTTTTCTTTCTTAGCCATCAGCTCTCATTATCACACTGCTATTTCTTATAAAGATGCCAGTTTGTTAAGTGTTTCGTCACTGTTATCTGGTTAAGGAGGTTATGAGAATGTGTTTATAATTATTAAGCATGGCTGCCAATATTGTATATAGCATTACATAGCGTGCAATATGTAACAGTGACATTCTGGTTAAGAAACTGACCTGCATAGGGGCCAATGGAATTTTTATTTTATTTTTTTTATTTTTTTCCCTTTCTTTTTCAAGTATAAATAATTAAATAGGAGTGATATGGTTGCAAAAGTGTACCAGAGTCAACATCATGCTTGACCTGGTACGAAGGAGGTATCGTTGTCTCAACTCGAAAATAAAAGAAGCCGTGTCAATGTAAAACTTCAAAGCCTGAAATAAAAGAAAAAAATGCAAAATGCCAACCAGGCCTGGGCCTTCATATAACTAAAACATGTTCTCCTTTAAAAAAAAATCTAAGATATGTAATAATGGTAAACTGCTGTTAATTACTGCTTTAATTTGAACAGAATACTTAATCTGATTTCTGATTGAATTCATTACACTCCTCCATTAAACTGTACGGACAAATTTGCCTTTACAGAGAATATCATGCAAAAGAAAATACAAAGATTTATTCATAAGCAGTTTTTTCTCAGTTCAGTAGTAATCTAAGTAGTGATAAAAGTCAGATTTCTGTGCTGTGAATATAGCTGTTTCTATTACGAAGAAAGAGAGGAGGTGTTAAGAATGCTAATATATGTCAGCGTAGCCTACACAAACACAAACGCCCACACTCCAGCTAAAGTCAGTCACTAACCCTCCCTTATTCTTTGTAGAGCAAAGCTGCATGATGTCCACATCTGTAATACAGTAAGGGAGCCACACATGCAAATAAAATTCACATCACGACAAGCACGGTCTTGCTCCAAACTATTCAGTGTTCCCAGAGGCTTACAACATTCATTCACTACTCCCTTCCCTTACTGCCTCCACTAGGACTTAATGGAAAATCTGACAATTACACACAAAAAAAGGGTTAAAAAGAATAAGATGGAAATCTGCTAATGGTCCAAAGGTTTACAACAACAAAGTAAAAGGCTTATTAATGGAGCACAGGACAAACAATGCTGCTTAGATAAACGGTTATTACTGATATTCTATTAAAACCATAGATATTGTCCTGTGCTGCTAAATGACTATCTACTCAAGGGGCTAATAATTCTTTCTGCAGATTATTCTGAATTAGATGCAGTAACCCAATAACTATATGGATTTAGTAATTCAGGAAAATGTATAACACTGAGCAAGAGAGGAAACAATTTAATGAATGGAATGAGAAACAGAGAGGATTTACTAGTGTCAGATAATGGCTAAGTAGTATCTGCACGATATTTTTGAAATTTACAAAGGGGTATCTCGACTGGATTAGTACAATGTTGTAATAGTAGGCATTGCGGTTTCTATGTAGCTGGCTTTCTGGTTCGATTCCCAGTGAGGGCTATACTTTGACATCTTCACATCTCAAAATAAATAAGTGGGTCTTCACTGTGGGCTCCGCCTTACCCTTGAATGCTAATGACATGCAGAAACATGAACTGGCAATCCTCCAAACTCCCCACAAGAGTGGCTGTAGTGGGCATGTGAGTGTATGTGCAAATTTCAATGGACCAGTGTCCCATCCTGGACTTCTTCCAGGATTTTTATTCAGGGAGTGCTGTGATGCCTTGAACAGGATAAAAGAGATAATGAACATAAATGAAGAAATTAATTTATGGTTTGTTTTTATCATACTGTCTCATTCTTAGCCTTGAAATCTTTGCTAGGCACCAAGAAGAAACGGCAATGCAGGGAGCAACTCAGACTTACTTACTTCTATTCTTGTTGACAAGTGAGGGTTCATGAAACCTTATTAGAAAACAACTAAGTTAACTTTGCAATCCTTATCAATGGATCTTCAGGATATTATTTATTACTTATTATTTATTTTATTTTACATTTGTTGACCAGGTTAGTCTAGCTGAGCTAATAGCACTTTTCAGTGGAGACCCGGTGAGAAAAGCTCCACAAATTTACAATGAAATTGTATAAGTAAAATGAAAAATAACAAAAAAAAATAACATTTTTAAGTTGGAAACATAAATCAACAGAGACTATTTACAGAGTTTAAGTTGACATTACACTTAAGATATGTGCAGGAACAGTATGGAAGTTTATCATACAGTACACTAACTTTAAAATATAGTCAAGGAGATTGCTGTTACTGAAGAGCATAGAGACAGTAATTAAGTAGAGAATATTTTTAGGACAGAAAAATTAGCTAGTTGAGGTGTCAATCAGGGCTAACATGTAACAGAAACAGAACCAGTACAAGGCAGGTAGTAAGTTACAATAGCAGAGGAAGACAGTTTATGGATGGTGAGTACAGTGGCAAGACCAGTTACCTTTTAGGTACTCTTTGGTGGCAGATTTTAATTCACTGAGTTGTTTAAGTGATCTAATTTCCAATGGGAGTTTGTTCCAAGAGATGGTAGGGCGGTAGCTATAGATATTTTGACCAATTTTGCTATTAGGTTTATATATTTGTAGTAGGTTTTGTACAGAAACTCGGAGAGTTCTAGAGGGAGTATAGAAGGAAATTAGAGGAGATAGACTGGGACAGAGGTTTGACTGGTACAAAACAGAGTGGACAATATGAAGCTGTGAGAAGAGAAGCTGGTGGGTAATTCAAGTCAGTTCAAGTGTTTGAGGCAGTGATGAGATCTATAGCTTTGATTTGCAGCAAATCTGGTCACTTTTCTATAGGTATTCTCCAGCTTAGTTAAGAGAGAGGGTTGGAGGTCAGAGAGGATCTGAGAGCTATACAATAGGTTTGGTACCAGATAGGCATGAAAAAGGAGACTAGTTTTGTTTGATAGGAACTTTTTATTTCAATATAAGAGGACACATTTTTTATGGGTTTTCTTAATACAATTATTAACATGCAAATCAAATTTCAGTTGGTAATCTATCATTACCCCTAGAAGTTTTGTGTTGGGTTCAGCGATTATAGATGTTTCATTTAGAGAAAGGATAGCAAAAGTGGATTTAAGATTGTGTATGTTTTTGGGAAGAAAAAGTAAGAGTTTGTTTTATGGGGTTTCAGAAGTAGCTTTTTAGAGAGCCAGGACTTTACAGAGATGAAGGATTTCTGTGTAACAGAATGTAAGTCAGTGGGAGCGTCTGCAACAGAGATGACTGTAGCGTCATCAGCATATTGGAAGAGGGTTGACTGAGGGCAGGAGGTGTAGAGTTGATTAGTAAAAATATTGAAGAGTAGGGGACGAAGAATAGATCCTTGGGGAACACCCATTTTGATAGGGAGAGCAGGAGAGAAAGCAGACAGCCATTTTACTGATTGAAGACAGTCTGTGAGGTAGCTAGCAACCCAGGCAATGGTAGAGGTGGAGAAATTAAGGTTAGTGGGTTTGTCCAGAAGAAAACGGTGAGAGACTGTATCAAATGCTTCAGACAGATCTAGAAATAAGCATGACACTAGTTTATTGCTATCTCTGGTGAGAGAAAAAGTGTTGATAAAGCAAAGAAGGGCAGTAGTGGTGCTATGTTATGGACGAAAGCCATGCTGTGTGGGGGTGAGCAAATTTTCTTGTAATAGATGTTCCATGACTTGCTTATGGATGCATTTTTCTAATATTTTTGAGAGAGGTGACAGGATGGCTATGGGTCTGAAATTGGTGATGTCTATGAAGTAACCTGCTTTGTGTATAGGTAGGGTATAACATATTTCCCCGATATAGGTGACTTAAGATTCCGAGACTGACCAGTTTATCAGAACATAAACTGGGATGGCTAGAGAGCCTGCTGCTATCTGAAGGAATATAACACTGTATAGAAAGCATGTTGGTTATGTGTGTGTGTTTGTGTCATCCCTTATAGATCAGCAAGGTTTATAGTTTCTCTGTGTCTCAAAACACCCAAATCTATCAAAGACTTCATGTGTGCAGCATCAAAGGTAGGCAACTAATGAAACAGCTGGTCTTTGTAAATAAACCCGGCCATCTTGGCTTGCTCATGAGCAGACAATATATATGGTTTATGAAAAGTTTGCTGTTGACCTGAGTGCCATTATTGCAAATATCCAGTTAAGGTTAAGTCATCAGTGTACTGAACGAGGGTAACATTTTTGGATTATAATGAGGTCATCGATGAATGTGTTGAAAACTATGGTGTCTAGTATAGATCTTTGTGGATTTCTATACTAGTTTCAGGCAAGAAGGTGGAGAATCATTTTCCCATTTCACTGCATATGCTCTCTTTGAGATTTAACTATGGAACTACTGCAGTGAAGAATTGGTAATCCCTAGGAATGAGAGTTTATGTAAGAGTTTCTGCTGGAAGATAGTGTCAAAAGCTTTTGATAAGTCTAGGAAGATGGTGAAGACTAGACTTCCAGCATTTCTATGAGTATTGACAGTTTTAATATAGTTCAGCAAAGTAGGAGTTGTGCTGCAATAAGAAAGGAAGCCATGCTCGTTTAAAGACCGAAGCAGGTTATCTATTAGATAGTTGAGAAGTTGGGTATAAAAACATTGTTTTAATATTTTTGATAGGGACAAAAATATGATAATATATATAGTTTGAAAGATCTGTATTGATTCCATCCTTATGCAGTGGAAGAATGAATGATTTTCTCCTTTGTGAGGGGACTTTACTTTCAAGTATGGATTATCAGAGTTGAAATTGCATATGCAATAGATACAGCTGTTATTTTAAGATATTCTCCACTTAGATTGCCAGAGTATGTGCGAGTGTGCGCAAGTGCACGCGTGTGTGTGTGTGTGTGTGTGTGTGTGTGTGTGTGTGTGTGTGTGTGTGTGTGTGTGTGTGTATGTGTATACCTAAATATATGCTTAAATACCTATTGCTTACATAACAATTTTAGCATAATGGTAGCTGGTCCCTTCAAATATGCTAGCCATGAAAGGGTAGATATTATAGAGATGGCTGGTTCATTTATGATTAGCATATAAACAAGCAAGGAAGTTAAGTGTAGTAAGAGAAGCTGTAATGAGGGGTATTTAAAGCAGAGTGTCCTAGTAAAGAGCAGATTTGTGCCTTTTGTGTCTGAGAAGGATCCATAAATGAACCCAATCAGAGTTAATCAGATGAGAAATACAAACAAAGGCAATCCAGAGGGCATCCTTATAAATGACGGAACCAGACGCTTGACAGGAGAACCCAGCTGGACTTATTGATGCCTTGTGCAACAGATAAAGCTGTTTTGCTGCCTCCTTTTGCTGGAATTGAAGAATCTTTGTTGTTGGAATAGGGAATAGTGCTCATCTGTAATTTGGAACTTTCTGTAAATACTGCTTTATTTCCGCAAGCTAATGTATCAGTCCTAAATAGAAATGAAAACTGCATCTAAGTGTACAACATTGCAGTGCAGTTAAAAAAGGCCTTTCTGAATGGCGATTTTTTGCACTTTAGGACTGTAGAATGATTTATCTGATAAAACTGCATTTGTTTCTAAGCCTAGTTTCTCAATATTTTTTTTTTAAGTTGCAAAGCTAATTCCACTGACTCCTTTATCTCACTGCACACTACATATTACAACCTTTCTATCTACTCTATGGGAGAGAGATGGGGATGGGGCGGGCTATCAAGATCATAGGTACGGATCTAGGCTAATGACTACCAAGGGGCTTTATGAGCCTAATCATACTTCCTGAATGTGTCTGATACATTTTGGCACCATAGAGTTATTTTAAGGGGTATAGAGGTTTGGGCATGGGTGATCAAGCATTTACAGGGCAGCCTCTGCCAAGCAGAGATACAGGTGACAGACCAGAGGGAAATTTCTGATTTCCCATCCACTGAATCTGAACATTATTACACCTTGCCTGCTGATGCTTCTATTGGCAGTCAGGGAAAGGAGCAGAGAGTGAAGCTCACAGATGGTAGAAACACAGATAATCATCTGCTGCTGAATTTCTCTGCAAAGATGTTAGCAATATCCTAATGGTTTGAGGAGCTGATTCCATTCTAGTTGATGCAATGCAGGACATTATTTCTGAGCTACTTTACATTATTAAAGAATGTCTTCTAAGTATCCTTTGCCAGTGTTACAGTTTTTTACTTATAATTAGCTATGCAGGCTATGATCTTCTTACTGAGTTTTTTATTGACTCTAGAGAAGTTAGTTGACACCACAGTTTTTGTTCCATTTGTTATGGCTATGAAGTCTGTTTATAGATGAAATTCCTGAAATTCCAAAACAGGGAGTTAAATTGTATTTGCTTCAAAATGGAATATGAACATATATGCAAGAGTTGTGATGGACATATAAAGTTTGCATATATGGGGCAGTATTTGCTACAGTCCAATGAAATGGTTGCACTGCTATGTATCCAATAGATGTATACGCCAGAAACAGTAGTCCCTTCTCTCTCCTGAGAGGAACCAGCTATATCATTTTCAGATTTAAAGTGACCAAAACCAAAAACAGAGCTTTTAAGTCAACGCAAAACACTCTAATGTAGAGATGTGCTATTACCTGCATGCTATGGAATTGTTTTTCTAGTCAAATCTGATGGAAGAGTTCAAGGCAGGTTGGTCATGTCAAGCGGCAATATCTACAAACGTGACAAGTTTAAAGCAGAAGACACATGTACACAGGACAATTAAATGCTGTCACTGCTATGTAACCAACAGCAGTAAAATTCAGAAACAACAGTGGCAGTAACTCCTTCACTTACCAGGGATATTCTAGCTAGACCAATTTCAGCATGTACACTGTAAAGAGATGATGGATAAAATGCATATCTACTCACATAACAATAACCCTTAAATTCCACTGGAACAATAAAAATACAACAAGTTGTAGTGATTTTTCAATGTTATTTGAAAATTCACAAAAAAAAATCCAGAATTTAGACTGTGCAGTGGAAAAACATGAGACTTTATGGAATTTGGTGTTTAAGGCCATGGCCCTCACTCACTACAGCTATTTCATGTCAGCTGATGTCATTAATAATTTAGAATCTGCTTTGATCATGCTTATATATCGATTCACTGAAAACTATAAGATAATTCTGGTAATGACTGCAAATTATGCTTAATAGTCATGGGTATAATTTAAAAAATTTCAGCCCATGAAAATGAAATTTCATTTTAATAATGTTAACTTGGTCCTCCCAAATACAGACTAGTTACAGAATCATTGGAATATTGGCAAATTATTTCACAATTCCAGTTGTTTGACCTAAGCCTGTGGAAAAAAATAAACTTGTAAACTATCTGTTATCCAACTGATGGTTCTTAAAATGGATGATTAATTTTCATCCTTAAAGCCTTCTCTATGGCCAACACAGGCACATAGTGTCCCCACAGAGTGAAAGACTGATTCAGCTAAAAGAAGGGACTATCAAAAGCATTTATCGACAAGTAAAATGTAACAACAGCAATATAAAAAACAACATTGGGAAAAAAACATTTACAAATAACCTGTTTAAAAATAAAACCTTTTTTGAATGGGAGCAAATCTGTGTGATTAATGCATATAACTATCATTTTCTAAAAATTCCATTTTCAATTGTTTTTATTTTTTTTTAATATTGAATATAGTTAGTAAAGAAAAAGGGTATACAACTGTGCATTTAACTAAAGTTTGTCTGATTCAAATGCAAGTAATGAAAAACATGTTGTTTTACTCATTACAACATGTGATACAGGACTAAATTACCATATTAGTCTTACTACATTTATATTTTAAATAATTACTGACTGTTTGGCTGCAAGCTTTTTCTCAGTAAGGAATGTAATCCATACAGCATGCATAAGCTGGCAGTTTCTTTGGTAATAAATAAAAATAATCACAACTGCGTTTTCAGGCTTATGCTGCTGTCATTAATTTGTTTAATATGTGTATTTCCGTAGGTTGTTAAGAAAGGTTACCAAAAAGATTGCAGCCAAACAAATGGCTAGTAATTATTTAACAGAAACAAATCTGATTTTTTTTAAACAACATGCATAACTACAACCAAGCAAGATATTGATGAACTTTTGATGTAATTTTTTATGATTGTACAATAATGGTAAAATAAAAAAATAAAAAATCCTTACTTCTAGTGTTCCATGCTCTCACCCTAGAAGACAACATTTACATAACTGTAATACATTAGGAATCAATGAACATGTCAATACACTTATATAATTGCAATATTCAGTGTAGCAGGAATCAGTCATCAGGTCAATGATTCCTGTTTCGCCCTCTGCAACCCCCACACCCCCCTACTTATATATACTAACTCTGAGGTCACACTAAACACACAAAAAACACCACTACACACACACACACACACACACACACACACACACACACACACACACTAAAATCCCTACCCAATACCCTTACATAAATACCACTTACACGAAACCCCAGATAAATCCACAAACCGCATCGCACGTCACAGATTCGACATTTCCGCATTCGACATAGTGCAGTTTGGCGTAACTGCGCTTTCCACTATTCAGTCTTGAAATACTGAAATTCGAGACATTTCAGTATTTCGAGATTGTCTAGTGCACCCCTCATCTTTCACTGTCATAAAAAGAAGTGCACATCTCAATCTGTATCTAGGTTTTGCATGTACATCCTATATCAGAGTTACAAATTAGGTTGCCATCCACACTAACAAGTAGCTCATTACATTCCTTAATGATTCTCAGGAGAATAAGACACAAAGTTACAATCATGGTGTATTATAATCAAATACAAAAGAATCTCAAGGTATTAAAAACAATCAATGAAAATGAGTTAGAAAGACCATGATCAGGAACGTAATACATATCATCATGACTTTAGTATAGCAAAACTACATATACTCTAAGTGTAAGATATCGGAAAGAAAATAAATCACAAACTATTTTATGGAATTTTTACATAAATGTAAATTAACAAATACCATGAAACAAACAAAAGAATAAGTCCATTTCTTTGATAGTTTACCTAGCAGATTTACATACAGTTATAAGAATAAAGTGAGACTAAGCAACAGGTAATTAAAACATGTGTATACTTCAGAGAGTGTTGCTGAGACCCTGAGTCATACCTGCTAGATTTTAAATTATTTTGATCTGGCAGTTAGTGCAGAGGTTAAGGTTGAGAGCTGTAGTTCATGTGGTACAGGGTTTGATTTCCCCAGCCCTCATATGCCTACTATGAAACCATAAGCAAGTCACTTAATCAGGCATTGTTCCTGGGTCATCCCTCAAAAAGGACTGCATGTTCAAGGGGATTTTCAGTCTAACAAGATTATTATTAATTGTTAACCAGATACAATTCTAATAGCACCAAAAAAAAAAAAAAAAAATCAGCATACAAACCAGGCAAGTAAATCATGTTGAAACATCAAATGTGTTACATTAGCTTGTCAGGGAAAGAGGTAAGGACATGGGTAGTAACAATAATAACTAGCATCAAACAGAAATGATGGCATTGACATGTACTGGTACTTTCACAAATACATCTCACTAGCTGAAAATAGTTGTTCAAGAACCCCAAAGAAGTATCAATCGGTATAATTGTACTACATGCCATCGGGATGCTGCATTAAATACTTGGTAATTTTAGTCCTCACAAATATATGACCAAAAGCTAGGTTTAAATAAGAACAGTAGGATTCCCAAAAAGAGTATCTTGGAAACTATAAACAACAATAAAAATAACAGACTGTCAAAATACTTAACTATTTTGCCCTGCAATTACAAGTTTCCACTAAAGGACGTTAGAACATATATCAACCAATTGTCGAGAACAGTATAATGCCTCTAATAAATCCTTCATATAAATTATTTCTTTGTTTCAATGTAAAAAATATATACATCTGTAAATATATATATATATATATATATATATATATATATATATATATAGTGAGTTTGTCACAAAATCATTTTAGTGAACTGAGACCTCATTCAGTTAAAATACAAGGACTCATAGGTGATATGAAATCTGAAGTGTTTCAACAGTTGATGTGATTTGTGATCCCCAAAAAAAAAAAAAAATACTCAGAATCAGTTATGAATAAAATAAACAGTATTTTACATGACTCTCTCAATTCATTAAAAATAAGGAGGATTTGTTTTACGTACAAAAAGAAAAAAACATGTAGATTTTTCTCAAAATCATTTTCTACCAAGTGAAACAAGTTTTAGAAAACTTTGCAAAATCTTTTCAACTGGAAATATTCCTAGACAAATAGGATATGCCAAAAAAGGGAATCAGGTTCACAATATGAATATTATGAATGATAGGCACTCGGTGTGCTACCTTGCCACTCATACTCTGTAATAAGCTGAACAAGCTGACACAATGTATTAAATACATATGACCACATACAGATAGATAGATAGATAGATAGATAGATAGATAGATAGATAGATAGATAGATAGATAGATATAGCTGGTGATTCCCTGCTGTGCATTTCCACTCACCCTCCCCTTTGTTGATCTCCTTTTTTAAACCTTGCGATTTTAAGCTGCCCACCCCTGCTGTAAATTGAACTTAATACGCTCCTCTCTTTCTACACTGCTATTGATATTCCAAATTATTTATTTGTCTTTCCTTGTGCTTATATTGAAAAAGTGCATTTTCACTCCCATTGTCTGTTCTACTTGAGGTCAGTGGATTTTCCATCTAATGCACTGGGAAGTAGCCTAATATGTTTAGGACGGAGAAATACCTGAGATTTCTGAATGTAGTTTTATTGGCTGGATAGCTTATTAATCAGCTTATCTTGTTTTTAATACCTTTATTAATTCAATATAATTAAATGGATCTTGGCTCATTTATTCAAAGTTAAGTACTTTTACTGAATAATCACACTTTTATAAACTGTTTAAAGTACACTACACTACACTACACAGTATCTATACCTTTAAGTTTGTTTGTAGTAGCATCCTGTACTGTTTAAGTTTGTTTGTGGTACATTTCGCTGCTGAAACTCCTTTACTGTGCTTTTACATTAGCAGAACTGGGATTATTCATCTAGTGGCAGTAGGTGTTTACCTGGTCTATCTGAGTTGGGAAACACACAAAAGGGCTCTAAGTATTTTTTGCACTTCTCTGCATTTTATTTGCACCATTCTGATACCTAGAAAGCCTACAGTAGATTCAGACCTGCTGAGTCTAGCCTGTTATTGATACACTCCAGAATTAAACTAGTCATCTTACATTAATAAGGGCTCCCTTGCACCCTTGTGGCAGAAGTGTGGATCCAGCCTTATCTGAGCTGCGGCTTGCTGGAGGAAGGTTCATTGTGTGCTCTCCTATTGGTAGAATAGCTTAAAAGTGTTTAATTTCACATGCATTTAAGCCTCATGTTTGCAGAGGATTGCACTCAATTAACTGGAGCTGCACTATGTTTGGCGTCCTTTGCCAGAGGTCTAGAGTGTTTCTGCTTTAATCCATGGCATATATTTTGTGATTCTTCTGCACCTTTTAAACTGTGTTTTATTAAATTGTTACATTTTTTTTTTTTTTGGTGTTTGTGACTGCTTCATTGTCTGAACTTGATTTGCACTATTCTGATATCTAGACAACAGAGAATACATTCAGACCTACTAAACTTACCCTGTTATTGATACACTTGAGCACTAAATCAGATATCTTACATTAAGAAAGGCTCCCCTGCACACTTGTGACAGAACAGTATGGATCCAACTTTGTCTGAGCTGGGGATTGTGGGAGGACGTTTCATTGTGTGCTTTCCTATGGTAGATTAGCTTAAAAGTGTTTTAATTCCACTTGCATTTAAGCCTTGTGTTTGCGCATAGCAGTGCACCATGCAACATTGGTTAGCCATGCCCTGTATAGATGCAAATGCCTTGAAACTCAATTTTTTCATAGACATCTGTCAGTAGAATGCTCCCAAGCTTCCCTACTGCACTACCAGTGCACTGGCCAGCATTGCCACACATATCAGCCATAGCCTTCGATAGAAAAAGCACCTTTGTTAGTCCTAGCACAAAAAAATGGTCAAACTAGCTCACTCCATTACCTAATAACACATATGGTAAAAGTCTGTTGTAATAGAGAGGCAGTTTCCTATCATTTCACTGGCCAGCCTGATTGACATGGGCATCCTGAAGCAATGGAGTAATTGCCTTATATATACTGACAACCACTTACTCATAAAACAAATACCCTGTGTGAGAGATGTTATTAGACTATGAAATTGGGATCAATTCTCCCACATAACAATAAACTGTTTATCAAACAGGTTGTTAGCACACACACACTTCACCTCTCACACAAAATTATGTCCTAACACAAACACACATATGCAAAGGTACTCACTACAAGCCTATCAAAAAAATCATTGACCTCCCAAACGTAAACTATTTGCATATACTGCTATGCAAACAGAAACCACTACACATAATAACACACACACCAATGTCTCAGCAAATAAGCCTCTAAGGCAAAACACCTCAAAACCTAACATCTTGATCATATGCAAATCCTTAGTGAGACAGATAGATGTCTCCCTTACTAGGCTGTACAAGGTGAAGACCATGGTCAGTTGCCTGTCTGCTGTCAGGATCTGTCAAATCTCCAAAGGTGGTGGTGTTTCCATATTCATAAAGGATGTGCACACCTCCGGACTGGTGGCCCAAAATAATGCATCAGAGATATTTCAGGTGCAGATAACATTGGGTAATACAGCAGTTCAGGTTGTAGCCTGCTATAGGTCCCCAACCATGTCCCAAGACTCGCACTCCACGTTCCTAAGAACCCTGGAGAATATTAGGGTCCAACCTAACACTCTCATACTGGGCGACTTCAACTAACCCTCCATTAACTGGGAAAACCACTCATGTACCAATACACTTGCCCAATGTTTCCTGGAATTCATTAATTCCATTGTCCTGGACCAGCTCATTCTTACCACCACTGGAGGTAGCAACATCCTTGACCTGGACATTACTAACATGGGCGACCATTGTTCTACACCAATAGTCAACTCTTCCCTGGTTAGATCTGACCACAAACTAATCACCTTAGAAATCCACATCCCACCCACACCTCCCGCAAAGGTAACCACCATGAAAAGCTGACTTTGGGCTCCTAAAAACAGAGGTGGCTAACTTCATGGCACCCATGCAAATGGAGAATAGTTGCATGACCGCCAAATCATACACCAATGCACTGTACAAACACGTATGCAAATGCATGAATCACACCATAGTCAATAGAACCAAGAAGCTCTCCTCCAAAAAAAGAAAGCCAATTTGGTAGTACCCTGCCATAAACAAACTCTACAACAGAAGGAGGAAACTGATGCGGAATAAGGTGAAGTCCCAAGACTGGAAAAACTCCCTTATTAGCCTCAACAAAAAGTTGAGATCCCTCATCAAATCCTCTAAAGCTAGCTATGAAAACAGAATTGCAGATAGTAAAGACAACCACAAGGCCTTCTATAGTTATGTAAAGAATCTCCACAGCAATACCCAGATTTGCTCTGAGCTACTACACAATGGTACCTCCTATACTGAGACAACAAATATTGCCAATATACTGGCTGACAGATTCAGTGCCAACTTTACCCCTCTCGCCCCCCCAAAGGACCAGTCACAATACCAGTAGATTGCCAGTATTACTGCTGCACAGGTTAAAACAGCAGTGTTCAAGGCCAAGAATACAGCTTCTATGGCACCTGACAATATCCGTGGCTGTCTTCTACATGAACTACAGAGTGAACTGGCACCTCACCTGTGTGCCCTATTCAATCATAGCCTCGCCTCAGGCTTTGTCCCTACTGAATGGCACACTGCTCCAGTCATCCCTCTCCACAAAGGAGGAGTGACTACAGACCCTGGGAACTATCGCTCCATTAGCCTGATGAGTCTGATATGCAAAGCTATGCAATGCATCATCATGGACCTAATAAACATGGATATAGGGAATCTCCAAACTCTGGATCCACACAGTTTGGTTTTGTTAAGGGTAGATCATGCCTGCTCAACTTGGTCGACTTCTATGAGTCAGTCACCAGAGGTGTGGATGAAGGCATGGTGGTTCATACAGCCTACGTTGATCTGGCCAAGGCCTTTGATACCATTCCCCACTCAGGAATCAAAGAAGAACTCACTAAGCTAGGCATCAACCCCTATATCACCAGGTGGTTTGCAAACTGGCTCACAGATAGAACTCGCAGTGTGAAAGTAGCTGACTCCAAGTCAGACTGCTGACCAGTCACAAGTGGAGTCCCACAGGGTTCGGTCCTGGGTCCTGTCCTGTTTGGTATCTACTTCTCTGAAGTCCAGGCCAACACGAAGGGACTCTGGCTGACAAAGTTCACAGACAATTGCAAGTTGGGAGCTATTATTAACTTCCCAAATGATGTTGACACCCAAAGAAAGGTCTCACTGAGACCAACAACTGGTGTCAGAAGCATGGCCTTAAGCTCAATGCCAAAAAATGTCTTGTCATCCCCTTTTGGGAAAAACCCAGTTCCCATGAATTACCACATTGATGGTAGTCCACTGAACACAGATGGTGTTATGAGAGATATGGGAACATAGGTTGACAACAACCTCTCTTTTTCCCACCACACTGCCGCTGTGGTCAGAAAGTCCTTCTATGTGGCACATCTCATTACTAAGGGTTTTGCATCCAGGAAGAAAGAGGTCATTGTCTCCCTCTACTCTTCCCCCATTAGGCCAATCATTGAGTACAATGCCCCATTTGGCATGTACCTCACTAGACACTTGCAACAACTGGAGAGGCCACAAAAGTACCTCATAAAGAGGATCCTGGGCCTTAAACACTTGTCCTATATGGACAGACTCAAAAAACTCCAACTATACTTTGTCTTATATCGCCTACTTAGAAGCAATCTCTGCTTGACTTACAAAGGCATGTCTGACCTAGCTCTGTTAGAAATACTACATCTAAAGAAATCCCAATCTCTCCACACCATGCACTCCAGAGACCTCAACCTCATTACCACAATCAACAGAACAAGCTGGAGGGACAGGTTCATAACACAGAGACTGCCCATGCTATGCAATAGACTCCCCATACATGTCAAACAGAGCACCTCACTGGCCCACTTCAACAGAAATCTTGATGAGTGGATGGGAAATAGAAAATTCACCCTGTGGATCACTCCAGTGGCTCTACTCGACAGAGTTAGTGGGACCTAAGGTCATTTGGCATGATGCCAGGGTAATCCTAAGGGCTAGGTTTGCAAAGGCTCCAGAGCCATTAGCCTAGAGTACACCTATGAACATGTAATCAAGTCACTCAACAAAAAGTACCATTATCCATTATGACTCTGTCATAGTCCTTGTCGGGGTGAATGACTTGAGATGTACCTCTCTGGACTATATGAAGAGAGACGACTGAACTCCCAGATTATGTGTCCCAAGTAGGTATGACCCTAACCCTAAGCAATATTCTACTTTCACCCAGGATGATGCCACAATATAAACAAAAAATGATCAACTTCAACAATTGGCTTAACTTGTAGTGTCAGTCCATGGGGATCCAGTATCTGTCAGTCTGGGTAGACATGGTAGACAGGCCACTCTGCTTTGCCAGAGATGGTCTGCACCTGTCTCCTCTAGGCATTTGGTTACTGGCAAAGGCACTTGCCATTCCTGATAGTGCCTTTTTTAGGCAACAGCAAAACAACACAATTTCCAATGTAACACGATAAGCTCAAGGTTCTGTCACTTAGTGCTAGGAAACTAAACATGAAACTGCACTCCTGGAAGCACTCCTCATCTTGGAAGATGCTGACATCTGTGCAGTCACTGAGACATGCTTCAAGGCTGCAGAGAGTACCCCCGGCCATGCAAGGCTACAAATGCCTTCCACATGTTCAGACCTCAAAATGAGCATGAAAGAACCAAAGGTGGAGGTGTAACCATCTTCATTAAAGCCAAGTACAGCTCCTGGTTGGTCAAACAGTATGACTGTCTTGAACTTCTCATTGTCCAATTAACTATAGGCAAAATATCCTACCACATCATTGCTAGTTATAAGTCCACCACCTACCTAGATTTACTTGAGTCACATGGCATACAGACTAATACCTTAATAATGGGAGATTTCAACTATCCTTCCATTGAATGGGTGGGTGACATACATGAGCATGAACTTGCTTGTCAACAGGTTCCTGGAGTTTGCCAATAAAAATGATTTGAAATAGATAGACTGCACCCCCACAAGGGGCTCAGGTGTCCTTGACTGAATTTGAAATTTCGTTTTTTTTTTTTTGATTTTTTCCAATGTTGTTGCTGACATCATCACATGTGAGCATGCGTGATGATGTCAGCTTCATGAGGCAGACTGCCACCCTGTCGGAAATTGGAATTCAGCTGAGTGGCAGGCTCAGGTTGTGTCTGTACTCTCTCTTTCTCTGTTAACCTAGTCTAAGTTTGTAGTTCGTACATGGTTCAGTGGTTATGGACTAATCATTGTGGTTGAACACACTGATTTGAGCAGTTTTGGATTTCTATGGCAGCAGGCCGAGATATGTGGGTAACAGCAGCAGGGCACAGTGGCGACCAGCAAGCGGTTTTAAATTAATATTTAAGGTAAGGATTAAGGAAGCTACCACACTTTGAAGGAAAAAGTAGTATTAGCTGTAGTCTCAGTCTGACTTCCAGTCCAGGTATCCCTTCCTAATCCTAGACTCCCAGACCCAGGAGGATCAGGACAGTCACTCAGCCAGGTCATGAGTCACGAAACAGTCACAGCATAGGACAGGTGGAAACAGGATGAGAAAATGTATCTCCAGCTGTGGCTCAACTTCCTCTAGCTCCTTCATGTAAAAGAACTAAAAAAGCTATATTTACACTACAATGCTAGATAGATTCAGTATTCAGCAGCAGGCATAGCTCAGGCAATGTTCACTGGCTAGATTTTCACAGAATGACCATGTCAAGATGGTAGATCTAAGTTTGACTGTATGCTAATTATTATGATTCACTCTTCAATACAGGAAATTCATACAGTAATGAAGAAAGTTCTGGTCTTACGTTATATGAAGCTTATTCTTGCTGCTAAATTTTACGTTGGTATACTGTGCTGTACCGTAAACTGTCCAGTTACATTGGTTGTTGCACTCAAGTTTTAATAACACAGATTTAGAGTGGGACTTGGCTGAAGCTTTATTCATAACAAATTTGATTATGTTAAAAATTGGAGATATTTGTTTTTTTTACATGAAAGATGCTATAATTAGGCCAGCTCCAGGGCATAAAGAGAAAACCCTGACTACAACCCAGGCAACCTGGGCTTGAATAGCAACTCTGGCTTCTGTTCTAAAACACTGGCAGGAGTACGCATAAAGAAAAGTGTCACACTCTCTTTTTTGAAGTCTGTATATATATCTTTATATTTTTCAGTTATTTGAAACAATCTCTGCTCTCCTTTTTGAGAGCAATTAACAGTTATTAGAAAGTAAAGCTGCCTACTGTGTTTTGACTTGTGACAACAGATTGTCTTGCCACAGACATGTATTTCAAGTAATTCAGACAGAAGTTAGTTGCCAAAGACATAAATCCCAGTCATCATCATCTTCTTTCGGCTGTTCCCATTAGGGGTCGCCATAGTGGATCATCTGTTTCCATTTCTTCCTGTCCTCTGCATCTTGCTCTGTCACACCAACCACCTGCAGGTCCTCTCTCACCACATCCATAAACCTCATCTTAGGCCTTCCTCTTTTCTTGTTAACTGGTAGCTTCATCCTTAGTATCTTTTTCCCCAATATACTCTGCATCCCTCCTCAGCACATGTCCAAACCAACATAATCTTGCCTCTCTGGCTTTGTCTCCAAACCTTCCAACCTGGGCTGACCCTCTAATATACTTATTCCTAATCCTGTCCACCCTTGTCACACCCAGTGCAAATCTTAACATCTTTAACAATGCCACATCCAACTCAAACTCCTGCCTTTTTGTCAATGCCACTGTCTCCAACCCATATAACATAGCTGGTCTCACTACCCTCTTGTAGACCTTCCCTTTCACTATTACTGGTACTCATATGTCAGAAATCACTCCTGACACTCTTCTCCACCCACTCCATCCTGCCTGTACTCTCTTCTTCACCTCTCTTCCACACTCACCATTACTCTGAACTATTGATCCCAAGTATTTAAACTCATCCACCTTCGCCACCTCTACTCCAAGCATCCTCACCATTCCTCTGTCATCCCTCTCATTCACACACATATATTCTGTCTTAGTCCTGCTGACCTTCATTCCTCTTCTCTCTAGACCATATCTCCATCTCTCAAGGGTCGTCTACACCAGTTCCCTACTCTCACTACAGATCACAATGTCATCTGCAAACATCATAGTCCACGGGGACTCTTGTCTGATCTCGTCTGTCAACCTGTCCATCACCATTGCAAATAAGAAAGGGCTCAGAGCTGATCCTTGATGTAATCCCATCTCTACCTTAAACGCATCCATCACTCCCACCACAGACCTCACCGCTGTCACATTACCCTTGTACATATCCTGTACGAGTCTTACATACTTCTCTGACACTCCTGACTTCCTCATACAATACCACAACTCCTCTCTAGGCACCCTGTCATATGCTTTCTCTAAGTCAACAAAAACACAACGCAACTCCTTCTGACCTTCTCTGTACTTCTCCATCAACACTCTCAGAGCAAACATTGCAACTGTAGTGCTCTTTCCCGGCATGAAACCATACTGCTGATCACTAATCATCATGTCCCTTCTTAACCTAGCTTCCACTACTCTTTCCCATAACTTCATGCTGTGACTGATCAATTTAATCCCTCTGTAGTTACTACAGCTCTGCACATCACCCTTATTCTTAAAAATCGGTACCAAAACACTTCTCCATTCCTCAGGCATTCTCTCATTTTCCAAGATTTCATTAAACAATCTAATTAAAAACTCCACTGCCATTTCACCTAAACACCTCCATGCTTCCACAGCCTTTCCATTCTTCATCCTCTTCATAGCTATCCTTACTTCCTCCTTGCTAATCCATTGTACTTCATGATTCACTATCCCCACATCATCCAACCTTCTCTCCCTCTCATTCTCTTCATTCATCAACCCTTCAAGTACTCTTTCCATCTGCTCAACACACTGTCCTCGCTTGTGAGTATGCTTCCCTCATTATCCTTTATCACCTTTACCTGCTGCACATCTTTCCTAGCTCAGTCCCCTCTGTCTAGCCAATCGGTACAGGTCTTTTTCTCCCTCCTTATAAATCCCAGTACTATATTGAAAGTTGGTAATGAGCTTACAAACTGAGTTATTTTTGTCATTTTATTATCTAAAAGAGAAAAAGATAATTTCTGTTCAGCTGCTACACAGAATATATGAGAAAGGAACTGCCTGACAGAAAGCAGTATGTATTTATACAATCAAGTATGTCAGGGGTTTAGGATGTCACCTTAAAGCCTAACAGCTGGTCACACTATGGTGGCGCCTGCATGTATGATCCTTGTCTTTGTCTCAGGGAATCCAAAGTTTAAAGGCTGTGATGTTTTTCTATCTAGAGAGGCAATACTCACCCAGAAGAGCATGTTCAAGGGGTAGGCCCCATTTCCAGTGGCCTTGAAAAGAATGGAGGAATCAAATGTGCTGCAACTCTAGTGACTGACCCTACCAAGCAAATTCAATCACATAAGTAGCTAAAAATTGTTAGAATCTGAGGATTCATATGAATTAGCATGAGAAAAAGTTAAAAAAGGTAGTTCCAACCACAGCCAAGCCAAACATGTTTAAATTAGGAAGGCCACACATGAACCCAAGAAACAACAGATGACTACAACAAGGTCCATGTCTTTGAAAAGGAGTCTTAATTCTACTGGTAGTAACTCAGAAATTGACAAAAATATTAATTATAATCAGAAATGTTACTTAGAAAATTTAAGATGCAAAGGATTATATGACACAAATATCACATCTATGGAGTGCAATCAGAAATTTCAAATAAGTATAAACAATACAGAGTGACAGGGATTAGATAGTCAACAGTGTGCAAGATAGCTGGCCACCAAGGTTAATGGGTCACATGTATCTCACCCTTCCCTAAAAGCTTTGGAATTTACTATGCCCTCTTGAAGTGTATAAAAGCATTGCTTTTCACATTTCCTAATTATGGTTTTCTGTTTGTTATGCGTTTCCCTAAGTATATTTATAGATGCGAGTAACATGCTTCCTAACTTGTTGTCTCCACCTTGGCTATTCATCTGCTGGGACATCCAGGGTTAGGATAGGATGAGTGCTTAACTTAACATTATTCATCTGCTGGGACGTCCAGGGTTAGGATAGGACGAGTGCTTGACTTAACATTATTCATCTGCTGGGACGTCCAGGGTTAGGATAGGACGAGTGCTTGACTTAACATTATTCATCTGCTGGGACGTCCAGGGTTAGGATAGGACGAGTGCTTGACTTAACATTATTCATCTGCTGGGACGTCCAGGGTTAGGATAGGATGAGTGCTTGACTTAGCATTATTCATCTGCTGGGACATCCAGGGTTAGGATAGGATGAGTGCTTGATCATCTTCTGGGACGTCCAGGGTTAGGATAGGACAAGTGCTTGACATAACATTGTTCATCAGCTGGAACATCCAGGGTTAGGATAGGACGAGTGCTTGACTTAACATTATTCATCTTCTGGGACATCCAGGGTTAGGATAGGATGAGTGCTTGACTTAACATTATTCATCTGCTGGGACGTCCAGTGTTAGGATAGAACGAGTGCTTGACTTAACGTTATTCATCTGCTGTGATGTCCAGGGTTAGGATAGGACAGGTGCTTAACTTACCATTGAAGATGTACCACATTATCACTATCACCCATCCAGCAGATAAGGAGGTGGGGATTTACAGACGTGCAGCTGAATGAGTTTTTACATGTGTTCAGCTGAAAAGATTTCATATCATATATGTTTATGTGTCTGTGTTCCTTTTATATTGTCTCCTGTTTCTACACTGCATAGGTAGGTGCCTATGTGGGCATCATTAGTACTACCAGAGATCCCATACATAGTTTAGATGTTCACTGCTTGAATAAATGGAACACTGAATAAACCCAAAATCAGAGAACTACACAAAACAGCTTCCAGTGCACCAACCATATGCAAGAAGGCTCACACTTGGTATAAAAAACAGAGCTTTAATAGATAAAATGCAACTCAAATAGGCAAGCGGTTTCGTGGTGGTAACACACCACTTCATCAGACCTGTAACATTTCAAAGTGAGTAGAGCTATATATATTCAATAATTCAACTGGTATACCAATCACATCACAGCTCTCATTAATTAATTAAGAACAACTTCTAGAGACTGTTTAACCCTTGGTAGTCTGCCACACAGTCTTAACATTTAGACTTAAAATAACTGATTATAAAAAAGACTGGTTATAAAAACATACAAAAGCATAAAAATTCACAAAATAGTTAAAACATTTTTATATATAATTCGGGAAAAACTATTGCATTAAAACTACATAAAATTATGATATGTCACAAAAGTCAGTTTTATACCCTCCACAGTCACAGACAACAATGACTTTTATGCAGATGTGTACATAAATCCCCTGTATAAACACGTAAGCAACTGTATAGACTTGGCTGTACCTGACTGAATTAAAACCAGGTCTTCCCAAAAAATAAGCCACCCTGCTCGGCCTCAAGTATAAACAAGTTATATAACAAAAAGAAGAAACTGATGCCTAAGAACAAGAGGGAACTGACTCAGCAAAGGAACAATTCCATCTGCAGCTTGAACAAGCAAATCAGAAATCTCTCTAAAGCTAATTATGAAGCATGAAATAGCATCCCTCACTAAGGATAATCGTAAGGCATTCTTTAACTATGTCCAAAAGCTAAAATGGAATGCCCAGCTATGTGCCAAACTGGTAGCAGATGGTACCACTCATACTACACCAGAGGAAATTACCAACATGCTAGCTGACAGATTTGGCAAAAACTTCACTCTCCTGTCCACATCAGCCATACCCCCAAAGCATATCTGACAGCAGTCCTCTGTCTAGTATCTCTAGAGATCAGGTCATATCTGCACTCTCCAAGGCCAAAAGCCTGGTCTCAATGGGACTAGATAACATCCCATGTTGCTTATTAAGCAATCAAAAATAGGACCTAGGAGACCCACTTGGCATTCTCTTTAACTATAGCATGAAAAATGGCTTTGCTCCAGCAGACTGTAGAACAGGAACAGTCATCTCATTGCCCAAAGGGTGGCCACCAACCAACCTTGGGAACTATAGACCCATATATAAAATGAGTCTTATCTGCAAGGCATTGAAAAGAATGATAATAGACCTTATCAACAAGCACATAGGCAAACTTCAAACTCTAGACCCAACCCAGTTTGGCTCTGTTAAGTGTAGATCATGCTTATTAAACCTAGTAGACCTCTTTGAGAAAGACTCCAAAGCCCTGAATGAATTTAAGGAAGTGCATACTGCCTATCTTGACCTAGCCAAGGCTTTTGACACAATCCCTCACTCAGGCATCATTGATAAACTCTCCCAGCTGGGAATTAACCCTTACATCACTAGATGGGTAGCCAATTAGCTCACCAACAGAACACATACTGTCAAGGTAGGTGACTCTATCTCTACTACTGCAGCCATCATCAGTGAGTACTACAAGGATCTGTGGTTTACAGTTTGGAATCTATTTCCTCAAAGTCCAGACTAAAGCAGATGGCCTTTGACTTACTAAGTTCGCTGATAATTACAAACTGGGTGCAATCATTGAGTCCCCAATGATGTTAACATATCACAGCCTGTCACAGGAGGGGCTAACACAGACAAATGACTGGCACCAAAGCCACAGTCTAAAACTAAAAGCAAAATAAGTGCACTATCATCCCCTTCGGCAAAGCAGAATTTCCTGCTAGCTACAATATTGCCCCCTCCAAGTTCAAACCTAGTAGTGTGAGATCTGGGTACACAGGTAGACAGCAATTCAAACTTTGGCCACCAAATTTCCACAGTGGTAAGGAAAGCCTTCTATGTTGCGGACCTCATAAGTAATGGTATCGCATTCAGGTCTAAGGATGTTATAACTCCACTGTACTCAACTCTCATCAGACCACAAATAGAGTACAATGTTCCTTTTTGCATGCACCTCACCAGATAGCTGCAACAGCTCGACAGACCACAAAGATTTCTCACCAAGAAAATACAGGGCCTCCAAACCATTAATTACATGGATAGACTGAAAGCGCTTTCACTGTACTCTGTATCATATAGGCTGCTGAGAGGAGACTTTTACCTGATCACTGATCCTACCCTGATGGAAATGCTGCACTTCCACAAGTAAAATGGCACAAGAGACACTCGCTCTAAAGATCTTACTTTAGCCTTTGACATTAACAGAACATGCTGGAGAGACAGATATATGCCCCAGAGATTGCTGCTACTCTGGAATAAACTTCCAATTCACAAAAAGCAGAGCTCCTCACTGACCCTGTTCAAGTGCAATGTGGACAAATGGATGGTGAGACCACAAATTCACCTTAGGGTTCGCACGCTTGTCCCTCACAAACATGGGTAGTTAGTGCTAATCACAGACCCGCTCTGCGAATTATGTTCATCTAACCAAGGGCAACTGAGGCAACTTGAGATTAACATGGCTAGGCTTGTAAGGGCTCTAGGGTTGCTACCCTAATAATCTCATAGGCACCTATATAGATAGAGATACAGATAGAGATATACAGAAGGAGTCCTGCATTTTGGCATTTCATCAGAGTGACCTTCACTGATGGGGTTTCACTAAAATCCTTAAACTGCTGGTACATTTCACAGGCATAAAACAGTGTATATGAAATGGAAAAATGGCTTTAATAACACATGATAATATTCTTTGCTGATATTTGGGTGACAGAGAGCTAAAGCAATTTATCTTTTTTGTAATATTCTGCAGTCTTAGAGTTAATCTATGTATATCTCTGGAAATTATGAGGGGTTGCTCCAGAACATAATATTTGCTTTGTGTTTTCTTTCAGGTTTCAAGACTGAAGTTTGAGTGATTTGTGTCCAATGTATTATATCATATTTAAATATAACATCAATCATATAGGAGGTTCTTGCTAACTGAATGAATGCACTTACCTTGAGCACAAAATGTAAAAAAAATAAAAAATGTGGTAAAAACACAAAATTGCTATGTCACAATGGTAAAGTCAATCACAAGTTGCCTGCACATTATCATTTGTGGCAGGGTTATTGCATTATGCTTAGGGATGGAGTTACGATTAGCCTTAGCAAAACCCTCAATTGTATGAACTATACCTAACCCTAACCCTTTTACCCAAGGTCATTTAAATACACTAAGTATAGTTTCCTGTATTCCCTGTTTAGTTTTGATCTGCCTTAACAATGAATGATTATCTGATATCTCTGATGTTCTTCGTGTTTCACTGTTGCAGTCATTACATTTGGGTAATCTGCTGGCAGGTTGCCCTCAGTCGGCCTGAATTCCAAAGTCTTGGGTCCTGCATCGGTTGCTGTCTCCTCTTCCATGATGTCAGGTCGTCAGGGGTATAAAACAAGCAGGTGACGCCATTTTCTTTAGTCTTTCTTGCCAAGCGGTACCTGAAGCAGAAGCATTTCGCAAGTGCCGGTCGGCCAACTCCTGAAATATTCGAGTTTGAGTTTCAGAACCAAAGTCTTCACTAAAGCTAAGTACCCCGATGGGGAAACTTTTTTCTTGCTCCATACTGATTTCAGAAAAAGTCAATAATTGTATTACTTGTGGGAAGCAAATACCTCATAAGGATTTCCATTTATACTGTATTCCTTGCCTAGGCCCTGATCACAACATGCCTGGCTGTCGGTTTTGTGCTAGATTTAACCAACGCACTATTAAGCGTCTGTATATTTTTGCATCAAAGTATTTTGGAAACAGATTTAACTACCCAGAAATGTCATCGGATAGCAATCCGACTACCGGAGTACATAAAAAATGCAAAGAAAAGGACAGAGAGAGACAGTCGAGGTCCAAAACCGACGACGAAGCTTCTTCTAAGCCAGTTGCCGGTACTCAGTGAGGCGCCTTCGCAGCCCTTGATACCCACTACTTTCGAGTCGCAGGCACATACCGACACCCATGTGGAGTCCGGCATGCCGAGAGATACTCAAAGTATTGGACCCATGGATGTATCTCCCTCGGATGGGTCCGGAGCCGCTGCACAAGCACCGGCTTCTGAGGGTGTTTTCAGGCCTCAACATCTTTATATCAAACCGATGACAGCTGCAAAACCAAAGACAAAAGCAACTTCTAAAACTAAAAAACTGATGCATGAGCCACATGCACAGGCCTCTACACCTAAAAAACAGATGATCAAAATGGCCGAAGACCTTATTAACTTGATCAGGGGTTCCCATCCCCCTCCAGATAAGAGGCCTAGGCAAGATACTGATTATGAATCTTCAGATCAGGTTTCTATTTCTTCTGATTCCTCTTCTGATCAGGAATTATCTATACCTCTCTATGAGGATTCTGATGCAGAGGAGTCTATACCATCTGCATCACCTCCTGAGGATTATTCATTTGGAGAAACCTTGCATACTTTGAGGGAGCATTTTCACTGGGAGAGTCAAGATTTCTCAGAATCAAAAAAGAGGCTCAGGGATTTCCTTCTTCTCCCTCAGCAAAGGCCTTTAGCCATACCCCCTGTTTTAGACATTGTGGATGATGTGTTTTCGGAGTCCAGCTTGACCCCTGACTCCTTACCTCCAGCTCCCAGCAAGTCCGACAGATATTACAGGGTCCCTGACTCTTACAAATGATTATTTAGAAACCCTGCTGCTGATCCTGAAACTATTTCACAGGGTCCAAAGGGAGTTAAGGCCTCAACAGCAAAACATCCTACCCCCTCTGACAGAGATTCAAGGGCACTGGATAGATGGGGAAAAAAGGTTTATACATCTGCAACCTTGACAATTAGGGGTCTTAAACTGCCAATTTCATGCTCAAGTATAAACAACATGTTATGGGATTGCTGAAACAGAAAATTATGTTGATTTCTGAATGTGCAGAAAATAAAGAATTGCAGGAATTATTGCATGCAGCTGAACAGGTTGGAAAGCATACTTTGCAATGTGGTTTTGATTCCTTAGAGGTCTCCTGCAGGGCCGCAGTTACTGGATCTGTGATTAGGGGGCATGCCTGGCTAAAGGAACAAAATTTGCCTGATCATGTTAAAGCTAAATTATTAGATGCACCTTTACAGCATGATACTCTGTTTGGTATTAAGGCAGAAGAGGTTTTAAAGAAAATTGAAGACAAAGCTAAGTGTATGCAAACTGTAAAAGACTTCTAACAAGTGCAGCCACCAAGATTCAGTAGACACTGGCCTACAAAAAAATTAGTCCTTTCCTGTGTCAGACAGAACTCAAAGGGGCAAATCTAGACACCGTAAGGATTCCAGATACCAGGAACAAGATTCATACAGGTCAAAGCAATGGGGTGCTTCTACCTCCAAATCTGTAGGAGATAAAGCGCAAACCTATAGAAAACAGTCCAAATGACTTCCCTCTGCCTTCACCAAGCACTTATCTTTTGGCAGCACCCTTAGGGGGAAAATTAGCACTTTTTGCCCAAAATTGGCAGTTAATAACCCAGGACAAGTGGGTGCTAAACATAGTATCACAGGGATACAGATTCCATTTTCATACTCTGCCAATGGCAAACGGTTGGCCAGATCTGCCAAAAAATCAATGGGCAGAGGCACAGAAACAGGTTACGTCCCTCATGGGTATGGGGGCCATTCAGCCAGTACCAGAACAGGAAAAAAGACAAGGTTTTTACTCAAGACTGTTCTTGGTACCCAGAAAGGACAAGGCCTGGTGGCCAATACTGGACTTATCGATTTTGAACACATACCTGGACATTCCAAAATTCAAAATGCTGACTTTGCAGCAGCTTCTTCCCATGCTGGGCAAGAATGCTTGGCTGGTGACATTAGACCTAAAAGAGCCATATCTGCATGTCCCAATAAGGCAATCGTGCAGAAGATACCTCAGATTCAAGGCTGGCTTAATGCATTACCAATTCTCTGCACTGCCCTTTGGCTTATCTACTGCACCCAGGATCTTTTACAAAGTGCCTGGCACCAGTAATTGCATTTTGCAGACAAAGAAGTATTTAAATATATCCTTACTTGGATGACTGTTTCATTCAAGTAGAGAACAAGGACATTCTTTTTCAACACCTGACATTTGTGAAAAGGCTTCTAACATGCCTAGGGTACACAAAAAACAAAAAGAAATCACAACTGGTACCCTCTCAAAAAGATAACATTCCTGTGTGCAAGCTTGAATACAGCTGCCCAGATGGCTTACCTCATGCCAGACAAGCAAAGGCAACTGACTACTTACTTCAAACTGATGACAATAAAAACCCAGTTATCTGCAAGACAAATTCTGCAGGCTTTGGGCTTCATGGCATCCTGCATCCTACTGATTCCATATGCAAGACTGCATATGAAGAAACTTCAACGGTACCTAAAAAGTTTATGGAGTCAACATTGTCACAGTCTGGAAACAATGATTCCTCTCATTCCCTGCCTACAACAGGCATTTCTATGATGGGCAAAGGCATATCACCAAAACATGGGACGGGTCTTCACTCTACCCCCTGCCAGCCAAACCTTAACAACAGATGCATCAGATTATGCCTGGGGGGCCCACATGGCGGGAAGATGCATTCTGGGCATATGGGCCCCAAAACAAATGGATCTACATATCAACCAGAAAGAGATGCTAGCTGTTCAAAATGTCCTGACAGCCTTCGAGGACTTACTTCATCCAGGACAACTGCTGATAAAGATGGACAACACCACGGTAATGTGGTATATAAACAAGCAGGGGGGCACGCACTCATACCCCCTTTGCAGATTAGCCATGGCACTGTGGGACACAGCTTTGACTTACCAAATACACCTGCAAGCTCAATTCCTGCCAGGAAAACAAAATACTCTGGCAGACGATTTAAGCAGAAACCTTATAGATCCTCACGAGTGGAAACTAGATCCACGAGTCTTTAGCATGATAACAAAGACATAGATCTATTTGCCTCCCCTCAAAATTTTCAGTTGGAAAGATTCTGCACAAGGACTTATCACAGACAAGCATGGAAAGTGGATGCCCTATCCTTCAGTTGGAAAAACCTATCAGTTTACGCCTTTCCTCCACTGACTCTTCTTCCCAAGGTCGTCCTAAATGTCAAACAAGAGAATCCAAAGATGATACTAATTGCCCCGGACTGGCCCCGCTAATACTGGTACCCAATCCTAAGAAACTTGTTTCAATACCCAGCTTGGACCTTACCTCAAAAACCGCAACTACTGTCCCAGCAAAACAATCAGATCCTGCACAATCAATTCCAGACACTGAACCTGGCAGCATGGCTGACCATATAGTTATACAAACAACACCTCTCAGTAAAGCTGTGATGGATGTCATTATGGAAGCCAGAAGGTCTAGTACTAGAAAATCTTATGCTGATAAATGGAAGAGATTCTGTGCTAGGAATCAAGCACAAGGAACTGATACAGCAGAACCAAATATTCCTCAGATATTACAATACTTGACTGAGATGCTTGACAAAGGCCTATCTTTCTCATCAATTAAAATCCATGCCTCTGCCATTTCGGCTCATTACAACACAGAGCCACCAATCTTTTCTCATCCTTTACTAAAACAGTATCTTAGAGGACCCAGAAATTTAAGGCCTCCTAGAAGATCACCAATACTTGCATGGGACCTCAATTATGTGTTGGAAAAACTCACCCTGCTGCCATCTGAACCAGCTGCTACTGCTGATATCAAGTTCTTATCATGGAAAACAGCTCTGCTACTAGCAATTACTTCAGCAAGAAGAGTCTCAGAGCTACAGGCCCTCATGGCTGTGGAGCCTTTTATCATATTTTACCCAGACAGGGTGTTTCTGAGGACAAATCCAACATTTATGCCTAAGGTGGTTTCCAGTGTGGCTCGTAACCAAACTATTCATCTGCTAACCTTTTATCCAAATCCACAGAACAAGGGGGAGAGAATTCTGCATTCCTTGGACGTATACAGACAGCTAAGATTCTACTTGAGCAGGACTAAAGCTCTAAGAAAAACTGAGCAATTTTTAGTGACATATGCTGCAGGATCAGAAGAAAAGGATATGTTAAAGCAGACAATTTCAAAGTGGATAAGCCACTGCATTTGTTTCTGCTACTTACACCATGGTAAACCTGTGCCCAAGGGCATTAGGTCTCATTCCACCAGAGCTGCAGCTACTTCAGCAGCCTTTCTCAGAGGAGTACCATCCAAAGACATTCTAGAGGCTGCTACTTGGAGTTCTGTTCACACCTTTACAAAGCATTATCATTTGCCTCTCTACTCTAAGCCCAGGGCAGGCTTTGCCACTGCAGTTCTGCAGGGCCTTATAGCCGCACCTAATGTTGTTTAGCTCCAGCCTCCCAACCATAGCTTTGGGATTCTACCCAAATGTAATGACTGCAACAGTGAAACACGAAGAACATAGTACAGTTGTGTACACTTACCATAAATGTAGATGTTCGAGTGTATTCACTGCTGCAGTCGAGGTTACACGCCCGCCATCCCCCTTTCATTCTGGAGTTTATCTTTCCTTCTCTGTCTTCTACAACCTATGTGGTGTATTTGCTTGTAGATGAAGGTAAAGTTTATATTGATGCATGTATATATATTTTTGCTACCTTTTTGGGGGCACCTGACATCTGGGGCAAGAAAAACTAAAGAAAATTGCGTCACCTGCTTGTTTTTTACCCCTGACGACCTGACGTCATGGAAGAGGAGACAACAACCGACGCAGGACCCAAGACTTTGGAATTCAGGCTGACTGAGGGCAATCTGCCAGCAGATTACCCAAATGTCCATCTTTCTTTGCATTTCCTGTGTTGTACTTAATTTAAAATCGTTTTTTTCTCTAAAAACTGCATTTTACCTGATTTTGGCCTAGCACTCAAGTGTGGGGTCATTTATTGCACTGTTGTGATTATTTTGCTGCTTCTGTTTGTTTTACTGCTTTGCCGCCTACTTTTTGGCATTTTCTGGCTTGCTAAAGTTTATATCTGTAACAGTAACAGTACTTGGAACACATCTATAGCCTGTTTACTGCATTTCCTGTATTGCACTTAATTTAAAATCGTTTTTATCCCTAAAAACTGCATTTTACCTGATTTTGGCCTAGCACTCAAGTGTGGGGTCATTTATTGGACTGTTGTGATTATTTTGCTGCTTGTGTATCTCTGCTACTTTTAAACTACAACAAAAAAAAAAAAATCTTGCTTTTTTCCCACTTTCTGAAAGTTAAGAAAGTTCAGTTACAGATTTGCTGTTCTGAACTGTTTGGAAGTTTCTAGAAGGCCAGTGCTTGCTTGGGCTAAAGGGAAGTCTCTGTGTTCACCAGTGGGAGCGGTTAACACTGAACAGCCTGCCTGTCCCTGGAGGAGTGGTTACTACCTAGAAGCTGTAGTTTTATTGGCCATTTTGGGTCAATTCTAAACTCCTTGATCTCTCTCTCTTAAAACCCTACAACTCTCTTTTTGCACGGTTTTGCGCACTGAGCAGCGTCGGACAGCGCCGTCTAAACAGGTTTAAACTATTCCAGGCTCCACAAAGTCTGCTCTTCACTTTTTCACTTAGAACTGTTCAAACTCTCAAAGCAATCACTCTATTCTCTTTCTAAAGCCCTGCACTTGCTCAGCTCTTATAAGGAAACACTACCTAACTAAAGCACTACACCCTCCTTGACTTCTCATAAGTATTAGACTCCTGATTGGTCCTTCCTGATCAAGTGAAAAATCAGTTCCCTTCCCTAATCTGATCAGTAAAAAACCAGTTCCCTATACTAATCTGGTATGTCCAAGGGTCAGTTTCAAGGTTACTCTCCAGTCCAGCTGGTGAATCTGGGAATTTTGAGGCAATGTTACAATTGCCTTATGTACACAGACAACCCTCTCCTCCTTCCAACAAACTCTAATACATGTGAGAGATGCAGTTACACAGCCAAACTGGAGGCAGAGCTCTCTCAACCCAAGACTGGCACAGTCAGTCAGGAGGAAAAGGTAACCGCCCACTCCACAAATCCAGTCTCACACAGACCTATTGCATCTGCATACCCAACACATAAACACACAAAAACATACTCGGAGGCTCTAAATAAAAATCTGCCTAAACAGCAAAGACCTCCTAAGCAGATATCCAAGCAACAGCCACCCCTCAACAATACCCATGAATCACATATCTCACAAAATCAGTGCGCCTCACAGTCACAACCCTTAAAGCCAAACAACACACCAAATACACTTGTTATAGGGGACTCTATTGTCCAGCACACTGACGTCCCGCTCACCAGACTGAACAAGGAGAAGGTCACTGTAAGCTGCCTGTCAGGTGCCAGGATCCATCACATAATGCAAGCACTCAGGTCACTCCAAAGCAAGTACAAGTATGACTCCATCATTGTCCATGCTGGTGTGAATCACCTGAGACGTACCTCCCTGGACTACATGAAAAGAGACATAGAGGAGCTCTCTGACCATGTAGCCCAGGCTGGTATGACCCTGACCTTGAGTAGCATCTTGCCCTCACCAAGAATGATGTCACAGTATAAAGACAAAATGATTAGTTTCAACAATTGGCTAAAGTATTGGTGTCATTCAAAGGGGATCCAGTGTCTGTCAGCCTGGGATGACATGCTCGACAAGCCACGTTGCTTTGCTAGGGACGGCTTGCACCTGTCACCCTTAGGCTTTGATACTGGCCAAGGCTCTTGCCACCCACATAGTGCCTTTTTTAGGCAAGGCTCAAAGGACAAACTCACCTCCATAGACAACCCAAGGATAAAAAAACTAAAGGTAATGCTACTCAATGCCAGAAGTCTGAACCTCAAGATGCACGCACTCGAGGCTCTCCTCAGTATGGAGAAAATCGATGTCTGTGCAGTAACAGAAACCTGGTTCAAGGCTCCTGAGAGCACCCCAGCACTACCAGGTTATAACTCATACCATGCATTTCGGCCCCAAAACTTGGACCGAAGCACAAAAGGATGGGGAGTATCTATATTCATCAAAGATACCTACACCTCCAGGTTAGTGGCACTGCATGAAGCATCGGAAACCATCCATGTGCAACTAACAGCGGGCAAAACTGCCTTTCAGTTTGTAGCCTGCTACAGAACACCCTCCCTATTACAGGAACCCCACTTGACATTCCTGAGAACACTGGAGAATATGAAGGTCTCTCCAAACACTATGTTATTGGGTGACTTCAACTACCCAAACATTGACTGGGAAAAGTACTCAAGCCCAAACACCCTCACCCAATGGTTCCTTGAATTTATAAACTCTAACGCAATGGAACAACTGGTCACCACTCCCACAAGAGGGAACAACATATTGGACCTGGTCATCACCAACATGGGGACTCTATGTTCCACACCAGAGGTAAACTCCTCATTGGTAAGATCAGACCATAAACAAATTACCCTGGACATCCATATCCTGTCCCCACCCCCAGCCAAGGAAATCACTGTAAAGAATTTCTCAAAAGCCAACTTTGCACTTCTCAAGACTGAGGTGGAATCCTTCAAAGCCCCTGGGCCAGAGGATAATACAGCCCAATCCGCAGAATCCTTTACAAATGCATTCTATGAGCATCTGCAGGAATGCATGGATCGTGCTATCCCAAATAAAACCAAGACTCACTCCTCCAAAAACAGGAGACCGGTCTGGTGGACCTCGGCCATAAATAAGCTATACAACAGAAGGAGGAAGCTACTACATGACAGAGCAAAATCCCAAAAAAGGAAGGCATCTCTGATCAGTATTAGCAAGAAACTTCGATCCCTCATAAAATCATCAAAGGCCAGTTTCGAAAGAAAAATTGCCCTAGACACTAAAGATAATCACAAGGCCTTCTTTAGTTATGTCAGGAACATGGGCGGAAACTCCCAGATATGCTCTGAATTGTTGCATAACGGTACAAAATATACCAAACCTACAGACATAGCCAACATCCTGGCAGACAGATTCAGCACAAACGTCTTCCCCCCCAAAGGAGCAAATGCCTATCCCAACTGAATGTAACCTCCCTGACATCACAAATGCACAGGTGAAAGCTGCCCTCTCCAAAGCAAAAAACACAGCATCTATGGGACTGAACGGTGTCCCAGGCTGTGTCTTACACGAGCTCCAAGAAGAACTGAACCCTCACATTAAGTCACTGTTCAAACTTAGCCTTACTACAGGATATGTACCCAAAGAATGGTGTACAGTTACAGTGGTCCCACTCCACTGCCACAACGGACCACAGAAACTATCGCCCTATAAGCCTGACTAGTCTGGTCTGTAAAGCTATGGAGCGTATTATCATGGAACTCATAAACAAAGACATTGGGAGCCTCCAGACACTAGACCCTACCCAATTCGGCTTTGTTAAGGGCAGATCTTGCCTCTTAAACCTAGTTGATTTCTTTGAAACAGTTACCAAAGCCATAGATGAGGGCAAGGTACTCCACACAGACTACCTGGACCTCGCAAAAGCCTTCGACATAATACCCCACTCGGGCATCATAAATAAGCTTAGCAGCTTAAATATCAACCCCTATATCACAAGATGGGTTGCAAACTGGCTCAGAGATAGAACCCACATGGTCAGAATCGCAGGTGCCATGTCCGAATCCAAACCAGTTACAAGTGGCATCCCACAGGGCTCAGTTCTGGGACCTCTCTTGTTCGGTATATACTTCTCTGAGGTTCAGGCTAACACGGGGGGATTATGGCTGACAAAGTTTTCAGATGACTGCAAACTGGGTGCCATAATCGAATCTCCAGCTGACACAAGCATCCTCCAAAAGGGTATCACAGAGACGGATGCTTGGTGCCAGAGCCACGGCCTCAAGCTAAATGCTAAAAAGTGCATAGTCATCCCCTTTGGGAAAAACAAGGTGCCCACAAATTACCACATAGGTGGTAATCCATTAAGAACGGAAGAAATAATTAGAGATTTGGAGACCAACGTAGATAGTAATCTCTCCTTTGATAACCACGTTGCCAAAGTGGTTAGAAAGACCTTCTATATAGCCCACCTTATCATGAAAGGGTTCGCATCTAGATCAAGAGAGGTCATTGTGCCCCTCTACTCATCACTCATCAAGCCCATAATTGAATACAATACCCCTTTTGGGATGTACCTTACCCGACACCTGCAGCAACTGGAGAGACCCCAAAAGTACCTCCCCAAGAGGATCATGGGCTACAAACAGATGTCCTATGCAGCTCGACTAAAGAAACTCCAGCTCTACTCAGTTGCTTACCGCCTACTCAGAGGCGATCTATGCCTGACGTACAAAGCCATGTCAAACCTAGAATTAATGGACATACTCCACCTCAAAAAATCCAAGTCCCTTAGAGCTACACGCTCCAGGGACCTAAACCTCAGCACAAAAATAAATAGGACATGCTGGAGGGACAGATTCATTTCCCAGAGGCTCCCCTCACTCTGGAATAGAATCCCAGTTCATGTTAGACATAGCCCCTTGCTGACCCTCTTCAAGCGAAATTTGGACGCGTGGATGGGAAATCGCAAATTCACCCCTGGGATCTCTTCTGTGTCCCTGCTAGACAAAGGCACAGTAAACTAATCTTAAAAGGGTACCTTCTGTGACCTACTTTACAGAGGCACAGTAGGCTAATCTAATAGGGAGGCGGAAGCCAAATACATTCTGGCTAGGCTTATAAATGCCCTAGGGCAGATAGCCTAGTATCTATCTATGAACCTATGAACCTATGTAATGACTGCAACAGTGTATACACTCGAACATCTATATTTATGGTAAGTGTACGCAACTGTACTTTTTCAAAAGTCAGAACTCTGAATAAATGAAAACTACAGTGTTGCGGCCAGTGTTTACAGAAACACTAGCAACATTTAAAATAATATAACAAATCTTGCTTTGGAACAAAAAAAAATGGGTTAAAATAATAAAAGATTCAAACAAACCAATAGGTTTCAGATCAACCTACTTAGTTTTAGTCAGCTGCAGACATATAGCAACATGTGAATATAGTTGGAATGTTTGCACGATTGACATGTAACATAGTGCAGTGGTGCTACAAAATACACACAAACACCCGTCTATATACATATATATATATATATATATATATATATATATATATATATATATATATATATGCAAGTAAACAAACAGGTTGGAAGAAGCCAAAATATGCTGCAGATCTTAGCACTATCAAAAATATGTCTCATTATTCCTAAGAAGGAAATGCCAAATGCTGATAGTCTTATGAAATTGTAGTGCAAATACTCACAGAACCACGCACTAAATCAACGAAAAAACAATTCTGCTGCACCAAGAAACAAATGTTCAAAGTTGTTCTAGTCTTGCAATCAGTAATGTTCAAAAACCATTCGGTCAAGTAGTAAATCCACAGTTTATTGTAAGCGCTTTCACATGTAACAGCCGCTTCATCAGACAAACAGTAAAAAACTGAGAGCAGGAAGTTTAAATACAGGATATCCTGCTCTTCAGCCAATGACAATGACCTTAGGAGGCGTGTTTCCTGCTGTCATTAAATCACATATTAACTAAAAGTGACACCACCACTATAATTCATTGCAACAGGCCTACAAAATCACAAAGTCTTTTCATAAAAACATTGCAGAATCAACGACACCTACTATAAACATATATATATCTAAAAGGACATAAAACATATCTAAAAACATTTTTAGATATGTTTTATGTCCTTTTAGATATATATATGTTTATAGTAGGTAATGATTCTACAAATGTTTTATGAAAAAGACTTTGTGATTTTGTAGGCCTGTTGCAATGATAGTGGTGGTGTCACTTTTAGTTAATATGTGATTTAATGACAGCAGGAAACACGCCCTAAGGTCATTGTCATTGGCTGAAGAGCAGGATATCTATTTAAACTTCCTGCTCTCAGTTTTACTGTTTGTCTGATGAAGCGGCAGTTACGTCGTGAAAGCGCAATAAACTGTGGATTTACTACTTGACCAATGGTTTTGAACATTACTGATTGCAAGACTAGAACAACTTTGAACATTTGTTTCTTGGTACAGCAGAATTGTTTTTCGTTGATTTAGTGGTTTGAGTATTTGCACTACAATTTCATAAGACTATCAGCATTTGGCGCTTTCTTAGGAATACGAGACATATTTTGATAGTGCTAAGATCTGCAGTACATTTCTTCTTCCAACCTGGGTTTTTTTACTTGCATTTACTTTGCTGGGATTTGGTCTTCAAGGAGGTTTCTGTTATATATATATATATATATATATATATATATATATATATATATATAGATATATATATATATATAGATATATATATATATATATAGATAGATAGATATATATATATATATATATATATATATATATAGATAGATAGATAGATAGATATATATATATATATATATATATATATATATATATATATATATATATATAGATACACACACACACATATATATATATAAATATATATATATATATATGCATATATATATAAATATATAATTATATATATGGGTCTACTTTCTTTGACTGAAATAGCATTATTTCGAACAAAGAATGTACGACCTTACTTTCACGAAAGTGCACTTCAATGAAAGTACACTTTTGACAATTCTGGTTCAGCAAACCAGCAATTAAAATAAAAAATAATTTAAACTGTGTTTTGCAGGGGGGCAACCACCCCCCCCGCGACATTAAATATACTAACTCCAAGATCGCAATACAGTGGGGAAACAGGTATTTCCCTTTTCCTCACTGTAGTGCTATGTTTTATTTAGATTGCCGGTTCACTGAATCGGAATTTGCAAAAGTGCAGTTTCGTTGAAGTGCACTTTCATGAAAGTAAGGTTGTACTTTCTTTGTTCGAAATAATGGTATTGCAATCAAAGAAAGTAGACCCATATATATATATATATATATATATATATATATATATATATTTATATACATATACATATATACACACTGTATAGCTAGACAGACAAAAATGCATACACCTGCATACAGTCATGATTGTGTATATGCACTGCAGATTTAAACATCGACACACATCTACACACACACACACACACACACAGATTTTTATTACGCAGACTGTTTTGTGCCAAAACAATTTTTTTTTCAGATCTTCACATTTTAACATAGTCATTACACAATGAAAAAAAGTTTATATGATGTTTACTTGGCTTTTGTATTAACTACTACATAAAGAAAAACACATCTGTATTGTATGAAAAATACATTGCTTCAAGCCAGTGGTTCTAACTGTCACATTATTTATTTGATACAGTAATTATGGACAGGGAGAATGAATCAGATTTCACCTCTGTCTGTAATTGTAAACGTAATTGAAGAAGTGTTCTCATTAAACTGTGTTTGCAGCCTGATGTAGATCAATAATTAGTTTTACATTTTCTAGGATATTCTAGAATTGTCTGGCTATCAGATGTTCCTTTACACTGTTACATTAGTCTAGTATTATAAATACGACAGGTGGGCTGCTTTGCAGTTATATTTATATTTTGTTGCCCATTTGGTCAGTATCTTGTACACAAGGCACATATTCATTGGAGTCTGCAGTGTCCTGGTGACTGGTGCAATATAATCTATTTGCTCCATAACAAAACGATTTTGCCTTTTTCCAGCAAGGCCTGTTGTTCTGCATAATTAGATAAGAGATTGTCCTATACACACATATAGGCAGTTAACAAAACTGACCCTCTGCCCTGAAATTAACTTTTCTTGTGCATCATTTTCACTGCATTTGAAGAGATAAGGAAAAGAATTGATTATGAATTGATCACTCAATTAACTGTTTCATGACATTTTGATGTTTTAAACATTGAGTAACACAAACCTTTATAAAGCATTTATGTAAAATCAGTATTCTGTAGATTGGTTTGTCAAAGAGTTTACACATTATGTTTATTGCCATCTTTTTAAAGCTTGTTTCACTTGCTAAGATTATGGTCTATTTGTTATGGATACTCATTGCGTAGCTTAAACTGCCACAGTTTCAAAGTCCATGATAAACCACTCCACTAAAACATAGCCAGTATTGATGAACGAGTATGGGTTTGCTGGCTTAACTTAATCACAATCAAGTAGCCTTACAGCAAACCTCGATATTACAGGCCCACTCATCAAATGGCCACAGAACTACTACACAGCTTCACATGAAGGAAAGCCACATACATACTCACAATCAGAAGAGTTTTAGTAGCAACAACATTTAAAAACAAATTGATCAGTGACTTAGTCTTAGATTTTAGTGACCAACTACTTAACAATTATCCTATGCTGCTACTTTTGTTAAAAAAAAGTGTTTTTTATTGCTGTTTAATGAACTATACTGATGTATTCTATCAAAGTTAACCTTTTCTTATCATATTTACTTTGTATTCCTATGATGTAATGTATATGTGCAATATATAGTATGTATTTGTATTTTTCTGGAGCTTTTCTCCCCGGGACTCCATTGAAAATTGGCTCCTTATGGCCCAATGGACTATCCTTGCAAACAAACTGCAACTAAATAAATACATAAATAAAAGTCAAACAGGGAATACCTGTTTAGCTTCCTACATTCTAAATACTTCAGAAAAATATGTAGCCGTGAACTAGAGCATGATTTTTTTTTACTTCTCAGTAACCTGTAGACGAAGCTACTTCTAAATTTGATATCTCTATAGGTGACCATAATGAAGTTCTTCAAGCTGTAATTCCCAAAAGTAGAAGAAGCTGAGGAACATCATGCCAAAAGCTGATGTGATTTCTAAGTGTGCACCAGCATTGATTCACTTCTTTTGAGAGATTTCTCTCTTTTTTACATCATTCTGACTGTGGAGTCCATATTTATACATTTGGATGTGTGCCTCCATATGAGAGATGCAGGATGGCTTGTCCCCCTGCTAAAAGTACTTGAAGTTAACTTTTTTACCTTTCATGTTTCAAGTATCATTTTCCAGTGTTTCTGATGCAGAGGGATTTGACATTTGGCTTTTCATAGTGGAACCCATAAATACTATTCAATCTGCTTTGCTTACTCATTTATGATGTCCTGAACATTTATTATTCCAGGAGTGATTGCAAACTGATCCATCATGTAGATGGAAAAGTAACTAAAAAAATACTAAAATGAATATAAGACCACAGTGCAAAAAAAATTTATTTTTTTAAATTGTTTTACCAATTTCATTTAAATAAAATGATTATAAGTGCTGAAGTACTCCTGGAGATAAGCATATAATGTCACAAGGGAAAACCTTAAACACAATGGCTTTCAATGTCTAGTAAGGGGCTAATTTGTAGCACTAACTTGAAGGAAAGTATCTTATAGTTCCTGGCATCCATGTTTAGTAAGGTCTGACCATAGTTTCCTTCCTTCCATCTGTCTTACAGAAAATCATGTGACAAAAATGTGAACAAATACTAAAAGTCAGTATGTACAGCAAATGGTATGTACTAAAGGAATAACATACTTCTAGCATGGATTTGCACATACACATGCACGCATGCACACACACGTGTTTATTTGCAATACTCCTGTTCTGTACTCTTTCCTTGTTGTGGTGAGGCGACTTGTGTATCTCAATATGAGCTATACTACGTAGGGCCACCTGAGGTGGGCATATGAGTGAAAGGTTGTCCCCGTGAAAAATGTAATGGCAGGCAACTCCAGTATTTTTGTTGAGGAATCTGTTTGGACAAAAGCAATCAGGGTCATGTAAAAGTGACATTGGGTGATGACACATTCAGGTCTAAAAGTGTCCAGCATACAAATGAGGAAGAGCAGAGGACATACAAGAACAGTGCTAGCTGATGGATTGAAGCCCAAAAAATGTCCATCTTCTGAAATGCTTATAGAAGGACTGAAATCTAGTGCTGCTGATGTGCTGAGAGGTGAAAGGACATTCCAGTGCTGCAAAGAACTCTACATGACTGGAACTTGGAATGTAGAGATGATGAACCAAAGTAAATGTGAAGCAGGAAAGGATGAAATGAGAAGAGTAAACCCGTCTTGGAAATTAGTCAACTAAATGCACTAGAATGCATCATGTAATCACTAGAATGCATCGTGTAATCACTAGAATGCATCGTGTAATCACTATATCTTCTACAATCTTATGGAGCAATATTAATAAAAGAGTGTCAAACTTATTCCTTGTTTACAACCCCCCCCCCCCCCCCGAAAAAAATGAGAGAATGATCCAACTCTGGCTACAAGGTAGGCCTTTCAACAGTATAGTGATATGAGATTATGCTCTAACCAGCTACACCTTTCAACATTCTGGACTAGAATGACAAAGTTGCTAACCAAGGTATAAAACTGCAATAACAGTCAGGTTAACCTTGCAGTATGAGATAAATTAGGACATAGACTAGAAGAATTCTTTCATGGTAATTCACTGGTCATAACAAACATTCTCATTCGAAAGAAAAAAGCTAGCTTTATACAATACCATCACTGGATGGTCAGTAGCAAAATGAAGGTGACTATCTGTGCTGCAGTGAGACAGATGATAGCATTCTATACAGTCAGCAAAACAAGACTTGGGGCTGATTTTGGCTAATACGACATGCTTCTTATCACAAAGTTCAAAATTAAATGAAAGGACGCAAAGAAAATCATTGTAGGTTAGTGCGATACAACCTCAGCAGCATTCCAAGTGAATTTGTAGTGGAGGCGAAGCATGGATTCAAGGAAACAGACCTGGTGAATAGACTACCTATGGAGAGGAGTTTTTGATATTGTCCAGTCAGTGGCATTTAAGTATCACAGACTGAAAGAAGATTAAGAAGACATAACAGTCATTAGTGGTCTTTATAAGTAGTCATGGAAAGAAGGAGAAGGGAAAAATCAATGAAACAGAAAAAATATGTTAAACTCGATGAAGATTGAGTTTTAGAGAATAGCCATGAGAGACAAAGTGACATATTTACATTTGCAGTACAGAGAATGGGAAGCACACAATACCTCAAAAAGGATAACAGTTTTCTTCCAAACAATTGGTGATGCTAAAGGGAAACTTGCAGGTAAAAATGGGAATGATTAAAATAAAGAAAGGAGGACCTAGCAGAAGAGAAAGACAGTAAGTAGTGCCAGACATATATGGAAGAGCTGTATAAAAAGGACATTAAGGAGTCATGCATGTATTCATATGTACTTTGCTCAAAACTGTACCTGCGTTTGCAATCTGTCTCAGAGTTGAGTTCTATATTTCTCTGCATATTTGTATCCTCTGTTATTTTAATTTGTTTGTGGTATATAAATTACTATGGCTTGTTTTGTACTGTTGTGTCAGACACTATGCGGTTAGCAAATGTAATAAATAAATAAAATAAAAAATAAACAGAATTAACATTATACAGACAGTAGTATGTTGATTGATCTACAGTCAAACATCTAAGAACGTGAAGTGAAAAGGGCCCTAGAAAGCTTTGGGAACAACAAGACTGCAGAAAGCCATGGGATTCCAGCTGAACTGCCAAAATCCTTCAATATAATACTATTACAGTGCTGCTTGGAATTTGATAACAACTTTGATAACACAGCGATAAACAATAGCCTCGATAAGGTCAATTTATATTCCAAACCCAAAAAGGAGAATTACGAAAGTGTGTTCAAATTATCTAACAGTTGCAATAAGATAGTGGTCAAAACCCTACAAGGTAGAATCTAATAGTATATGAACCAAGAACTGACAGATATGCAGGCTGGATTTAGAAGAGGCAGAGGGACCAAAGATGATAGTGCCAGCATCTACTGGATAATGGAGAAAGCAATGGTTCATAGGTTCATAGGTTCATACTAGGCTATCTGCCCGAGGGCATTTACAAGCCTAGCCCATCGTTTTGTGGCTTACGCCACCCCTTTAGTATGGGGAACTATACCCATTATTTTGCTGTGCCTCTGTCGAGCAGTGACACTGAGGTAATCCCTGGGGTATATCTGCGATCTCCCATCCATTGGTCAAGATTTCTCTTGAACAAGGCCAGCGAGGTGCTCTGCCTCACATGTACCGGGATTTTGTTCCACAGCATAGGGAGTCTTTGGGTGATGAATCTATCCCTCCAGCACGTCCTATTAATAGCAGTGTCGAGGTTTAAGTCTCCCGCCCTTGTGGCTCTGATGGATCTAGATTTTTTGAGGTGAAGCATATTCATCAAATCTGGGTTTGACATGGCCTTGTATGTTAGGCAATGGTCACCTCTGTGCAAGTGGCGACTGAATAGAGCTGGAGTTCTTTCAGTCGGGCAGCATAGGACAGATTTTGAGACCCTTTATCCTTTTGGTGAGGAACTTTTGTGGCCTCTCCAGCTGCTGCAAGTGTCGGGTCAGATACATCCCGAATGGGGCATTGTACTCAATCATTGGTCTGATGAGTGATGAGTAAAGGGAGACTATGACCTCCCTTGATCTAGATGAGAATCCCTTCATGATAAGGTGGGCAATGTAGAAGGTCTTCCTAACTACTTTAGCTACATGGGTGTCGAATGACAGACTACTATCAACCTGGGTCCCCAGGTCCCTGATAACTTCTTCTGTGCTCAGTGGATTGCCACCTATTTGGTAGCTAGGGGTAACCTTGTTTTTCCCAAAGGGTATGACAATGCATTTTTTGGCATTTAACTTCAGGCCGTGGCTCTGGCACCAGTTATCCATTTCTGTGAGACCCTTCTGAAGGATATCTGTGTCAGATGTGTTTTCTACTATGGCGCCCAGTTTGCAGTCATCTGCAAACTTTGTCAGCCATAACCCTCCTGTGTTTGCTTGTACTTCGGAAAAGTAGATGCCAAACAAGAGTGGGCCCAGGACTGAGCCCTGTGGGACACCACTTGTGACAGGTTTTGAGTCTGACATGGCGCCAGCAACTCTGACCCTGTGGGTTCTGTCACTCAGCCAGTTTGCAATCCATCTTGTGATGTATGGGTTAACGTCAAGAAGAACATTTACTTTTGTCTAGAGTCTAGGCCATAACAAATCTGAAAACTGCTTAAGAGAAATGGGGATACCAGCAAACCGTATTTGCCTCAAGAAGAATCTGTATATAGAACAAAAACTGCAAAAGCTGACTTGTTGCACAAAGAAAAAAAATGAAACAAAAAAACTAAAAATATTATTCTTACCCTATTAGTTCTTCTGAAATAGAAGGGGAAGATGAGGAGGCAGTGGTCAATTTTATTTTCCTGGCTTAAAGTCTCTCTGTAGATGGTCTCTGTAGCCATTAAATTAACAGAAATTGTTTTTTGGAGACAGCTATGGCCAACCTGGATATAATTTTAAAGAGTAAAGAATCACATTGTTAACAATGACTGAGTAGTTAAAGTTATGGATTTCCCAGCAGTAACAGGGTTATGAGAGTTGGACTATAAGTATACCTATGCACTACAAAACTGATGTCTTTCAATTCTGGTTTTAGACAAAGCTTTTGAGAATTCCTGGATTGCAAGACATTTGAACATGTCATTATTTAAGGAAATAAATCCAAACTGTCCACTAGAAGGCCTGGCAAAAAATGTAATGCTCTGATACTTTGACCACATAATGCAAAGATCGGATTCAAAAGAGAAGATGACACTGATACTGGCAAAAATTGAAGGCAAATAAAGAAGTGGACAGCAGAGGCTAAAGTGGATGGACAGAATTACTGAAGTAATGAATATGAAGTTGCAAGAACTTATCAAAATGGTTCTTAACAGACAGGCCAAGATTCAGACTCAACTAAATAACTATACAGCAACAACAAAACACACACACACACACACACACACACACACACACACACACACACACACACACACACACACAACACACACACACACACTCACACACACACACACACACACACACACACACACACAAAACGCAAAAAAATAAATATTGACTACACTTTTGAATTCCTGGCTGCTATTTACTTAAAAAAACAATCAGACACCTACATACAACTAAGTTGTAACAAACTGAAAGAGTAGTCAATCAAAAAAAAAAATGGTTCAAGAAAGGCAAACATTTAAACATATTGTTCTCGATTGCAGTGCTTCCCTGTACCTTCTTTTGCAAAAAAAAAAAAAATATATATATATATATATATATAATCGACAGGCCGAAGACCGGGAAGTGTAATGACCTGGTAGTAGTAGTAGTAGTATGCTGACAGGAGGGGAGTAGACGACAGGACAGGTAAGTGTTGAATACTCAGGGATGTAGGGGTAGTGTGTGCGTGGAGTGAGTGGGGTAATGTAGGAGAGGGGGTGTTGGGCAGGTAGGAGATAAAGTTGTCGAGCGTTTCTGGCGTCGGTTATTTCCTGTCGTGAAATGGTTCGGATGGGGCATAGACATATATATATATATATATATATATATATATATACACACACATACATATCACCAAAGAATTAAAGCAACCCTGAAGCACCCATGTAGAAAAATAATTTGTAACAAAGCTTTAATGATAAACAGACAAAAACAAAACATGCTACTGTCAATAGAAGACTGACTGTGTTGCAAAACAGGAAGTGTTAATATTTTATGAACAGGACGTTGGTATATAGGCAACTCAAAATTTCCTAAAAGGCTTTCCCTCATTACAATAATTATAAAAAAAACCAAGATTTCTAAATAAACAGCAGATAGAGGAAACTGTATATGGAACGACTTGGAAAGATAAAATAGAAATAGGCAAGAAGATAAAAAAATGGACTTTAATGAAAAAAGTGAAGAAATACTAGTCATAGGACAAAATAACCCTACTTTTTCATAACATAATGGCAAAACAAAAAGAAAAAAAATATGTAGGTATCTATCACACCTAGATTAAATAATCAGAAGCATGAAAGGGCAGCAGCAGAGGTTTGATTCAGGGAGCAGACAAATGTAGTATCATACAGCTATGCAATAGTTTTTGCCACTGATTACATAAGAATGTGTACTCCCAGGTACATCTAGTTTTTACTTCTGTATAATTCGTATCATATCCTGATCAGATGTAACCTGCATTTCTGTCTTCTTGAGATTTCTTCGCTGACCTTCATCAGGAAATGTACTATACAGGAAACAAATTAATTTAATAATATAAATAAAAACATATACAAGACAATGGGTTGGCCCTGCCAAGTGCAATGATAAATTTCTGGAGGCAATTAAGGCAGAGAGATCTCAGGCTGTTAGCCTGAGTTCAGAATATATGATGGAAGGAAAAGATTTAAGCAAAGAGTGGAAGTTTTAGGACTCTTACCCACAAAGATCGGAAAGGACAAATAAGGATGCGATATGAGCCTGTAATATTACTTATATTTCACACACACAAACACACATATGAATATATATAAAACATTTTATTTATTTATTTATTTACAGGGGTCAAGCCTCCCTGTTCCTTCAATCATTTTTTGTTCCAATTTTTTGAGTTTTTTGCTATTGACTGTATTGATAATCTGTATTATTTTTATAATCAACAACTCATAGATAGATGGATAAAGAGACATACAGATACAGTATACATAAGCAAACTATTTGCCATTTTTTAATATAATTTTATTTATTTTGACTCCTAGCAGAATAATTCTCATCATCCATTTATGTGTTTGGAGCAGTCCACAAAATGCTATTACCAAGAAATTACTAGACAGAAAATACCAGTAAAATGGTTTTATTTTTAAGTTAAGATTAAGGTTACAAATCTAACTCTTCCTGTATGGAATGTGTACTTATTAATACATTTATAACTGTTTGTCTGCAATTGTAATAGCATACATTATTCTAAGTATAATGGCGTAATATTGATCCTGTTTTATAACTGAGGAGAAACTGGTTCACAGGTGGGGTTGGTGGTTTTATGTGATTGCATATAAAATAAACAGCTAGACTACTGGCCATGTAAACATAAGGATGTGTGGACTTTGAAGCATACAATATGATATTGTTTCAAAATGCCAGCTGTAATGCCCACATATTTAGTAGAATAACATCTGAATTGATTTGTCAGTTAGCTCAAGTATCATTTTGTCATATGGCTATAATATTAATTTTAGTATATATCTGTTGGGTTACTCGGTAGATTATCCTTATCTACAGCTAATGCGATAAAATAAATATCATTTTGTCATATGACTATAATATTAATTTTAGTATATATCTGTTGGGTTACTCGGTAGATTATCCTTATCTACAGCTAATGCGATAAAATAAGTATCATTTTGTCATATGACTATAATATTAATTTTAGTATATATTTGTTGGGTTACTCGGTAGATTATCCTTATCTACAGCTAATGTGATAAAATGTCCTTATGTGCAATGCAAGCAATCAAGCATAGTTACTGCATCACATTCCTCCTAAATGCTAAACTTAATATGAAGACTAATCATCTGCACAAGTTTGAGTGATCACACCATGCACTTTACTCAGTTCTCTTTCTTTGTATACATACTAATGCATGATTTCATTTGTATGAACCTGGGCAAAGAATTTGATTTTTTTCATATACAGCTAGAACAGTGGTACTTTGTCAAACATACACGTAAATAAATGTACAAAATGGAGCGACCAGTGTTGACCAAAACCACTAGTACAAAACATACACTATCAGCAGTCAGGATATCTCAAAAAGGTTTTCTGGTATAGTCAACCACAAATAGCAGCAACCAAAGAATTCAGCAATAAAATCCACTTTAATAGTAAAACTGGAAAACCAATGGATTGAGCGCTTTCATCCCCTGACCGGGGATTTCATCAGAATCAACACTCATTTCATTTGAACCTGTAATTTCAAACTCCAACCTTCCCATCAAAGCAGACCTCTCAATAGCTTTAATACTATTTAAAGGAAGTCTTCCTTAGTACAATATTGTCAAGGACAAAAACACAGTTGAAATATCAAAGGTATAACCACCAGAACCACCATAGCTATTGAGAGGTCTGCTTTGATGGGAAGGTTGGAGTTTGAAATTACAGAGAAGACTTCTAGTATTAAAGCTATTGAGAAGTCTGCTTTGATGGGAAGGTTGGAGTTTGAAATTACAGGTTCATATGAAACGAGTGTGGATTTTATTGCTGAACTCTTTGGTGGCTGCTATTTGTGATCAACTACACAACAAAACTTTTTCTAGATTTCCTGACTGCTGACAGTGTGTGAAACATACATGTAACACAATTCTAGGGCAAATAACGAAAGACTGCTACACACACACACACACACACACACACACACACACACACACACACACACACACACACACACACACACACACAAACTTACTGAAGTTCTGAAAGGTTAATACTTCAGCAACTGTAACAAAATTTGTGAAATCATTTGGTAAATTTGTTGATTAGGTGGATTAAGCTCTGTGGAACTGCATGAATTGTTTCACTGGAGACCACTGTACTTCACAGAGGTACTATTTTTATTTTAAATAATTTTAGAAACTTTTGCACCATAACCATTATGACCATTGTCTACTTCTCAATTTAAATGGCTGTTATTCCATAATAATATTCTCAAGTGAAGTTCAGACTTCATGGTACACTGCAGACCACCTTTAAAATATGAATAATTTGCCCACTTTAGGGCATACAGTTACTGGTAGCTCAACAACATACAACTCTACTGTTTTGGTCTAATAGTTGTGTTTAACAACATGTATGCACTGCATCAAACAAGGAAAAGACATACCCAGAACGGAACTCATGTCCTTTATTACTAAGATGTAAATTCACAGCATGAAGGCAATGTTTAGCTCAAAAATGTTGATTTTGAATTTTTGGAATATAGTTTCTGAATGTGTCCTCTATTTTTTGTCTTGGTAACTCACAACACTGAGAGAAGGTAATACATTTAAGGGTCAAAATGAATGCTATTCCTCATCGCAAAGTAAATCTGGCAGATATGGTGACATATGCTATGTATGTTCAGAGCCAAGGTAAGATAATGCCCACCTAAGAACCTGTGGCTTTTCTGCAGGCTGCACATTCCCACATAGTTGTTAAGACGTTGCCTACTTAACTACATTTTTTCTTGTGATATACTTTCTTGGATACTTAGTCAAACACTCCCAATTTATGGTTCAGTAATAAAAGTTATTTTTATCATGGATTATTGACCATCAGTTTCAATAACTCTGTTGAGAATTTTAATTATAGGAGAGTGACACATTGCTGGATCTTTAAACCTACAGTGATATAATTATGACAAGTGTGTTATTCATATATATATATATATATGATCAATACAACACTACACCGAACTGTAAAAACTACTGCAGCCAAAAATAAATGTATAAAAGTTGTCCCAGGTAACGCCACAGTAGTAACCAAGGCTGCGATATACAAACTGAACAGTTCTTGAAATTCTCTCCCTTCGAAATGAGAGTGACAATTATAGAGATAACAACGTATAGAAATGACAACGTATCAGTTGAACAAAGCACCATTCATCTTAAAAGTTGTGCCACAGTCAACACTCTATGTATTCCATATACTTCAGAATAAAAGGAAAAAAGTTCGTATATTCCAAACAAACGACTTTATTGTTAGCGCTTTCACCCACAGGCTTCATCAGACAATGAACACAATTAAAATCTCTCCATTTAAATAACATTCTTCTATTTCCATAAACCAATCATATTAAGGTGTTTAAAAAATCAATTACATCACTTCCTTCCTTTTCATGAAATACGCTAGCTATAAAAATGGGTTTCACAAATTAATTTAATCTACCCCTAACCTAATGAACACATATAACTCTAAAATTCATATACTCACAAATCTATAATAAATATCATATAAAACAATTTAAAACATATATGTAATGTATATATAAAAAATATATGCATATTAACTATTCATAAAACAATAAATTACTTGATAGACAGCTTTCTTTTCTTCAACATGGGCTTTAATGGGACCTTGTCATTGAGACCAGGGCTGACGTCAGCCCTGAGTCGTATTATCCATTTTAACTCGCATTCTTCTGTAAAATTACATATATCGCCACCTCTTGATGTAACTTCAATGTGTTGCAATACCATAAAACTAAATCCATGTGGTGGTCCCATCACATTTATATGCTTCGCAAGTGCATTATGTAAATAACCAATACGTATATTATAAATATGGTCTCTAATTCTCTCACGTAATCTCCTATTGGTCTTGCCAATATAGAATACGCGGCATTGAGTGCACTTGGCGAGATACACTATGTTCTCACTTTGACAATCAGTGTGTGTATTAAAAGAAAACTTCTTCTTAGTTTTTGGATGCATAAACTCACATTCTGTGTTTATATACCTACGCTGTCCACAATTGCCACATGGTATGGTATTGACAAGCAACCTATCTCTTTCTACCTCTTTTTTGACTAGAGGGCGGTGGCATAACATACGTTTTAGATTTTTCCTATTCTTAAAAGTATAGGATGGTGATGGTCTGACTATATTAGCTATTCTTTCATCCAACAACAATGTGTCCCAATGCTTAGCTTCTAGTCTGTTTAAGTTGGAAGAGTATAAACAATATGTCTGGTTCTACAGACGCTTTGTAGACTATGTCTTCCTCATTTGGGGAGATAGTGAACAGAAATTATTAGAATTTGTAGAGAAGATTAATTCACTAACTACATATTTGGAGTTTGCAGTAAGTTATTCCAGGTTGAGTATTCCATTTCTAGATGTATGCGTAGAAAGGCTTACAAATGGGCTACTTAACACCTCGATTCATAGGAAAAAATGTTACAGGAATACTATACTCCATCGTGATAGCATGCATCCACGCTTTGTATTTAATAACGTAGTTAAGGGTCAATGCATGCGAGCATCAAGACTGAACCCCCTAGAAGGTAATTATAGGAATGAATTAGAGAGTTTATAAACCAGGTTTCAACAGCGTAGGTATAATAATAGGGAATTGAATGTAGTGTTTGATACAATGGACGAACTGAGAAATACAAGGGCCAAACCCTATTTTTCAGTTGAAGGGAATATGAATGAAATGGGCCAATTGGAAAGGAATACTGAATTTTTAAGAATCCCTTTATATTACACAGCAGACATAGGCAAAATAAAGGAAATTATAACTAAACATTGGGACACGTTGTTGGATGAAAGAATAGCTAATATAGTCGGACCGTCACCATCCTATTCTTTTAAGAATAGGAAAAATCTAAAACGTATGTTATGCCACCGCCCTCTAGTCAAAAAAGAGGAAGAAAGAGATAGGTTGCTTGTCAATACCATACCATGTGGCAATTGTGGACAGTGTAGGTATATAAACACAGAAAGTGAGTTTATGCATCCAAAAACTAAGAAGTTTTCTTTTAATACACACACTGATTGTCAAAGTGAGAACATAGTGTATCTCGCCAAGTGCACTCAATGCCACGTATTCTATATTGGCAAGACCAATAGGAGATTACGTGAGAGAATTAGAGACCATATTTATAATATACGTATTGGTTATTTACATAATGCACTTGCGAAGCATATACATGTGATGGGACCACCACATGGATTTAGTTTTATGGTATTGCAACACATTGAAGTTACATCAAGAGGTGGCGATATATGTAATTTTACAGAAGAATGCGAGTTAAAATGGATAATACGACTCAGGGCTGACGTCAGCCCTGGTCTCAATGACAAGGTCACATTAAAGCCCATGTTGAAGAAAAGAAAGCTGTCTATCAAGTAATTTATTGTTTTATGAATAGTTAATATGCATATATTTTTTATATATACATTACATATATGTTTTAAATTGTTTTAAATTGTTTTATATGATATTTATTATAGATTTGTGAGTATATGAATTTTAGAGTTATATGTGTTCATTAGGTTAGGGGTAGATTAAATTAATTTGTGAAACCCATTTTTATAGCTAGCGTATTTCATGAAAAGGAAGGAAGTGATGTAATTGATTTTTTAAACACCTTGATATGATTGGTTTATGGAAATAGAAGAATGTTATTTAAATGGAGAGATTTTAATTGTGTTCATTGTCTGATGAAGCCTGTGGGTGAAAGCGCTAACAATAAAGTCATTTGTTTGGAATATACAAACTTTTTTCCTTTTATTCTGAAGTATATGGAATACATAGAGTGTTGACTGTGGCACAACTTTTAAGTTGAATGGTGCTTTGTTCAACTGATACGTTGTCATTTCTATACGTTGTTATCTCTATAATTGTCACTCTCATTTTGAAGGGAGAGAATTTCAAGAACTGTTCAGTTTGTATATCGCAGCCTTGGTTACTACTGTGGCGTTACCTGGGACAACTTTTATATATATATATATATATATATATATATATATATATATATATTATACTGCAAGAATATTGTAGGGTGAAAAGCAAGAATAAGGTAGAACTAAATCTCACAAGTCCTAAAAACATTGCAGCATGATTTTAAAGTTTTATAATTTAAAGTGATCAAATAATAGTTTAAAATAGATAACAAGAAAAACAGTCAACCAATTAGTTCATAATTATATAAATAATGCATGATCATTTTGAGAATAAAAGTATCCAATGTGGTATTTGTAGAAGAGAAATCCTGTATACAAAGGTTTATGCAGTTTTGAAAAAAATAAACAATTTAACAGACTTGATTTAACAATACCAAACTTAATGCATTTATTGAAACAGTAAGTGTGCTCACACTGCTCCATAGGGAAAGACACAATTATTAAAATCAGCATTTAAAAAAATGCAGTAAACAGAGTCAAAATCAGACAGAAATTAAAAAGAAAGGTTTGCAGAAACAATGCTTCTATTCTAGAGAATTACATACTGCTAGATATCAGTAACCATTCAAATGCATCGCAGTTATGGGAAACTGTTAAAAAAAGCTAGCAGAATTTTAACAGTAAAAAAACCTATTCAAGCATTCATGTTGGACTTGGACTTCATTAAGAAATCCTATCAGTTGTTGGTTATAAATAAAATAAACCTGTACTACACTACAAATTATTTCCGGTAATACTGATTATATAGTTGAATTTCATTCCTTTATCAGCAGAACCAGCATGGTTTTAGATTTTTAATTCTATTTGTTTATTTATTCTCCTGAGAGTGATCATTCAGTAATATTGAACAAAGCAGAGTTTGTTTTTTGTAAATATTTATGTGAGTTTTGATTCCGTGAAAAATACTTGAATTATCATGAAAAACTTTATTAATGAACTATTAAAAACAGTTTTCTGAGGCCAACATCACATCCTTCTTTAGACAGATCATATGTCACAGCGACAGTAGAATATCATCTGTCATAGTTGTACATGTATATGTACAACATGCCACCTAGTAAGGAACTCCGAGTCCACCAACTCTGCACAGACACGGAAAAGCTAAGACCAAATGTCAATTCAAAAATGAATAAAACTAAAGAACACAATACAGCAAAATGCATACTTTTCTGTGACCATCATAACTAAATTGTATTCATTTCTTCATTATTAATGACACTGGTAACCTCTGACCAAACATTCTTCTTCACTCTTATAGTTGAGGTTAGATACCAATAGTATAGAAATTACCACATGGTAGCTATTAACATATAGATGTCTTTTCATATTTTCTCCATTTATGCTGTCTTAAGGCACTTCAAGTTATATTTTTGTGAAGCTATATGGTATATTGTGGGAAATGTAGACACAAAAATGTACTTTTGAAAATTGCTATCTGATATTATTCTTTGTCTATGTTTCAGAAAAAGAATTATATTTTACAATGCATGTTAACATTTTTGTATAGCTTTCTCAATATTTTCTTAATACTACAATTACCATCTATGTAGTTAGACTTGTTATAGTACAGGCATCTAATACCATATTCTACTGTTTGTAGACTTCATCTATGAAAAAGCTCACACTTACCCTGCTTCCCTATATAAACAGAATCAGAAAACCTCTGAACTAGATACCATTGAGAAAATATGCATATATTTATCACTAATAGTATACTGTTTCTCAGATTTGTAAATGTTTCTGAAAGCTGTACAGCAATAGAACTGATGATAACTTTTTAAGCTTTTGTTTCTCTGTATTACATTAGTACATTCACAATATTGTCCTAGTGCTGAAATGGCACGTTTTACCACAATTTGCATAGCATTGTAGATGTTTCTTATGAAAGCAATTATATACATTTGTTTCCATATATTCCATAGTATGTTTAAAGAAGCCTCTAATTTAATAATGCTATGAAATGCTAGTCACATCACACAAAATGCTTCATTAAGTGTAAAATAGATAAATAAGTGAAAGTAGAGTTTTTCAACAAAACAATACTATAGCTTTATGGCTGATGAAAGATGCAAATAATAGCTAGAAAATGCATTAGATCAAAGTGGCTATTTAATGCAACAAGATGATTGCAGAGTATTATTATTCTAATAATTGTATTCTATATTTTTTTCTGAATCTCTTGTCATGAGATACAAAGGAAATCCTGTGAGGCTTAAATGAATGTACATATGCTATTTATGTCTCTTTCCAGTGGAATGTTGACTTGTCCTTTCAAACATTGATTTATGCTGAAAATAAGGTTTGTAGAAAATAAAATTGAACACTGTATGTCATGAAAAATATAACTGCAATTGCAACTTATAATCATCTGTACTTACCCACTTAGCACCACAATAAAGTCCATGACATTCCATCCATTTCTTAGATATGATCCTTTGTGGAATACAAACCCTAAGGCAATAATTTTTATTCCTGCTTCAAAGCAGAAGATTCCAATAAAATAGGGTTCGGTTTTTTCCTGCGGGATAAAAAACTGACATCAGAAAGAAGAAAAAACAAATAACCAAATATCAAATGGCTAACATCTGACAATACTGCTGCAATGTTTCTGTTTGCATTTGTACTCCTGTTTTAAGAAGTATGACAAACCTGCTATCCAGGTATTTAAACTAAGGAAAGCCTATCAGTACACTACTTCTAGAACAAATGTTGAAAAGGACTAGCACAATAAATTAAACATAATCACTTCAATGAACTTTTGAGTCTTTACAGAAAATGAAAAGTCAAAGTGCTTCAGGCAACAGTAGTATTTAAATACATTAACTCAAAGTATACATCAGATTACTGCATTTATGTTCTGACATATATAAATAAGCATTGTAGATACATAATTTAATGGGCTTAACTATTTTTTACCAACCAAATGTTTCATATATATTAAACAATATGTTATTGTGGTAATTGAGAAATTAAATAATTATGAAGTTTTGGTTTTAATATGACTTTTATATTTCAATATATGCAAAATATTAAAGAATAGCATTCTCCAGCTTGTAGAGGATCAAAACAGACATACTTGAGAAATGCTGAAATGGAACAGGTCTTCATCAGGGAATGTAAATTCATGCATCCTATAAATCTTAAGAAAATGATTTCTACAAAAGAGTACACTTTAAATAATAAAGTTGAATTCAACACTTTATCCTATCTGGTAGTCCCATAAATTAGAACACTTGCTCATGCAGTACAGAATTGTGTTATACAATTTTCACAAATCTAGGTTCGACTTGATATAATATCCTTAAAAGCTAGTTGAGAAATCTTCTCTTCTTAACCAATTTTTGGTCATAAAACACTCAGCGATTATGTTGTTGAAAACATTAAGAAATACCCTTCTAAGGAAATAGTGTCAGAGTTATACTAAAATGATGTAAATGCAGACTTGGATAACAGAAAAAAAAAAGGCTTTTATAAAGACTATTTTTAATATGAGACCAAACACTGTTGATTAAATTACAGGGTCAAAGCACATGTAATGAATAAGGAATCAAGTTATTATTCCATATTACACAATAAAGGTTAATTATTGGTCAAACATGTACATGCTGATTTGACACCCCAGTCATTGTGCCAATTGTAAATTTAGCATATACCAATAGAAAGAAGTCCAGCCACTAAATTATTGCAGAGTGGCCTGACTTTCTATTGGGAAATGTACAGCCTAGCCATCCCTAATATATTTTATGATGGATAGAGCAACATATGAGAAAAATTAGGACATTCTGCAAAACTCTGGACATTTAAAATGCATGGTTACCAGTACTACAATCGATCGTAGTTCCATCAGCCTTACCTTTCAGCTATCCAGAATTTTGCAGAATATCCACCACTTTCCTTATACTTTTGCCCTATCCCTAATAAGATTTTGAATGTTCTTATAAATCATTGAGGATTTCTGTTATTCAATCATACCAGACAATACAGTTTCATGTTTTCCACTGTTCACAAAAGAGAGAGAAAGAGAGAAAGATAGCAAGAGAAAGGCGAAGTGCTACTAGAATTTTGTCTTCATGATCACTTCCTTTGCACTGCAGTGATTTATTACCGAAGTATGGCGATGCATTTACACTAAGCATATGCATGTTCATCAGTATACATGGTAAAAAGCACTACACAAGTGCTTTATAATCAGGCACACTGATGTCCCACTCACCAGGCTGAACAAGGAGAAAATTACAGTCAGCTGCCTGTCAGGTGCCAGGATCCGCCACATAACGCATGCACTCAAGTCACTCCACAACAAGTACAAATACAACTCTGTCATTGTCCATGTTGGAGTGAATGACTTGAGACATACCTCCCTGGACTACATGAAGAGAGACATGGAAGAGCTCTCAGATCATGTTGCGCAGGCATATATGACCCTAGCCCTGAGTAGCATCCTACCTTTGCCCAGAATGATACCACAGTATAAGGACAAAATGATTGACTTCAACAATTAGCTAAGCTTCTGGTGTCATTCAAAGGGATCCATTATCTGTCTGCCTGGGATGACATGATTGACAAACCACGATGCTTTTCCAGAGATGGTCTGCACCTGTCACCCCTGGGATTCAGGTTACTGGCTAAAGCTCTTACCACCCCTATAGTGCCTTTTTTAGGCAAGGTTCAAAGGACAAAACCACCACTGTTACAGATACAAGCATTCAAAATCTGAAGGTAATGTTACTCAATGCTAGATGTCTAAACCTCAAAATGCACTCTCTCGGAGCACTCCTAAAAATGGAGAACATCGATATCTGTGCAGTAACTGAGACCTTGTTCAAGGCTTCAGAGAGCACCCCTGCAATACTAGGCTACAACTCTTACCACATTTTTCAGCTACCAAACCAAGACCAAAACACTAAAGGTGGAGGAGTGTCCATATTCACCATATACATCCAGGCTAGTTGCCCAACACAATGCATCTGAAATTCTCCAGGTGCAACTAACACTACATAAGACTGCAATCCAAATTGTAGCTTGACACAGATCCCCCACTATGCCCCAAGATTCTCATTACACCTTTCTAAACATACTGGAAAATACTAAGATACAACCAAACACCCTAATACTGGGTGATTTCAACTACCCTGCCATTAACTGGGAAAACTACTCAGGTACCAACACCTTTTTCCAAAGGTTCTTGGAATTCATAAATTCCAATGCCCTGGATCAACTAATCCATTGTCCCACCAGGGGCTACAATATCCTAGATCTGGTCATTACCAACATGGGAGATAGATGCTCCACATCAGTGGTCACTCACTCATTGGTCAGGTCTTACCATAAGCAAATCACCCTTGACATCCATATCCCACCCCCAGTAAGGAAACCTCCGTACGAAACTTCTCCAAAGCCAACTTCATGCTACTCAAGTCAGAAGTGACAAACTTCATGACACCCATGCAGACAGGAGTTGAAAGTTCGACTGCTGAATCTTACACTAAGGCACGGTATGAGCACATCCACTCGTGCATCAATTGTGCCATCCCAAATAGAATCAAGATGTTTTCCTCCAAAAAAAGGAAGCCAATCTGGTGGTCCCCTGCCATAAACAAACTATACAACAGAAAAAAAAAACTATTGCAGAAAAGAGGAAAATCCCAGGATGCAAAAAACTCCTTTACCAGCCTCAGTAAGAAGCTGAGATCCTTCATAAAATCCTCCAAAGCTAGTTACAAAAATAAAATTGCCAAAGATTCCAAAGACAACCACAAGGCATTCTATAGTTATGTCAAGAATCTAAATGGCAATGCTCAGATATGCTCTAAGCTACAACAGAATGGCATTAAATATACTGATCCCAAGGATATTGCTAATATCCTGGCAGATTGATTTAGTGCCAACTTCTCCCCCCTCTCACCCCCTAAAGGGCCCATCTCAATACCAAAATATTGCCAAATTCTGGTAACCACGGCCACACAGGTAGAAACTGCACTCTCCAAAGCTGAGAATACAGCATCCATGGGACCAGATGACATCCTGGGCTGTGTACTACATGAACTACAAAATGAACTGGCACCTCACCTAAGTATCATGTTTAATCATAGCCTCACCTCAGGCTTTGTGCCCACTGAGTGGCGCACTGCTACAGTTTTCCCATGCCACAAGGGGGGATCCACCTTGGATTCCGGGAACTACCGTCCCATCAGTCTGACAAGCCTGATCTGCAAGGGCATGGAATGCATTATCATGGAACTTATAAACAAAAACATTGGCAACCTTCAAACACTGGATCCCACCCAGTTTGGGTTCATGAAGGGCCGATCTTGTCTCTTGAACCTGACTGACTTCTTTGAATCAGTCTCCAGAGCTGTGGACAAAGATAAAGCGGTCCACACAGCCTATCTGGACCTCGCCAAGGCCTTTGACACCATCCCCCACTCTGGAATCATAGATAAACTTACTAATCTGGGTATAAATCCCTACGTCACTCGGTGGGTTGCCAACTGGCTTACTGACAGAACCCAGACTGTAAATGTAGCCGACTCCAAATCCAGCTCCAGACAAGTGGAGTACCTAAGGGTTCAGTCCTGGGACCACTCTTGTTTGGCATCTACTTCTCTAAAGTGCAGGCCAGCACTAAGGAACTCTGGCTAACAAAGTTCACAGATGACTGCAAACTGGGAGCCATTACTGAATCCCCAAATGATGTGGATACTGTACAAAAGGGCCTTACAGAAACAGATGCTTAGTGCCAGAGCCATGGGCTCAAGCTTAATGCCAAGAAATGTATAGTTATCCCCTTTGGAAAAAAAACATGTACCCATGAATTACCACATAGGTGGCAGTACACTATACACTGAAAGTATGATGAGAGACTTAGGGACACAGGATGACAGCGGCCTCACCTTCAATAACCACATCGCCACAACAGTCAGGAAATCCTTCTATGTGGCACACCTCATCACTAAGTGCCTTTCATCCAGAAAAAAGGAGGTCATTGTCCTACTGTACTCATTCCTCATTAGACCCATTATAGAGTAGAATGCCCCATTTGGTATGTACCTCACAAGACATCTGCTACAGCTGGAAAGACTGCAGAAATACCTCAATAAAAGAATCACAGGCCTAAGGCAGATTCCCTATGCTGAGCATCAAAAAAAACTCCAGCTATACTCTGTGGCATACCGTCTACTCAGAGGTGATCTCTGCTTAACATACAAGGCCATGTCAAACCCTGAGCTGTTGGACATGCTCCACTTAAAGAAATCCCAATCCCTCAGAGACACATGCTCCAGGGATCTAAACCTTGTCATCACAATGAACAAAACATTCTGGAGGGATAGGTTCCTGACAGAGGCTCCCCATACTCTGGAATAGACTGCCCATACATGTCAAGCTGAGCGCCTCCTTGGCCTTCTTCAAAAGGAACCTTGACGATTGGATGGGAACTTCACCCCAGGGATCATGTCAGTCACTCTGCTAGACAGGGGTCCAGGGAAGTAAATATTGTGGTAAGAAATATCCAGGAAATTGTTATGGCTAGGCTTGTATAGGCCCTAGGGCCGATAGCCCAGCACCAACCTATGAACCTATTATACAACAAAATTATTTAAGAAAGGAAAGCAATTTACTTACTAAATAATGTCATTGCATAATAGCAATAACCCATTACTAGGTGAAGGTATCACAGGATTTGTATACAACCAGTCATGGTTCATTGCTAACTGAATAATATTAGGAAGGAAATGTATGTATTCCTGCTGGAATACAACAAGACAAGTAAGCCATGTACAATAACATACTGAGAAATAATTGCTTAGGTAATGTAATAAAGTGTATGTGTTCTAACACATTAGTTATTAATTGAGTAAATGTGCATTTCTTTTAAAGAAGAGCGCCAGTAGTTTGACATACACACAGATGAGTAATTCTTAAAGTGTATAATTGAATGAAAGAAATATGACAGGAAATGATTTCCTTGGAATACTTCATCTAGGGTGATATAATTTCAGGATTATCTTTTTTTATCTTTATTGTATTTGATAAGTGGAATTAACTTTAATTTAGCAATCCTGATCAGATGCAGAGAGTGTAAAGTGAAGCTTAAGGTTTAATTCAAAAGCAAAATACTGTTAAAAAACAAACAAAAGATCATTTCCAGCTAATTATTTATTGATTTATTTATGGATGAATGCATTGCCATTTGATAAAATGCATAGGTAGGCTAGTCAAGAGACTTTTTCAACCAACAGTTACGTGCACTAGACATTGGGAGATATCAAAATATTTAGAAAAGCAAACTATCTACAATACTAGCAGAGAGAAAACAACAGTAAATGCAGATTTACAGCAAATATGTTAAGGAGACAAATATTTACAATGCAGATAGAGAAAACAAACTTTTATTAAAATAGAGAGGCTCAAATTGATTAGCATAAAAAATATTTTGTACAAAGCAACACATTATTTATTATGATACTTGGATTTAAAGTGTTTCCTGCTGAATAAAAATTTTATTACATTTATAAATTTTCTTTAGAAAAGAATAAGAATCTGGAATAAGACATTTCAGATTAGAAGAAAAGATGTGAAATGTTTTGAATGTTTGTCAAGTAAGGGGATATGTTTAAAACATTAACTTTTAATTTAACACATTAAGGTATGTAACCATAATGCAGTATAAATGGGTTGTATTCACAGTGGCCTGACACAGTTAAAAGCTTAATAAGTTTTTCTCCCCTGTAGCTATCAGCTGCCCCAAGCTCTTCACCTCATTCATTGAGTCTACCTTAACCTTCTCCGAGTTCAACCTGACCTTAGACTGCTGCCAGTGAGGAAATAAGGGATGCAGATTGAACATCAAGGTACATGTTGGTGAGTGTATCATAACACACATTTCCTAACCTCTGTCTTTACAGCTCCATAATCATTGTCCTTGAGAGGTCCATGCACACTTATACACATGCACAAAGTCCTGATTGGGCAGTTTACTGCTTGTCCAGCACAGAGATGCCCATATGCTACATAGTACATCAAACCTTTATGTTGCCTGTCTCCCCTTCAAGATAGGCCCATCATCCATTCACTTTCACCCACCTCAGCTCTGACCCCTCCAGCATCCACGCTACTAGTCAAACAAGAGCCATCTGTGGTGTGGCAAGGTGTTTATCCTTCTGGTTCAAGGGGCCACCTAAATTTTAGTGATTCTTTTTTTTTTTAAGAACTTTATTGAATTTCAAATAAAGACAAGTGTTAACATAAGAGATTCAGAGATATTCTACTTGAATATATAAATCAAACTATATCAAACAAACATAACTAAACTATTTACAAAGATGTTCACAAATGTACTAGTGTTAATATACATCAGCAGATTTTAAATTGAAAGATTATTTTCCTAGCAATTCTATAACTTATTCCACCTATTATATTTAGATGTATTCCTGATAGATCTTGACTTGATGATCAAAGGCTGAAGATAGCAACCTTCAGTGAGAAGAGGTTTAAATTCTTGAACAGTGGGAGAGGTATCAAATTTCCAATTTCTTGTTATGATTTTCCTGGCAACAGCTAATATAGACCAAATCATTGGATATTTGATTTTTCTAATACAATCATGTACTGGTGTATTAAATAATACCATACACTTACATAATGTGAAATTATCTGAAAATAACCCTTGTAAAAATATTGTCTTCCCAATACTTCTTTAAAAGTACACAATCAAAGAACATATGTGATCAGTCAGCTTTCACTATATTCTTACATCTCCAACATATGCTATTATTTTTGTTAAATTTACTTATTGTGTATGGAGTTAAAAAGGATCTGTGTATATATTTATGTGCATATAATCTCCATTTAATTGAGGATGTGGTTTTGTTAGCTGATTCTAATATAAATTGTTTATCTTGATCATCAGGAGAATAATTATTGATAGTAAAGAAATAATTCCAGTAGTTCTTTGGATAAATATCTGAGTCATTTAAACCTTAGTGATTCTTAATGGAAAGTAATATAACTGCAGGTTTGGTAAATACAGAGCACCTTTAAATTTGGGGTTAGAAATTCTAAACACTACTATTCTTAAAATGTTATTACACTAAAGAAAATGTATTAAAAGTTTATTAATTGTGGTACATCCCATGCTTTTATTCCTGAATAAGTCTGCATTCATCTGTATACCGATTCCAACCCATTGTATTTATTTTCTGGCATATCTACAAGCACCTCCATGGGTGCATGGTTCATGCCATCCCTAATAGAACCAAGATGCAGTCTTCTAAAAAAAGGAAAACAATCTTGTAGTCCTCTGCTATTAACAAACTCTACAACAGAAGGAAGAAACTGTTGCAAAAGAGAACAAAATCCCACGAGTGGAGGAGCTCCCTGATCAGTCTCAGCAAGAAGGTGAGATCTCTCATAAAATGAAAATAAGATCACCAAAATTCACAGAACCAACCGATATCACCAACATCCTGGCAGACAGGTTCAGTGCCAACTTTACCCCCTCACCTCCTAAAGGGCCCATATCCATACCGGACGAATGCAGTGTCCCTGTAATCACAACTGAACAGGTGAAAGCTGCGCTATCGAAAGCCAAGAACACAGCATCCATGGGACCAGACAATATACCTGGCTGTGTTCTACATGAGCTTCAGAATGAACTAGCCCCCCCCCCACCTAAGCACCATGTTCAATTATAGTCTCAACAGGCTTTGTACCCACTGAATGGCACATGGCAACAGTTGTACCTCTCCACAAAGGGAGAGCCATCACGGACCCCTGGAACTATTGCCATATTAGCCTGATGAGCCTGGTCTGCAAAGCCATGGACGGTATTATCACGGAACTCATAAACAATGACATTGGTAACCTCCAAACTCTGGACACTATCCAGTTCGGATTTGTGAAGGGCAGATCATGTCTCCTGAACCTGGTCGACCTCTTTGAAACAGTCAACAAAGCCGTGGACAAGGGTAAGGCATTCCATACAGCCTATCTTGACCTTGCCAAGGCTTTCGACACCATCCCCCATTCTGGCATCATAAATAAACTCACCAAGCTGGGTATAAATCCGTACGTCACAAGATGGGTCACCAACTGGCTCACAGACAGAACCCATACTGCAAAAATTGCGGACTACAAATCTGACTCCAAACCTGTGACAAGTGGAGTACCACAGGGTTCAGTCTTTGGTCCCCTTCTGGTTGGGATTTACTTCTCTGAAGTGCAGGCCAACACAGAGGGCCTCTGGCTGACAATGTTTGCAGATGACTGCAAATTGGGTGCCATAGTAGAGTCCCCAACAGACGTGGACATCCTGTAAAAGGGCCTCACCAAGACTGATGCCTGGTGTCAGAGCCATGGCCTCAAGCTCAACACCAAAAAATGCATTGTCATCCCCATGAAGTACCACATAGACGGCAGCACACTTAACACTGAAGGTGTGATAAGAGACCTTGGGACTCTAGTGGACAGTAGCCTCTCCTTTGATAATCACATCATCACAGTAGTCAGGAAATCCTTCTACATAGTCCACCTTATCATGAAAGGGTTCTCATCCAGGAAAAAAGAAGTCATTGTTCCCCTTTACTCGGCTCTCATCAGATCCATTATAGAATATAACGTCCCATTTGGAATGTACCTTACAAGGCAGCAGCTAGAAAGCCATAAAAATACCTCACAAAGAGGATTATGGGACAGTTGCCCTATAATGACCACCTCAAAAAACTCCAGCTTTACTCCGTAGCATATCGCCTACTCTGAGGTGATCTCTGCCTAACATATAAAGCTATGTCAAACCCTGAGCTGCCTGACATGCTACACCTAAAAAATCCAAATCCCTTAGAAACACATGCTCTAGAGACCTAAACCTTGTCACCACAATTAACAGAACATGCTGGAGTGACAGATTCCTGTCCCAGAGACTTCCCATACTCTGGAAGAGACTACATGTCTATGTCAGGCAGAGTTCGTCACTAGCACTCTTCAAGAAAAATCTTGATGAGTGGATGGGTAATAGGAAATTCACCCTGGGAAACACATCGGTGGCCCTGCTAGACAGGGGCACAGGTAAATAGCATCCATGGGTGGCAAAAGCCAGGGAATCTTGATGGCCAGGCTTACATAGGCCCTAGGGCCAATAGCCTACTACCTACCTATGAACCTATTGTTCCCAGCATTATCCAGCTGTGTCTCTCATTTCCATAGATGTGGTCATATCTTCTAAAAGGAGGCTATGGCAGAATTTGGATGACTTCTACCATTCACAGAATGGCATCTATCTACAATCACTCATAATCTATGAGCAGCAATTAATGGAGAAACACAGTGTTCAACTGCATATTTAAAACCAGTTATAGTAAGCTTTATGGGAAGTAATGGTTCATGACATCACTGATGTGTGTGTCCAGAATCACAACATAATCACCAAAAACAACAGTGAAACCACACTCAAAACAATTATAATAAACCAGGTTACAATTGATGCTATGAAACAGCAGTAATGAAGGAGAATGGCAAAACAGGAAGATATTAGTGTGTGAAGATAAATGATCCACTAAGTTTGTTGTTTAAAACTTTTATTCCATGCAATGTAAAATATTGGTAAAGCCCTTTCATCCCTCTTGTGTGGGGACTTCATCAGAACCACATGAATACAACAGATATTTGTTTAAATAATAGCTCCAAATTATGAACCAATTAATCCACTATGACAACTTTCATTCATAAAATTCTCATAGATTTCTTAAAGAGACCGTTCGCATTTTTGACCATTTGAGAGTTATAAAATAATTAAATAAGCTCAAATCTCTTCCTGGTCTACCAAGTTTCATAATTAGCAGTTAAAATAAAATAAAATGACCACGATAGAATCATTTAATACATACTTAGTTAAAAATAGAAAATATTTATCTTAATAATTCCAGGTCACTGTTTAACTTAGTAACATATATAAAATTCTATTTAATCAATAAACAATAAATAAAGCAATAAAATATAAAATTAACAATTAAATTTGAAAAAATGTTAAACGCATGTTTATATTCTACCTTTACGTTTTTTAGCCCACCCTTCAAAATACGTTTCTCAGGTGAATTTAACTGTGTTTAAATTTTGTTTTTTTTTTTAAACCATTACAGTGATCGAAAACCACACACATGTGCACATGAGTACACACACACACACACATACACACATGCACAAAGACACAGACACGCACACTATGGTTGTTCCTTCTAGCAGTAGTGTTAGAGACATTAAAGAGATTATCAATACAAATTTGGTGATTTTCAAAAGTAACCCTATGAGTAGAATTTTATGAATGAAATGTGTCATAGTGGATTAATTGGTTCATAATTTGGAGCTATTATTTAAAGAAATGTTTGTTGTATTCATGTGGTTCTGATGAAGTCCCCACACAAGAGGGATGAAAGGGCTTTACCAATATTTTATGTTGCGTGGAAGAGAGGTTTTATAACTACAAACTTAGTGGATCGTTTATCTTCATGAACTAATATCTTGCTGTTTTGCCATTCAGAATCACAAAGCAACAACAATGGCAGAGGAATGTCACTGACCTAGTAAAGCAGAACTTTAGCAAGGCATGTGGTATAGCAGCAGAAAGGATAGAAAGGCTGCAAGCCTAACAGATGCAGAGAATGCCCTGTTATCCCTGCATGGTGATCTAGGCACAGGAATCAATCTTGGAGAAATGGACATTGGTGCAAGAATAGCCCAAATGTCCCTTACCTAAAAGAATAAGGCATCAGGTTGGCAGACCATACAGAATACAAATACAGCAACTGCAGGCATAGAGAGTGCAGCAAGCCACGCATATCAGTGCATGTGCTTATAGGTGTGTACTAGGCTAAGGGCCCTGGAGCTTCCTATATGCATGTCGATATTTAAGCAATTAGACATGATAGTGGAGATATGTGTCAGTTCTGCATATTATGTATGCCATCTGCATGCACACTCCCTCAACCTTCTAACCTTTCTGGTGCTCTATTGCATTCTGCCTTATAATATCAGTGACATTACTCTGCCATTGCTGCTATTTGAGGATCATGTACAATAGCATTTCTGA
>NC_056744.1:520941944-520989444 GCF_019279795.1 Protopterus annectens
ATATCATAGGTTCATAGAAGATTACTAGGCTAACAGATTAAGGGGTCTTACAAGCCTAGCCAATATAACTCAATTTTACTCAATATATGTTCCTTAGGGGCAACAGGATGGTATGGATTTGTTCCTGTGCATTTATTATCTTGTAGATTGCCTCATCTATAAGGGACATAGGCACTGTTCAGGTGGGAATTTGTGATTCCCCATCCATTGATCCAAACTGCATTTGAAGAGGGCCAGGGAATGACTTTGCTTAATGTGAATAGGAAGCCTGTTCCAAAGAAGGACAATCCCTGAGACACAGATCTGTCTCTCCAGCATGTTTTGTTTGAGTCACTGAAGTACCTAAGTGGTTTGGTATTGGGGTAGGAGTGAATGTGGGATTATTTACAGATTAAGGTTAGAGTAAGGGCTAGGCAAGTGAGTAATTTTAGTGTTCTTGCTTGGAAATGTACAGGAAGAGCCTCTCAGAACTTTCTGTAATGATACTTTTTTTGTAAAGTTGCATTTTTATATGCTTGATAATGTGTATAAATGGGGTTAGGTGGTGCAGGGTGTCCTCAAGTTCACCTTTTGAATCTCCACAATGCCAATTTACTGATGTGTGGTAAACATAACCCCATCTCTGCCACTGCCCCTAACCTTGGCTCTACGCATCACCTTGCTAAAAACCTTTTCACTAACAGTACAAACTACACAAAACATGCACAGAGTATCAACTGTTTAACATCTGCTGACATTGAGTGGCACAGTCATCATCCATGCAGTTATGTGAGATATCCCATTTTATGGTACTATCCCCTCCATCAGCAGTTGACCTGTGTGCTCATGGATAGAAGGACTTCCCTTTTTGGTGAGCATGCCCTTGCATATGCTCAGCTAAGGTTACTAAATGGGTGTGGTGTTGGCAGAACCTATAGAACATCCTCCATGTTGTGCACCCCTGTCTCTGGTAGGTGAAGTAGGTGCAGGTACTACTGCAGGCCAGACCACTAGCCCCTCACTCCCAGTAAATTACTTTACTAGTAGGATATCTAGCAATCTTTTCTTGGACTCATTGTGCTTATTAATCCTCTGGTCTCTTGAATCCAGATTATTTGTATCCTAGTACCATTTTGTTTTGAAATGACTTTACCCCCCCCCCCCAAAGGACTAATCACAATAACGGAAGAACGCCAGGCACCCAGCAATACTGCAGCACAGCTTAAAGCTGCATTGTCCAAGGTCAAAAATACAGCTTCTATGGGACCAGACAATATCCCTGGCTGTATTCTATATGAACTACAAAGTGAACTGGCACAACACCCGTGTGCCCTGTTCAATCACAGCTTCACCTCAGTCTTTGTCCTGACAGAATGGCACACTGCTACAGTCATCCTTCTCCATAAAGGGTGAGCGACTACAGACCCTGGGAATTATCACTCCATTAGCCTGATGAGTCTGATATGTAAGGCTATGGAGTTAATTAGCAAGGAAATAGGGAATCTCCAAACTCTGGATCCCATGCAATTTAGTTTTTTGAAGGGTAGATCATGCTTGCTCAACCTGTTTGACTTCTTTGAGTCAGTTCCCAGAGCTGTGGATGAGGGCAGGGCAGTTCATACAGCCTACCTCGATGTGGCCAAGGCCTTTGATACCATTCCCCACTCAGGAATTATTGATAGACTAACCAAACTAAGCATCAACCCCTATATCACAAGGTGGGTTGCAAATTGGCTCACAGATAGAACCCACAGTGTGGAAGTAGCAGACTCTAAGTCAGACTGCTGACCAGTCAAGAGTGGAGTCCCACAGGGATCGGTTCTGGGTCCTCTCTTGTTTGGCATCTACTTCTCAGAAGTCCAGGCCAACATAGTGGGATGCTGGCTAACCAAGTTCGCCAATGATGGCAAGCTGGGAGCCATTATTAACTCCCAAAGTGATGTAGACATCCTACAGAAACGCCTCACTGAGACAACCGACTGGTGTCAAAACCATGGCCTTAAGCTTAATTCAAAAAAATGCATCATCATTCCCTTTGGGAAAAACTCATTTCCCACTAATTACCACACTGATGGGAGCCGACTGAACACTGAAGGCATCATAAGAGAACTGGGGACACAGGTTGACAGCATACTCTCCTTCGACCACCACATTGCCAATGTGGTCAGAAAGTCCTTCTGTGTGGCACATCGCATTACCAAGGGTTTTGCATTCAGGAAGAAAGAGGTTATCATCTATCTCTACTCTTCCCTCATTAGACCAATCATCGAATATAATGCCCCATTTGGCATGTACATCACTAAATACCTGCAACAGCTGGAAAGGCCACAAAAGTACCTCACAAAGAGGATCCTGGGCCTTACACACATGCCCAACATGGACAGACTCAAAAAACTCCAGCTTTTCTCTGTCTCATATCATCTATTTAGAGGCGATCTCTGCTTGACTTAAAAAGCCATGTCTGATCCAGCCCTGTTAGAAATGTTCCACCTAAAGAAAATCCCAATCTGCACCACACGCTCCAGAGACCTCAATCTCATTACCACAATCAACAAAACATACTGGAGGGACAGGTTCATAACCCAGAGAGTGCCCATGCTCTGGAACAGACTTCCTATACATGTCAATCAGAGCACCTCACTGGCCCTTTTCAAGAGAAATCTTGATGAGTGGATGGGAAATAGAAAGTTCACCCCAGGGATCACTCCAGTGGCTCTACTTGATAGAGGCACCAGGAACTAATGGCGGCATGATGCCAGGGCACTTCTATGAGCTAGGCTTGTAAAGGCTCCAAGGCCGTTGGCCTAGTACACACCTATGAACCTATGAAGAATACTACCTCCTTTTTAAGGCTGAAAATTACATTGTTTAGTAGTTTAAATCTTCTGTACAGCTCGAGGTCTGTCTCATCCCAGAATGTCATTATATTAAAGATGATGTTTTTCCCTTTTTGGTCATACCCTGCCTCTCACATTCACAGTCAAAAAATATATGGTTATCTTTTGGAATAATTTCACTTACAATTTAGAAGTTGCTAACCCTATCTAAGGCAATTGTAATGTCCTGTCTTCCCATCTAATGAGTGGCTTTAAACTTGCTGTAGAGTACAGCATGAACTAATACAATTATTTATATGCATTTTAAACTTCTGAAGTATGAAATTGAAAAATATAAATATCTGAATAAGATAACATGCATGGCATATAAAAGTCTAGGAAAACAGGTGTATGTTGAACTGACCTTGCGAGAAATCATGACTCTGAAAATATAAGTAGAAGATAAGAAGCCAGTAAATAATTTCATAAATGCTTGTTTTCTAGCAACTATTACAAGTTTTCATATTTGCAGTACTGTTTACTATTGATATTTATTAGACTAAATATTTTTGTTTTATAATAGCAAGGATTAAGATCTTACCTTCAGAATATAAATTAACAGCTGCTGGAAATGGCTGACCTACATTATGACATAAAACACCTGCGTATGTTTGTTTTTGTAAATCTCAATGGAAATACTTTTCTAGCAGATTTAATTTTCAGTTACAGATAACACACATAAAAATACATATGTACTTTTCTCTTAATATTTTTTTTCTTTTGTTAGTCTTTTGTTGCCTGGCACAAAACAGTTTACAGATGATCACAGTGGCATTACTAAAACAAACTTTCAGTGCAACTTTTTTCTACAAAATATGTGCATTAGACAACAGCTCAAACATAATTTTATTACCTTAAAATCCCAGTCATTAGTGATGACAGATTGCTGCATGTCATTGATTGTTGGAAGTAATAAGTGCTATATGTAATGCGATTAACTTGCATAGGGGCAACATACTGCTAGGTGGCTGTGGTGGTGCAGCGGTTAGAGTTGTCGCTTCACAGCAAGAGGTTCTCCAGTTCGATCCTTGGCTGGAGTCCCTTCTGTGCGGAGTCTGCATGTCCTCCCTGTGGTCGTGTGGGTTTCCTCCTGGTGCTCCGGTTTTCTTCCCACATCCCAAAGACATGCTGTAGGTGGATTGGACACTCCAAATTGGCCCTAGGCATGAGTGTGTGTGTATGTGTGCCTTCTGTGGAAGGTTGGGCACTGGGCTGGTAACTCAACACCATAAAACTCCACTGCCAATCATGAGTGGACAGGTGATCTGCTGTGGCGACCCCTAACCAGGCAAAGCCAGAAGAAGGGGCAACATATTGTTGTGTTTGATATTATTTGTGCAAGAGGGAGTAGGTTACAAATTTCACATCACATTAATGAGTCTGCAACCCTAAGCATTATATGTGTTATATATTTAAAACTCAGCCTTATCTGTAGGCACAGCATTAAGAAGTTAGGGATGGAAAGGAAAATCTTTGGTACCTAGGAGCTCATAACTAATAGTATGATTGCATTTTAAGTGATGCAGTGTAAGCTACTTTTACTGCTAAGAAATAATTTATGGCATTTGATTTCTCACACTGTCCTGTAAAGTTTCTGACATATACTCCAGCTTATAGAAAAGTGAGTAACTCTAGTTTATTGAGGATATTTGATGGCCGTTAATATTTTGTATTGGTCACTGATGATTGCTTAGGTGGCAATGGACTTTACATTCCATTTATTTTTAATCCTTAATATACACACTGATGACTGACCAGAACTGAAGACGCAAACATTGAATATCAGGTTTCTTAGACTGTTAGATTATTCTCTGCTGTTTTTTTTAACAGTTTCCTTTAGGTCCAAGCTGTGATGCAGCAGAAGTGACAAAAGCTGAATTAGAAAGTATCTGCAGTAAAGATGCATCTACTATACAATGTTTATGCAGTTAGAAAATAAGTGATTATGGGAAGAAAAGGTTTGGGTACAAAATGACAGACTACATTTTCACATTTTTTTTTTCCTGCTTGTATTAATGGAATCACAGAAAACAGGAAGCTTTTGAAAATTTAAGAACATAAATAGTTTTTTTTTTTTTTCAGATACAAAACAGAATAGATTGCAAGCGTTTCCAAAATATAATATTCTAGTTAGCTGTGGCAAAAGAAAATTAAATTATGAGAATTAGTCTGGCTTGTATTTAATAAAATGTTTGGCCAAAAGAAATAAGTATGTGAATTACTGCATAGAGCAAAACGTTAGTCCATAGTTGTCATGAGGACTTTGTGCATTAAATTATCTAGTGTTAGTCTTGAAATATATATATATGTGTGTGTGTATATATATATATATATATATATATATATATATATATATATATATATATATATATACACACACATTATATATATATATATATATATATATATGAAGAGATAGATATAAACTTTACAGAAAAGTACAGTTGAATAGTAAGTAAACTTACCAAAACATTAAATGCTCAAATGATCACCACTGCAGTAGCCTTAGCTATATGGGCTATATCCTATATCCTGTCTAGGATATAACAGACAGACAGCTTCCAAACATTCAGAGCACCTTCCACACACCCATACTATCAGGCAGCTGATTAAAAGACAAGTATCGGTTGCCAAACCCTTTAGAACCTTCTTACCAACAAAACGAGAGAAGCTTTGCCCTGCAAGGACAATGCTAGGTAGAACTAAATATGAATAACCACACCCTGGCATATGCAACACATTGAAAACAAGAGGAACGGAGGAAAGGAGTAGTTACTGCAGCAGTGATCATTAGATCACAATAAATCAGTAAACCTGTTTTCCATGTTAAGATCCTCAAATCAGCCAGCTTATCTGGTTCATAGGGAGCCCATGTAAGCTTTTCTAACACAAAACTAAGATCCTGGGAGGAGCCACTGGTTTTCTTGGACGCCCCTTATGCAAAACGTCTTTCAAAAACGTTTTGACATGAGACTGCACTGAAAGTATAGGATTTTTGGCAAACATGCTGAAATGGCCGATAAATAAACCTTGCTAGTGGAGTAAGAAAGGCCCTAGGATAGCAACTCACACAAATATTGTGAAAACAGAAACCGACTAGCCCGAAGGGGTGCTGGTTATGTTGTTGAAAACGTTTTTCAGTTTGCTAATGTATTATTTTCTAGTAGTAGGCTTCCTTGCCTTCATCAGTGCCTGTTGCATGTCCTCAAGTAAATAGGTAGCCAAATAGAATTAAGAAGCTGCAATCCACACAGTCAATTGAAGATGAATAGTATTGGAGTTCTTATGTGAGTACATTTTGTCTGTGAAGAAGTTTGTGGTAATTGCCCCTGGACATCCCCAAAGGAAGGGAGAACCACAGTTGCCTGTACCAGAACGGAGTCACAATAATGATCTTGTGGGATCCCTTCTGAATATTCAGTATTACCATATTATCATGGATATCAGTGGAAAGGGCGGAACATTCCTGCCCTAGGAAAAGAAAAGGCATCTGTCTAACAGGCTTCTTGAATAGAGTCCTAGATCAGAATTTTGCCAGCTGATTGTTCAGACAGGAGGCAACTAGAGGAAATCCCCACATAGGATCAAACCTTTAGAAGACCCCCTCCCTGATCTATTTTCCTTTTGCAAAGGTTTGCCATTATCAAGCTCAGCTTGTCTGCTACATAATTTTGCTCTGATGGAATGTAGCAGGCCAGTAGAGTGAGACTGTGCTATAACGCGATATCCCAAGATCCCTAGCGACTTATTTAGTCTGCAGATGATGCATGACCTGGTTGCCTCTTTCATGTACATGTACCACATGACTGATATTGTCTGTAACAAATTGAAGAGATCCCAGGGACCAAAGATGATTCAGAAAGTTGAGTGCCTTGATCAGGCCAAGCATCTCTTTTATATTTATGTCCTGTGTCTGTCCTTGGTGTCCCATACAGTTTGCACTTTTATCCCAACTGAAACGAGGCATCTGCAGTCACAGATTGCTTTTAAACAAGGAGACAGAAGGAGACACATGTATTCAGGAATATCTGTTGTCTCCACCAAGTAATTTTTTTTATTCAGACAAGCCACATCACTTGGATCTGAAAATACAAGAGTTGTTAGTGCTGAGACCAAAGAGACTTCAGATACCACTCTATATTTCTCATGTGAAGTCTTGCCAGGGGTATCATGGGAATCATAGAAGCCATGATACACAAAATCCTGAAGTATTCCATAGCAGTAACCAAAGTGTAAAACCCTTGAGAATGATCTAGATTTAGATCTATTTTCTTCTGTGGAAGAAAAGCTCTTTGAACTGTGGTGCCCAGCTGAATCCCAGAAATACAATCCTGTGAGAAGGAGTTAGGAAAGACTTTTGAATGTTCACTTGGTATCCCAACCTGTGTAAGAGATTTTTCATCCAGGAGAAAAATTTCTGCCACTTTGAAAAAAGGGTCTGCAAAAATAATCAAGTCATCTAAATATGGAAAAATGTGGATGCCCTATAAGTTGCAATGAGTTATAACTGGAGTTAGACATTTTGTGAACAGTCTTGGTGCAGTGGATATTCCAAACCATAAGGCAGAGAACTAACAATGTGATCCAGACACACACACACACACACACACACACACACACAGGCACACACACAGACAGACACACACACAGACAGGCACACAGACAGACACACACACACACACACACACACACACACACACACACACACACACACACACACACACACACACACACACACACAAAAGAAGTAGTCTGGCTGAACAGGAATGTTCATAGGTATATACTCGGCTAACGACCATTAGGGCCCTTAAAAGACTAGCCATGCCACCCAAATGTGACCCACAAAGTTGATTTATATTTGATTTATGGGGGTGATTTAATGACTGCTTCGGTCCATCAGAGACCTAGGAGCCAGACAAGGGGTCAATTTCAGATTACCCATACATTGGTCCAAGGAGGGATAAGGAGGAACTCTGCTTCACATGGATGGGGTACCTGTTCCAGAGAATAGGAATATTCTGAGAAACATAACTGTCTCTACAACATGTCCTATTTGTGTTGCAAGCAAAGTTTAGATCTTTTGTTGTAGTAGTTCTTATACTGTTTGTTTTGCAGATGTTCATAGGTTGGTACTAGGCTATCGGCCCTAGAGCCTATACAAGCCTAGTCATAACAATTCCCTGGCTATTTCTTCCCACAGTATTCACTTCCATGGACCCCTGTCTAGCAGGGCGACTGACATGATCCCGGGGTGAATTTCCTATCTCCCATCCAATCATCAAGGTTCCTTTTGAAGAGGGCCAAAGAGGCGCTCTGCTTAACATGTATGGGCAGTCTATTCCACAGTCTGGGGAGTCTCTGGGTCAGGAACCTGTCCCTCCAGCATGTTTTGTTCATTGTGATGACAAGGTTTAGATCCCTGGAGCATGCGTCTCTGAGGGATTGGGATTTCTTTAAGTGTAGCATGTCCAACAGCTCTGGGTTTGACATGGCCTTGTATGTTAAGCAGAGATCGTCTCTGAGTAGATGATATGCGACAGAGAATAGGTGGAGATTTTTTAGATAGTCAGCATAGGGCATTTGCTTTAGGCCTGTGATTCTTTTAGTAAAGTATTTCTGCGGCCTTCCCAGTTGTTGCAGATGTCTCGAAAGGTACATACCAAACGGGGCGTTTGCAAAAGATTAATCAAAACAGGATTCAGGGATACCTTCTATGCCAGGCAAAGATCACCCCTCAGAAGTCTGTAGAATACTGATTAAAGAGATAGGCCTTTGAGGTGATCAGCATAGGACATAGAGTTCACTCCATGTATTATTTTTGTAATGAACCTTTGTGTACATTCCAGTTGCATGTGTCTCGTCAGGTACATACTGACGGGGGCATGTGATAAGCATATTTTAAATCTAGTGTTAACATGAAGCTTGAATGAGGAAGAAGAGTTAGGCTGCGAAGTGACAGCATTTTGAATTTGGGCACTTGAATGAGGAAGAAGAGTTAGGTTGCGAAGTGACACCATTTTGAATTTGGGCGCTATCACAAACAAGTTTAGGAAACAAAGATCTAGAAAGCATTTATATCACAACATCGATCAGTAAATGTCGAATGCTCACATGAGCAAATATTCACATACTCGAAAACTATATTGTGGGGGGCTGCGCCCCCCAGACCTATACTAAATATATATTCCTACTCCGAGATCGCACTACAGTGAGGAAAGTGCAAAAATCCTGATCTTCACTGTACTGCGAACAAAATATATCAACTTCAAGGACGTGAATATTCACTCATGTGAGCGCTTGACATTTACTGATTCGATGTTATGATATAGACCCTCTAGAATGGGTCTCCAAGCATTTTCTTTCTTTGGCACTAAAAACATCCTTGGTTAAAACCGCTTTCCCACGTAGGAAGGGGCACTTGTTCTATTACTTCTTTTGGGATAACATGTGATGAAGGACAGGTAGAAACAAAATTGTCTTGGCTGGAAGATGTAGAATTATGCCCTGGAAAGGGGGGATTTCCTCCCATTGCCATCTAACATTGATGAATATTGACAGATTCCATTTGTGTGTCAAAGAGAAAGCTGGAGATTCAGACTTTCTGGAAGAAAAATGGGGATGTCAGGGAGGGAGGGGAGAAGAATATTTCTTAAACAGTCATTCTGATTTGTTGAACTGTCTTTGGTTTTGGATGTTTCCAGACTTCTGCTTGGAACCCATGGAAGAATGAGAGAAGAAAGTTTCTTAAATATTCATTTTGATTTATTGCACTGTATTTGGTTATGGAAGTTTCCAGAATTCCTTTTGGAACCATCTTGCCTTTTTCTTCTTAAATGTCTGATTACCTGTATTTCAGGTTGACACTTTATTTTGTTTCTTACCAAAATGTAATGAGGACTTAGAAAATTCTTCATAAAATTTGGAAAAGGAAACTGGAAAATCTAACAGATTCCCAATTCAGCTTACCCACTTCATTACACTTTTTAATAACCTCTGCAGCAGAAGGTCTAAAAACTAAATCTTTACTCAAAGGATATGTCATTGGAGAGACTCTCAGGCATGCAAACCTACTCCAAACAGTTCCACTGGCCATAGCACTTGAAGAAGTATAAACAGAATCCTACACACACAGGATTCAATCCGTAGTGAGTTGAATAATGGAAGAAATTAAATTATTTAAAGCAGATTTTCCTCACAAGAAGAAACTGCAAACAAAACATTCCTCATGCTTTCACAATTAGAACAGACCGTAACACATTCAAATGACCCATGAGTCCAGATCCAGTCGGCAGCGTTGACTATTCTAAGAGGAATACCCCCTCAAAATATCTAAAAATAAGGGCTTCCTGTCTGAAAGAAGCTACCTTGAACACCAGTAACTACTAACTACCTGAAGTAAATCCTACGAGTGGCCAAGGAATACCCTCTCAAAATATCTAAAAATAAGGGCTTCCTGCCTGAAAGAAGCTACCGTGAAAACCAATACCCACTATCTACCTGAAGTACATCCTATGAGTGGCCAAGGAATACTCCCTCAAAATATCTAAAAATAAGGGCTTCCTGCCTGAAAGAAACTACCCTGAAAACCAGTACCCACTAACTACCTGAAGTACATCCTATGAGTGGTCAAGGAATACCCCCGGAAAATATCTAAAAATACGGGCTTCCTGCCAGAAAGAAGCTACCCTAAAAACCAGTACCCACTAACTACCTGAAGTACATCCTATGAGTGGCCAAGGAATACCCCCTCAAAATATCTAAAAATAAGGGCTTCCTGCCTGAAAGAAGCTACCTCGAAAACCAGTACCTAACTACCTGAAGTACATCCTACGAGTGGCCAAGGAATATCCCCTCAAAATTTATAAAAATAAGGGTTTCCTGCCTTATAGAAGCTACCCTGAAAACCAGTACCCACTAACTACATGAAATACATCCTACGAGTGGCCAAGGAATACCCCTCAAAATATCTAAAAATACGGGCATCCTGCCTGAAAGAAACTACCCTGAAAACCAGTACCCACTAACTACTTGAAATATATCCTACGAGAGGCCAAGGAATATCCCATCAAAATATCTAAAAACAAGGGCTCCCTGCCTGAAAGAAGCTATCCTGAAAACCAATACCCACTAACTAGCTGAAGTACATCCTATGAGTGGTCAAGCAATACCCTCTCAAAAATAGCTAAAAATAAGGGCTTCCTGTCTGAAAGAAGCTACCCTGAAAACCAGTACCCACTAACTACCTGAAGTGCATCCTACGAGTACCCAAGGAATACCTCCTCAAAATATCTAAAAATAAGGGCTTCCTGCCTGAAAGAAGCTACCCTGAAAACCAGTACCCACTAACTACATGAAGTACATCCTATGAGTGGCCACCAAAATATCTAAAAATACGGGCTTCCTGCCTGAAAGAAGTTACCCTGAAAACCAGTACCCAATAACTACCTGAAGTACATCCTACGAGTGGCAAATGAATACCCCCTCAAAATACCTAAAAATAAGGGCTTTCTGCCTGAAAGAAGCTACCCTGAAAACCAGTACCCACTAACTACATGAAGTACATCCTATGAGTGGCCAAGGAATACCACCTCAAAATATCTAAAAATAAGGGCTTCCTGCCAGAAAGAAGCTATCCTGAAAACCAGTACCCACTAACTACCTGAAGTACATCCTATGAGTGGCCAAGGAATACCCCCTCAAAATATCTAAAAATAAGGGCTTTCTGCCTTGAAAGAAGCTACCTTGAAAACCAGTACCTACTAACTACCTGAAGTAAATCCTACGAGTGGCCAAGGAATACCCCCTCAAAATATCTAAAAATAAGGGCTTCCTGCCTGAAAGAAGCTACCCTGAAAACCAGTACCCACTAACTACCTGAAGTACATCATACAAGTGGCCAAGGAATACTCCCTCAAAATATCTAAAAGTAAGGGCTTGCTGCCTGAAAGAAACTACCCTGAAAACCAGTACCCACTAACTACCTGAAGTACATCATACAAGTGGCCAAGGAATACTCCCTCAAAATATCTAAAAGTAAGGGCTTGCTGCCTGAAAGAAGCTACCCTGAAAACCAGTACCCACTAACTACCTGAAGTACATCCTATGAGTGGCCAAGGAATACCCCCTCAAAATATCTAAAAATAAGGGCTTTCTGCCTTGAAAGAAGCTACCTTGAAAACCAGTACCTACTAACTACATGAAGTAAATCCTACGAGTGGCCAAGGAATCCCCCCCCTCAAAATATCTAAAAATACGGGCTTCCTGCCTGAAAGAAGCTACCTTGAAAACCAGTACCCACTAACTACCTGAAGTACATCCTACGAGTGGCCAAGGAATATGCCCTCAAAATATCTAAAAATAATGGCTTCCTGCCTGAAAGAAGCTACACTGAAAACCAGTACCCACTAACTACCTGAAGTACATCCTATGAGTGGCCAAGGAATACTCCCTCAAAATATCTAAAAATACGGGCTTCCTGCCTGAAAGATGCTACCCTGAGAACCAGTACCCACTAACTACCTGAAGTACATGCTATGAGTGGCCAAGGAATGCCCCCTCAAAATACCTAAAAATAAGGGCTTCCTGCCTGAAAGAAGCTACCCTGAAAACCAGTACCCAATAACTACCTGAAGTACATCCTTTGAGTGGTCAAGGAATACCCCCCTCAAAATATCTAAAAATAAGGGCTTCCTGCCTGAAAGAAGCTATCCTGAGAACTTGTACCCACTAACTACCTGAAGTATATCCTACGAGTGGCCAAGGAATACCCCCCTCAAAATATCTAAAATAAGGGCTTCCTGCCTGAAAAAAGCTACCCTGACAACCAGTACCTACTAACTACCTGACGTACATCCTACGAGTGGCCAAGCTTAATTGCCTTATACTATAGTATATATTTTGTCCTGTAAAATGCTGCCCTGGGTCTAAAGCCGCCTAAAGTCTATTTGCTATTTAAACACCACTGCCCATAACACTATCTCTCGCCCTGAACGTATCCCTGATCACTGTAGATTACTCCACTCCTTCACTAATTAGCCCTGAATCTCAAAATTTGTCCCCACTACCTGTAGCTCATAAATACCCTGCATAAGCATATAACACAGCCTAACTATATTCCATTACTTAGTCTAAAGATATAGCTTCTCCTACTGCTCTAACTCCAGTTTAATTGGATTACAAAGTAAGTCAGATCCTGTATACTTACCAAGGACTATACAGAAACTTGGAGTCAGTGTTAGAGCCTTAACTCCACCCAGATTCACTACATTTGCAAGGTTTCTTATATTACTCTCAGAAACTGCCATTTTCAAATGTCCGGTGCCTCCAGACCCAGTCGGCACCGTTGATTATTTTAAGAGGTATGTTATTTCTGCAAAACTACTCTGTATTTACTCTATGTCTCTGTGCTATCTAATATCAGCAACAGATAGCAAATAAGGTGAATGGACATTTCCAGGAGTATTCTTAGCTATGTTAAATGTTTTTTTTTATTTCGGCTACATAGTTGCAAGTTGGGTTAACTCAATATGTGCTACTGTATAAACAGTTGAGCCAGAGATATAGCGTTCTGCCTTACATTGAATTGCGCCTCTGAGGTTTTTGAACACTTTTATCCCAGCGTTTATTTGGGCTAATTTTTAATGTGTACTCAAGTTTCTTGAAAAGATTTGTTGAGGACACAGAAATATGAGCCGTATATGGTAAATTTGTACAGCATATGTCTCCATTTAAATCCGTGCCTCTGCATTAGCGACTGTATAATCATGTACGCACTCTGAGCCTTTAATAAAAGATTTACGGCAGTTGTTGCCCAGTATCTGCTTTTTACATGTAATGCATTCTAATAAGGCTTGTTTAATGACCTTAGCATAGATCGTTTTTCTATTCTGAACTTTTCCTGCATGTGGAATGATAGCCAGTTTAACAAAGAAATACTGCTAGACGAAATGACTAAATACTTTCCTGCTGTTCACAACATTTCTAAAACAGATATTAATGTCTAGTTTTGTGCAGCACTGAAATTAAGGTCTAGCTTTGTGTAATACTGTTTCCTAACCTTTATTGTGTATACGAGGCAATTAACTCTGTATAGATATGGAGCTACTGTTTACCGTATATCTTATGACTGTTGTGAATGTGAATTGTTTGCTTGCTTAGAGAGTAGAAGCATGTGTTTGTAAGGTTCTCACACCTAATGCATGTTTCATTTGTAGGAATACCCCCTCAAAATATCTAAAAATAAGGGCTTCCTGCTTGAAAGAAGCTACCCTGAAAACCAATACCCACTAACTACCTGGAGTACATCCTACGAGTGGCCAAGGTTAATTGCCTTTACTGTTCTCTATATTTTGTCCTGTAAAACGCTGCCCTGGGTCTAAAACCACCTAAAGTCTATTTGCTATTTAAACATCATTGCCCATAACACTATCTCTAGCCCTGAACTTATCCCTGATCACTGCAGTTTACTCCACTCCCCCACTAAATAGCCTTGAAACTCAAACTTTGTCCCCGCTACCCGTAGCTCATAAATACCCTGTATAAGCATATGACACAGCCTAACTAGATTCCATTACCTAGTCTAAAGATATAGCTTCGCATACTGCTCTAACCCCAGTTTAATTAGATTCCAAAGTAAGTCAGACCCTGTATACTTACCAAGGACTATACAGAAACTTGGAATCAGTGTTAGCCCCACTCTGCTTACCCTCGCTGCACTCGGGCTCACTCTGCTCCCCTCCCTGCTCCCAATTTCCACCTGCCCCCACTATCTCTACATTTATAGGTACTTAACCACACCCCTGCTAACCCATCCTATTAACTTCTACCTCATACTCTCCGCCCTGTCCCCACCATCCTATTGCCTCACCAAACATATTTCCCTTCACCCACACCATTGTCTCTCATTTGACTATCAGATCTACCACTGTCGTATCATACATAACTAAAGTTTAGAATAAGATACTTCTCTCTCATTATATTGATCTACACCTTACTACCCTTTCTGTTCACCACTTATGTACTCACCTTATATGAAAACCATATGTTTACTGACTATCAGTACCCTAAAGGCCATACTATCACTCCAGCTGTAAAGCTTCCCACCTTCAGCCATGTTAATAACAATGGGTATAGCCCTACATGGTCCCTCTTTCAGTTTATTAACCCCTTGCACATTACCTCTCAATCTAGACAATACTACAAAATTTTACGCAAACTCCTGAAGCTTATCATAAGGTACAGACCAAGCCTCATATTCAGTGGAGAAATCCACCCCAAGCTAGGCCCATCCATCTCTAATAAATACACCCCCTCCACCAGTGACCTAAGCCCTAAAACTACAATCAGCAGACCAAATAACTCTCTCCTTGCCTGTCATCTGAATATTAGAAGTATTAATAATAAGATACATGAATTGCATGCTCTCCTGGCTGTATACTCCCCTGAGATTCTCTATCTATCTGAGACCTGGTTAAAGCCCAACACCGCAGACAATGAAGTGTTACCATCAGGGTATAATTTACAGAGGCTGGATTGTGCTTCCAGGAAGGGGGGTGGAGTAGCCATACTCTACAAATCTGAGCTGAATCTGAGCATAGTTGCTAATCAACCACCTCAGATTAATAACTCAGAAATACTTGCCACTAGACTACAACTCAACAAAAGGAAATGCATCAACATCATCTGCATGTATATCCCCCCAGGCAACAATGTAGCCATGCTTGAAGATATTCTTCACTGGCTACCATATCACTATCCCCAAGAAACCCTACTACTTGGAGACTGTAACATAGATTGGGGAACCTGTTCTTCAGAATCCCCTTCTACCCACATCAACCTACATGCTTTCACAAAAACCATAACCATCCCTACCAGACTAGGTAAACCCAACCAAAAAGATAACATACTTGACTGGGTACTAGTAAATAGTAACCCCCAATCGTACACTGCTGGTACCCTCCCCGACGACCTACGTGACCACCTTCTCACTTACATAATTAAATAACAACAACCCTTACTCAGGAAAGTCAGAAACAAAAGGGACTTTGACCCTACCAAATTCCAACAGGAACTTAACTCCTGTAACTAGGCTATGCTAAAACACCTCCCCTTAGATGAGGCAGTTGTATTTTTTAACAACAAATTCCTTGAAATCCTAGATTTGCATGCACCTGTCCGCTCAAAGCGTACTAAATTAGAAATGGCACCCTGGCTTTCCAAAGAAACTAGACAAAAATTATCAGTAAAAACAAAATATGGGCTCAGTAGTGCTCCATCAAAGACCCCCCATGACCATGTTAAATATAGGCAAGCTAGGAATCAAACAAAAAAATCCATAAGCAAGACAAAAAACAATACTATAGTAACTTACAAACTGCTACCCAGAATAATCCCCAAAAGTTCTGGGCAGGCCTGAATAAATTACTTCATCCTGGTAAATCATCTACACCTACCCCTGCTGCTACCATTGATAAAACCCCTGAAGAAGTCTCTAACAGTTTTAACTGCTTTTTTACTGAGACAATTCAAGCCCTAGCTAATCAATTACCTCCTAGATCCTCTGGCCCTGACAGTATCACCTCCAAAAACCAACTCTCGTTCAGCCTTACACCAGTGTCCATGGCTCTAATTCAGTCCTTGATCAAAAAACTAAAACCTACCACCCTCTCCTCTGACAAACTCCCAGCCGAGTACCTACAAATATCAGCTGATGCCATTACCTATCCAATATCAATACTAATTAATCACACCATAGCAGAGGCTAAAATCCCCTCCATTTGGATGACATCCTATGTAATCCCACTGCATAAAGGAAGATCATTGCCTGAATTCTCCAATTATGGACCAATTTCCATACTTTCTTCACTCGCAAAGATAATGGAAAAATGTATACATAAACAATTCATGCACCATCTAATCCAAAATCACCTTAAGGCTGATAATCAACACGGCTTCTGACCTCACCACATTACAACCTCAGCCCGACTGGCCTTTACCAATACCATAAGTATTAACTGGAACAATAATTACATATCCTCAACTCTCTTCTTAGATCTATCCAAGGCATTCGACATGGTCGATCACCAACTTTTGATTGACACCCTGGAAACTTTTGGCCTAGACTAGAAGGCCCTTCAGTGGTTTTTATCCTACCTCAGTGGGAGGCAGCAAGCTGTTCTCTGGCAGAACAAGCTCTCCAACCCATTACCAAATACCTTTGAAGTACCACAAGGCTCCATACTAGGGCCCCTACTGTTTTCCATCTTTATTAATGACCTACATACTGTCATCCTTAATGTCACCTGCATTCAATACGCTGATGACTTCACCCTGGTTTGCTCAGCTATATCTCCCTCAGACTTGAGGTCTGCTACCCAGTCCACATTCAGTACTGTGGAAAACTAGCTCTCTGATCGGATACTGTTATTAAACCCCAAATGTTACTATTCTCTCCAACACACAGGTCTACTGCGTTTAACTTCACTATAAATGCAAAAGATGGCACAATAATCTCCCCTGACCCCTCTACAAAACTACTAGGTATCATCATTGACAACAACCTAAAATTTGACCTACAAGTAAATCAAACTATCAAGACCATCAATAAAAAACATGGGTCTCTGTATAGAATTAAAGCCTTCCTAACCTCTCCAGCCAAGATTGCTATCGCTCGCTCTCATCTACTTGCTACACTGCTATTGGCTTCCCCCTTCTGTCCAATCTAAACAAGACTGTACTCAACAGACTGTCCACCTGTTATAATCACATTGCCAGATTTGCCACTGGCCTGCCTTTTAGGACACACCACTATAGCAACCTCAAACAGCTTGGGTGGCTTGAACTACCCAATCTAATCCAATACAACCTTCTGATTATGGCCAATAAAATTCTCTATAACCCAAATCATACACCAGCTCTTAGGAACATAATCACCCCCCATAACAATCCAAGATTGCTTCGATCCTCAAATAAATTATTAATTCAAACCATCAAAACTAACAATGCAGCTGGTGATGCCCTATTCGGAAACTCTACAAGTAGAGTCTAGAACCTACTTCCAGCTGACATCACAATGCTCTCCTCCATAGACTAGTTTAAAATCAAACAAACACCTGGCACTAAACTGGCTATGCCACTCTAATAAGCCTGGCCAGCACTAATTAATAAATGTTGAATAAACTAGTAACCTAGTTGCTGTCTATTTGTTCCCCATGTTGTAAACAGGGGTAACCTTTAACCTGTGAACTTGTCTATTCATGACTATGTATACTTTGTATATATCTCAATATTGTTTCTACACTATTCTATTTACCTGGAGACTTTATTTTATAATGAGTTTGTAATGCTTTATACTGTATCTGTTTATGCTGGAACTTTTCTCTCCAGGCCTCCGCTGAAAATGGACATATATCCAGTTGGACTATCCCAGTCAACAAATGTAAAATAAATAAAAATAAATAAAATAAAAATGAGCCTGACAATTCAATATCCTGAAAATCAAAGTTGCAGAAGTACACTCTTTTCCCCATACTTATCAATAATCATCCCATCCTAATCAGAAATAGGAGGATTATAATTAACTAATTATTTACCAACAGAAGGATTATCTAAAGCTTCATCTACTGGATCAGGTTTGGGAGGAGTATATAAAAACTTAAGAAACTGAGGAACTCCATACATTCTATCTGCCTCTTTAAGATCAGCTGGTTGACTGTCAGGGAAAACTGTAGGCAGTGATAGACACATTCTCCAAGGCTGACATAAGTGGAAGAATTGTTGCAGGTTTTGGAAATACCTTCTGTTAATGTCCATATAATTTTTTGGGGACTGCAAATCCTCAGAAAGAGAACTCTCACAGGGAGTGTCAGAAAGTGAGCACTCTTGTGATTCTGAATCAGAAATATGAGGCAAAAATCCTGTATTTTTTCCTTCATTTTCCTGTCCAGATTCAAAATCTTGAATCTTTTCAGGAAACGAGGTATCCCTCTGTCTTTTACCAGAAACTACTTCACAAAAAGGATCAATAAAGATGTTTAATGTTCTGTTTCTTTTTGACAGAAATAAAAGTGCCAACAGTGTTATTAATGGCAGCACTAGTATCCCCAGGGATGGCCACAAAATTCTGACAAAACAGGGAAGCCTTTTCTTTTCCATCTCCCATGAAAACAAGAGTGGCTATCCCTTATCCACTGAGGGAACCTCTCAACAGCTGCATAAGATGTGGCTAACTCCCGGTCCATAGTGGCTGGAGTTACTACACCAGAGGGATCTGGGGGGAAAAAGATGAGTAGTCTGAGGTACAACTAATGACCACAGCACAGAACCCCCCCCCCCCCCACCTGAGGCAAATTGCTAGTCTGATGTGATGGGCAAAGGCTGTTTGCTTATCATTTTCTTTTTGTGGATAGAAGAAGTGCCGAGCATGGGACAGATAAATTGTTCCACGGTCAAGACAAAAATGGTGAATCTTTTCTGGGGAAAAAAGCAGCAAATGCTGGTAAAAAGAAAATGTCTGTAAAAGTCTCTTTTTTAACATACAAGTTAAATAAGCACAATTTCTCCAAGAATATTTTTTTTTCAGTTACTTTAAACAACTTTTAAAATGACAGGAAAAAAAAGAGTGCTCCCATTTAAAAGTGCAGCACAGTTTTATGATAGTACTTCAAAACACAAACTCCTACATTTAGGTAACTATCCTGAAGAGGAAAGTGTCAATAATGCATAAAATTATTAAATGGAAGTTTTTTTCCCAGATGGAATTTATCTGCCCAGAGAAGGAAAAGCACAAGCCAACTGTTGATACTCAGGAGCTTCAGAGGAGCACAGTTGTCTGCAGCAGTAAAGCTTCGAAGGACTTGGCACCCATATTTGTCTTTTAGTAAAATTTGTCTTTTAGTAAACTCAGCATCAGCTGTCTGAGAGTTTGGATGCATGGAAAGTGCCCTGAAGCTTAGGAAGCTGGTTGGCTGGCTGGCTGTTATATCCTTTTCAGGATATAACCATATACCGAAGGCTACTGCCGCAGTACTCAATATCATGAACATCCCTCATGAAAAAAGCAGGCAATCTCCATTACAAAATCAAAACAAAACAAACAAAAAAAAAAAAAAAAAATAGCAGGCAGACCATAGGTCTGGAATGTAACTAAATAACAAATTAAAACAAAAAGACCAGAAAACTCAAGTCTTGGATCCAAGAAACTTTAATACATAAAATTTAAATTACGGTTAAGCACTTTCATCATTCACTGACACCATTAGAACCATAGAATAATTGGTTAAAGACAAACTGGCAAATAAAAAGCTATGTCCAAACACACACCCCTAAAAAACACCAATCACAAAAAAAGTATAGTGAATTGTTAAACCAACCAAATCTGAATATCATGAAAACAACCAACGTGTGAAATGCCATTCATTAATGAAACAGCAATAGCAGAAATGATTGAACCAACTCATATTAAAAAAGAAGAAGGCAAGGAATTAGTAGCAAAACTGGGGCCTTCTCCTAAATTTATTTTGAGAAGAGCTACCAATTTTAAAAATCTGCTCAAACGAAAAACTAAATCCAACTCAATTTAAGCAGGAATGAAGCAATGTGGGAATTGCCATTACTGTAGGTACATGGACGTGGGCCTCACAACAATTGTTTGTTTTTCTTTTGGCTTTTCCCGGTTAGGGGTCGCCACAGTGGAACTTCGGTCCGCTAATGATTGGCAGTTGATTTTTATGGTGCCGAGGTGCCAGCCCAATGCCCAAACTTCAACAAAGGCACGCCCATTCACGCATGTCTTTCAAATGCCACTAGACCATGGGGAGGACATGCAGACTCCACACTGAACGTGCTCCATATGAGAATCGAATGGGAGAACCTCTTGCTGTGAGGTGACAACGCTACCGCTGCACCACCGTGGACTACGTGGGCCTCACAACAATAGTAAACAATAATAATATAACCTGCAGAATGAAACACAACTGTAACTCTATGATGGTGGTTTATTTAGCCAAGTGTCAGTTGTGTGAATCATTCTACATAGGCAAAACAAAAAGAAGGCTTAAGGATAGAGTCTACAAACATGTATATATTATCAGTAGACAAAAATTGGAAAATGCTTTGGCAAAGCATATCTTTATGAATCCTGAACACACATTTAAATTTCGAGTTATAGATCAGGTGGCACAGAATCGTGGGGGAGGCCCCATCCAGTTAGAACTCAAAAGACTAGAACCTATTTGGCAAATTTGATTAAATGCCTACAACCACCAAGGACTCAATGATATGTGTTGTCTAATGTGTATTTTGAAATTGAAAAATCTAATCAGATAGTATTGGCGACATTTTCCCTAAATATAAGTTTACATTTTTAAGTTTTTTTTTCTCATACTCACTGTTCTATTAAATTGTTGGACAGAAGTTTAACATATTTTTGTTTTAACTAGTGTAATTTGTGGATTTTAGAAATATTAACATGGTCATTTTAAATATATGCTATTTCTTAAATAGATGTGACTAGCAATTTAAATTTTTAGCTGGGATGCCATGTGACTTACTGAGAGGGTTATTTAAACTGCTTATTGTGAATTAAGCACTTGTACCTGATGAAGTTTGACTATTTGGTGTGGACAAAAAGCGCTTTATAATAAATGAATTTGTTGTTCCAGGCATGGTGCCTTATTCTTTGGAATTTGCAGTTTCTTTTCTCGTGTTTCGTTGAAATAAGTTTATTCACATTTCTCATCTTACTTAAGATGATCGTACCTGTCTTTTTGAATTTCACAAATTAATGAACATGCTTGTTAAATACTGCTATCCCGTTAATTGGCTTGAAGAGATCCTCTCTGCCATTTCACTTGAAAGAAATGGCAAACATGCAGTTATTATTAGGGGAGGTCTACAGGCTATGAAAGAAGAAAGCAATAAAGTTTTTACATCTAACTGTAAAATCAGCAATTGCAACAACATGACAATACTTTATTTTCTTGATATGCAAGACATCAAAGCTATAATGCATAAAAACTGGTACATTTTACACTGTGATGAGGCTTTGAAGACTTGTTTAAATGAACCTCCCAAATTCACATTTAAAAATCGCTCCAATATTAACATCATTTTGAAATGACCAAAACAGCCAGCAACATTTGCTTTGCCTAGAATGTGGAAATGTGGTTGTTGCCACCAATGCTCTTATGTGGATTCTAATTTGTGGGGTTCCCTACTTGATTCTATTACTAGATGGTCTGTTTATGCCAAATTCAATTGTTGGTCAGCAAAGTTTGTACACTTAGCTTGATGTGCTTCCTGTCTTGCATATTACTTTGGAAAAATAAACTACGCTCTTAAAAAATGTTATCAGCACAACTACAATATAGCTGAGTGAGACAACAGTAGAGCATTGGTGCGACAGTCATTAATTTATGCTGAATATCACAAGTTTAAGTTTTGTGTGTTGAAGCAGGTTAAACAAAACTTTGCTGGTGACTGGAGGAATTTTCTTTTTGATTTGGTAACTATGACTTGATGTCACCAATCAATCCTGTTTAAATGATGCCACTTCTATTAGGAGTGAACTTAAATACAGGGCATCTAGATTATAAATTCTTCTTCTTTTAATATTATGAGTTGGTTCAATCATTTCTGCTATTGCTGTTTCATTGATGAGTGGCATTTAACACATTGGTTGTTTTCATGATATTCAGATTTTGATTGGTTTAACAATTCATTATCGTTTTATGTGATTGGTGCTTTTTTGGGGGGTGTTTGGACATGGCTTTTTATTTTATTATTATTTATTTTTTTTATTTTTTTATATGGTTTTAAAGGAAGATGGTAGTGCCTTGTATGGCAGTGGCCTCTCCTGCTCCCAATATGCAATTTTTGTTTTTATGTCTTTTTTTAATATGGTGAGTCTTCTTTCTTGTACCTTTTTCTTGTCAAGTGAGCGGCTGTTGTGTTGGAAATTGCTTGCGGTGTCCTCAGAAGAATTATTGCTTGTCATTGTCTTTTTTTTGGAACATAACATTGAAGCACTGGAAGTTGGGCCTGCAATGGAGAGCCGAGCCAATGTGCAATGAGGGAAGGGAATTTTTGTTGGGCTATCTAAATGGACTGTAAATTGATTGATTGACCTTGAGATGCAGCAGATGGAGAAGGAAACAGTGAAAGAGAAGGTCTGGATTGTGGACAGTGAAGGTCGGTAGTGTTGGAATGAAGGTCTTTGGTTTCTGGTGATGGTGTGGCCATTCAGGCCTGCAGGTAGAGGTAGTTGGGTAAGCTGTAGATGGAAAGAGGGTCAGAAGGAAGGACTTTGGTGTGGATGTTAATAGGATGGCGGTTGTAAGGTCTGGGTGAAGAGGATGGTCAGACAAAAGGACTGATTCAAAATATTGATTGTGATGCAAGGAGTTGGTCGTGTGGTGTTGATAGTAGTCCATGTATTGTGTTTGTTTTTAAGCTGCTGGTCTTCGGTTGGTTCCTTACTGCTGCTGCTGTTTAAGTGTATTGCTGTTTCTTGTTATATGTTGTATGTTATACTGTATGTTTCCTTTTTGTGCATGAGCTTGGAGGAATGAAATTTCGTTCAGCTGTAACTTGGGTACGGTTATGGTTGAATGATAATAAAGTTACTTTGACTTTATTTGCCAGTTGTCTTTAGCCAATTATTATATGGTTCTGATGATGTCAGTGAATGATGTAAGCACTTAACCATGATTTTAATTTTATGTATTAAAGTTTTCTAGGCCCAAGTCTCGAGTTTTCTTGTTGTTTTGTTTTAATCCATTACAAGATCAGAAAAGTAAAACAAGACAGCACTTATGGGCCATTTCATATAAAATTATCCTTTGAATTAAATTAAACTGCTTAGGACTTCTTTTTCTGGGTAGGTAAGAAAATTTTGGCATGTGCTTTCCTTTCCAGCCATAACATTTACTGAGCAAAATCGTATGAATCATCTGCTTCCAGTTCCTGCCCAGCACCATTCACTGGTGTTGGAGGGCTGCGGAAAAAAGCTAAAACATCATCTGGGTCAATCAATAAAAGTCTTTTACACCTGGGGACTCTTGACATGCACACTGATAACACAGGAACAATATGACTGACAGACCAGCCATACAGCTGCAGTCTGTAGAACCATTAATGTCTTCACTACAGGCAATAATGATGGACAAATGGATATTATATCAAAGATAAACATTTAGAGGCTGACTTTCCTCTCTTGACTAGAATCATTATATAGAATATTGTCTGTATGCCTCTTTTCCAACCTAGGCTAAAATCAATATGCAGAAAAGTAAAGTAAAACATTTGTGGGGGGAGGGCTGCTTCAGTAACTCATTTTAGAAGACAGCATTTTCCCAAATGCAGAAACACAATCTCAATTAAAGTTGCTCTCTCTATCTTAAATAGATTACTGACTGACTTGAAGACCTTGGCTTGTCTGAAATTCATATTGGCTGAAATTCATAGGTTAGTATTAGGCTAACTGCCCCTGTGGGCCCTTTTAAGTCTAGCCAGTTATCCCATATGAGAATCAAACCCTGTACCTTGTGTCTGTAAGGTAAACACCTTAACCATTACACCAACCTCCTAACTGTGAGCCTTTCTGATTATACTTTATTAAACACCTGCTGATAGAGCTGGATAATTCTACAGTAAAATCAAGCATACTTACCACAACTCATCTAAGCTTCAAAGTACTGGGCACATCATTTTTTCAGTGTGTCAGCCAAATGGACAAGTTACTCAGAAAGTTACAGGCCCCCAAATACTCTTCATGTGCAAATAATTGCAGATATGTCAGGATAATAATTATTTGTACATCACAGATAAAAAAAGATGTTTATTTCTTCCTCAAACACACTAGCAAAAAATTTAGTCTTCTTAACTCAACTGACTTGAATTGATGGTTACATGGGCATAATGTTGTGTCTTTTCATTATATCATGTTATAAAATATACATCTCAGAAAAAAAACACAACTATGTTCCAAAAAGAGTTTTGGAACAATATAAACTCTCTTGACAAATGTCCAGCCTAAGGCCTATCCCTGATGACTCATCTCTATAATTTATGAAAAATCACCCCCTGCCAACACCACTACCAAACTACCTACCTCCTCGGGAGCTGTCTGATGGCTCCAGTACTTTACTCAGTTGGTCAATACATTCCATCAGGGATGAGGGACAAATATCCCAAGGCTAGGCAACAGAACAATGACCCATTTCTCCTCACCGGGCATCCATCAGACTGTCCATTACACCCTGATGAGAACAGGGCTGTAGGAAGTAGGCCAGCTTTCAGGTCTGATGGTGCAGCTTTCCCTAAAAATTCTTTCATCCCTTCAGAGACTCAGTCCATCAATCCCAAAGTAACCTCATAACTCCCCCCACAACACTAAGCTCAATAACTTCTAAGCAATATTTGGTGAAAAAAAACTACATCTAACTGAGGCATCCAACACTACAATCATAAAAAAAAAAGAAAGAAGATTAAATTGTCCTCAAGTCTTTCAGACAATATGTTTTCTACCTTAAAATAAATTCAAACACTATTATTACTATTTTAAGTCTCTATTCTAATAAGGAGATCCAATAAAAATCCTTTAAGAGTGTATACTCTACCAATTTTAATAGCTCCTCACAAAAAAAAAAAAAAAAATACTGTCAAGCTGTTAATATTATTTTACTCAGGACAAAGAAATGATAATGTACACCATAACGTTGTAACTCAGCTTGGTCAACACTTTAATGTCAGCTGTCCAGTCAGTGACATATTACCAGACATGTCAACAGCCTTCATTCGGTATGGTCAAAAATAACCTCCTCACATCTAAACTTTTTATTTCCTTCAATGTAGCTAGCTGTCAGTTGCCACCATCTTATCTTTTCCTTCACTAGGTCTACTGCACCCATTTTAACATCCTCTAGATTAAACTCGACCCATATCATGGGCTGTTGAGGAGATTAGTAACACTGATGCCCAAACTGCCACCATTCCACAGCAGCTTTGCGAGCTCCACAATAGCTGCCTTCAGGAGATGGATGCAGACTCCATACATGTGCTTCCTCCTGACTAAGCAGCACACTGTTGTGATGGATCCACACAGTCTACCTGGTTTTTGTTATGCCTCGAGCCCCATACCACTGTGTATGTTTGATTATCTACCTCACTATATGCTAATAGTGTAACAATACAATATGCTTAAGAGCAGGTCTTGCTCACTGATTACTGGTATAACTGAACTTTTGTTGACCTGTGTCAGCCTAAAAGATGTTTACCAGAATATGGGAGATTCCAATGAGGAACTATATCACAAGTTTGTAGGCTAACTGTTCTTTGGAAGAGGGAAGTAAGGCATAAGACCAGACATTACGAGACTTGTTTACAACTTAGGAAATGATCTGTAATTTTCTAAAATATTCCATCAACTCATGATAAGCTTGTGATGTATATGTCATTATTTGAACCTATTGACCCTATTGATTGTTCAAGACTACAAAAGGCTCAAAGACTAAAATGGAAATCATCATCATCCGGATTTGATCACAGCACTAATCTGAACTGGACATAAGAGCCATTTTGCCAGTGTCAGCCTTGCTTTGACTGAACAGATAGCTGTACTGAATAGGATTGAAGTCTCCCGATCAGTGGCAAAGATGATTTTTGTTTATGCATGTGCTTGTAAGTACATGATTTATTATTATTTTCTGTTTACCTAGTAAGTTTTTGTTTAATAAACTGTTAAGTTTGAGCCTTGGCATCTTGTGTCATTTCTAATTCTGTATTAACCTCAGACTTTAAAGTAACGGACTAGTTCATTTGGCGCTGTGAGCAGGATCTGATGTTTGCAGTGGAAATGTCACAACAACAACCAATGTTTTTTCCTTTAAAACATGAAGGCATAGGCAAGAAGGATGTTGTGTCAGGTACCCTAAATAAGGTGGGCGTTGGTACTATGATGCCAGCATTGTTTGGGAAATGGGATCATCTTGCTAAGGTATTAAGTCAAGTTTCACCCCCTCCTTCCCCAAAACCTTTACAAGAAAGACCTAAGGCAGACCCTGATAGTCTAGCTAAGGCCCTATCAGAGCTAAAATTGGATGATAAGGGGAAAAAGATGAAGGAAGGGGTGGGAGCAGCCGGATGGCTGTTCTTTGAGGCAATTCAGGAATTAGATAGAGATGTAGAGAAACTAAAAGAAAAAGTCCTAGAGTTAGAAGAGCAATGTAAAGAACACACGCATACACACAGATTGGATAGAGATGCCTTGGAAAAGGCAGATATGACACTTGCTAAAGTAGGAGAGGATGCTGAACACTGGAAATCTAATTCAGTGACTCTAGCTACTCGAATAATTCAACAGCATAGACAATGAAGTGGGAGAAAGCCACGCCGTCTGCCCTCAAGGCTCCGGGTTCGTGCTTTGCTGTGTAAGGCAGAGTTTGACCCCGAGAAATGGGAAGGTGATCTCCCCTGAACTGATGAGGGTGATAGTGATTTTGAAATAGTAAATTCCCCATCAGTGGAGGCACGTCCAGTTATTGAGAGAAAGGGACAATACACAGGGGGGGAGGCACCACAACAATGGGTTGAGGTGCGGAGTTATACCCAAGCTGAATTATTAAATGTAATTCAAATATATAAGCAAAAGCCGGGGGAAACTGTTTTAGCATAGTTTCTTTGGTTTGGGACACAGGGGGAGAAGCAGTGTCTCTAAATGCTGAAGAGATGCACCAATGTGCATGCTTGATGTCCACCCATATTTAAAGCAAATAGTAAACAATGTGAACCATGTAAATACACTGGTGGTGTGGTTAGCCACAACTTTCCAAGCTGCTTGGTCTGATGCTACAGCAGTAGCTGATGAACATAAGCCTTGGAAAACAATAGCAGAGGGAATACAGCAGTTAAGAAAAGTGGCTATGTTGGCTGCCATTTATTCATTGGAATTAAAGAATGAGGCAGTAGTGCCTCCGAAAGAACCAGATGCACAAATAATGACCAGCAATATGAGAAGTAAATTGATCAGAAATGCACCACAGTGGTGGAAAGGGCAGCTGATGGCAGCCCTAGCAGGCTGTGTAGGTCAGCAGGTATGGGATGTAATAGTCACTTTAAATCAAATGGCAGAATTAGTGGAAGAAAATGAACAGAGAAGAGCTAGAAAAGCAAATGCAGAAAATCCAAAAGATAAATCTGGTGAAAAGTCCCAAGAAAGCAAATGTTTCTGGATCTATTAAGGTGGGGGGTAAAAGTTGTAGAAATAGATGGGATAGCTACCGAGGAATTATATAAAAAATGGAAACAAAAACAAAAAGAGAAAGGGTCAAGCTCTGCAGGCAAAAAGCAAACCCCTACAAAAAGTCCAACCAGAAGTACCACTGAAGGGAAGGTAGGGTGGAATCAATTATATCCTGACATCCCTACTGATGAGGAGCTAGCACAGTGGCAAAAGGGAGAATTCAGTGATGAGAGAGATTGGGGAGAAAAGGACTGGAGAACCCCGGTTGAAAAAACGGAGACAAATTGACTAGTAGGTGGGTCCCCGGTAGCTAGGGGTACAGTAAGAGCAATTACACCTGGGGACTGACGCCCATACGTACCTCTTACCATTTTTTGGAGGGGAGGGCCACAACATGTAATGGCTCTGGTAGACACAGGAGTAGAAATAACTATTTTCGCAGGCAACCCCCGTAAATTTCGTGGACAATGTGTAGAAATTGATGGTGATGGGGGGAAAAACACTAGGTACCAAAACTAAGGTTAAGATAGCTTTTGGGGATGGTATTCCTATTTTTATTGAAGCAGTAATAGCTCCAGTACCTGAACACATTTTAGGAATAGATGTGTTAAAGGGTAGGACTTTGGAAACCACCGTAGGGCCATTTAGGTTTGGAGTGCGGCATTGTTCAGTCAATGCAGTCAAGGCTGTAGTCAAAGGCAATGCTAAGTGGGAACCACTTTATATTCCCACACCTGAAACAATAGTAAACATCAAGCAGTATCGTATCCTAGGTGGGCACACCGAGATCACTGAAACAATCCAAGAACTGCTTCGGGTTGGCATACTTGAGCCAACTGTGAGTCCATTCAACAGTCTGGTGTGGCCGGTAAAGAAACCTGATGGGTCATGGCGGATGACCGTAGATTATCAAGGTCTGAACAAGGTGGCCCCACCTTTAGCAGCAGCTGTTCCAGATATTGTTACGATCGTGGAAAGATTGTCTTCATCTGCTGGGCCATATCATGCAGGTTTTGGACTTAGCAAATGCTTTTTACTCCATTCCAATAGCAGAAGAAAGCAGAGTCCAATTTGCTTTTATGTGGGAGGGGAAGCAGTACACCTTCCAAGTGTTACCACAGGGTTATCTGCACAGCCCTACCCTGTGTCATGGACTGGTGGCTAGAGATCTAGCCAAGTTACAACTGGATAAAGTGACTGTTTTTCATTTCGTTGATGACATAATTCTACTGGAGAAAAGTCTAATGTAGATATCGCATTAAAAACTGTAACCCAGTACCTTCAGAACAGAGGGTGGGCTATAAATGAAAATAAAACACAAGGGACATCAGAAAAATTCCTTGGTATGATTTGGAATGGAGCAAAAAGAGAAATTCCTGCAGAGGCACTAGAGAGTATTCAGAAAATTCAGTCCCAAAAACGAAACAGCAGGCACAGGCCTTCTTGGGAGCAATGGGCTTTCGGAGGGCGTTTGTTCCTCACCTTGGACTGATTTTGTGGCTCATTCACTATGTAACGAGGAAAAAGTGTGACTTTCAATGGGGTCCCATGCAGCAAATGGCTTTTAAAGAAACAAAAAAGGCCCTACAGCAGAGTGTGGGGCTTGGCCCAATTGGTCCACAGCAACCTTTTATTCTGGAAGTAACTGTTGCCAATAATGTAATGTCTTGGGGACTGTGGCAGAAGGATGACAATGGGAAAAAGAGACCATTGGGATTTTGGTCCAAATCCCTAACTGGAGCGCAGGTGAGATACAGCCCCCTTGAGCAACATGTGCTGGCAGTGTACACAGCATTGATTCATGTGAAAGGAATAGCTAAACAACAAACAGTGACAGTTAAGATAGACTACCCAATCCAGGGGTAGTTATGAGATAATAATTTGATGAAAATTCTAATAGCACAGTCTTCGACTGTACAAAAATGGAAATGGTATTTACAGGAAAGGGCCAACATCATACCTGGAGTATCTCAAGTATAACAACAGTTGGATGGACTGGTAATTTTGGATGATATTGATGCGATAGAACAACAGCGACATGAGCTTCCAAAGTCACCAATCACTGAAGCGTCACCATTTGATAATTTAGATGCAGAAAAACAGAAACATGCATGGTTTCCTGATGGTTCTGTTAAAATTGAATCAAATGGCAAGACCTGAACTGTGGTGGCTTATTGCCCACGAACAGAAACTCTGCTGTTTGATGAAGGTATTGCCGGTTCAAATAATCAGGCAGAATTACGAGCTGTTGCCCTGGTCATCGATAGTTTATCACCTGGAGATGAAGCGCACATCTATACTGACAGCTGGGAAGTTTTTAAAGGACTGACAACCTGGTTACCTGCCTGGCAACAACAGAATTGGAAGATCCATGGCAAACCTCTGTGGGGAGGCTCAGAAGATTGGCAACAGATTTGGGAAAAAGCTCAACAATGCAAAATCAGTGTTTGACATTTATATTCCCATGCATCACTTGTGACAAATGAAAGGAAGCATAACCAGCAGGTAGATAAGATGGCCGCAGTACATGTTGCTGAAGAGAAAAACGAAAGTGCTAGTATGGTAAGATGGGCCCATGATCAGAGTGGGCAGTCGGAGGAGATGCAACAATAGAATGGGCATGAAGGCATGGTATGCAGTTGAATAAGGAAATAACTACAGATGTTATAAAGCAGTGTAAAATCTGCCAAAGAAATAAACAAAAGCAACTGCAAGCAGAAGGATGTGGACACATTCACCGAGGCAGTCGTCCAGCACACATCTGGCAAATAGACGTTATTGGTCCTTTACCACTGGATCAAAATCAGCAATATTGCCTAACGATGGTGGACACTTATTCAGGATTACTAATGGTGCTTACATGCAAAAACCAACAAGCAGTGTTAAAAGGATTGAATAAATTATGTGTGACATATGGGATTCCCAGTGAAATCCAAAGTGAACAAGGCAGTCACTTTACCGGAGCAGAAGTTCAAGAATGGGCAAAGGAAAATGGAGTTCGATGGGTGCTGCATATCCCATATCATCCTCAAGCTGCTGGTTTGATTGAAAGGTATAATGGGCTCCTTAAAGAACAAATCCAAAAGAATACAAGTGATGGAACGTTACAAGGCTGGGCAAAGGTATTAGATTTAGCTGTGAGCCAGCTGAATAATAGGCCTCGAAAGCATCAAGGAACCCCTTTGCAAATGCATATGAATGACATTCGGTCCAACTGTTGTATTTTGAAATTAGAAAAGCTGAACCCAGATGCCATATACCCTCTTTTGACAAATGCTGATCAAACCCAGTTCTGGCTATGCGCATTGACTGAACAAAGAGTGCCAGCACAAAATATAGTATTAGTTGAGACAGGTTGGAAACTCGGTCTCCCAGAGAACTGGCATTGGGGGCAAAAAGGACTATTAGGGGAAAATTGGGAGATTTTCACATTATGGGTGCCAGAATGGGAAGTGATAGTAAAGGCGATCAATTTAGATAATAAGACACAGATAATTCAAAAAGGACAACCTTTAGTAGAAATTTGTATGCATCAAGATGCTGTTTTTTTGCTACAAGACTGTGATACTAAACCAAGCAAATGGCTGGGAATGAGAGTTATAGTGACCACACCCAATCAGCCAAATGAACATGGGACTGTGATTTGTGATGGACCTGGTGATACTGTTTTAGTATTACTTGATTCTGCTAAACAACCATTGTACTTTCCTCTCCATAGATTATTGCCACTGTTTGGGAAGGTGCCAACCTTTTCTGACGACAACACTTAAAGGGGCCATATGAATGTCTTGATCCCATCCCTCTATTTGATGAGGAAGATGTTGCAAATCTAATGGTAGATTGTGACTTTTACTGGAAATTGGGGGATGATCTATATGCGGTGACACCCAAACCTGCCCTAACTTGGAGCATCACTCAGACGGAGAACATAACAACTGTATGTAGACTAAACTGTGATAGACATCCTGAAAAGTGTACTTCCCACCCTTTTGGAGGCTTATACCAGAGATTAAATTAATCAGGATTTCCACTAGCCAAGTCTCCATTAGATTCCTCCTGCATAGCTGAATTTCAAAGGGAAAATGACACAGCTGAAACCCTATCTCCAAGTTTGGAGATATATGCCATGGGCAATAGTTCAACTGTATTTGATGGTTTGGGACATGTGGTAAGGTATACAAGAGGATGTAAAACTGTAAGTAGTGCTAGAGTAATACAATGTATTAAAATGATAATTAACATGACAGCAGTTGATATTACTACCAGGTATCCACATTGTAAAATTGTGAAATTATGGCCAGTTAATTCCTTGCATATCAAATATAGACATTACAATTATAAAAGGAATAAACATGATGTTACAGGTATTCTTGGTATTGCACTAGGTGCAGTCAGAACAGGGACTGGATCCTTAAACAGTGTAGATATAGATACCCTATGTAGCAAATTGGGACATTTAGGTACTGACCTAAATATGGCCTTTAAGCTACTAGCAGATCATGATCCCGAACTGGGACAAAGAACTGTAGACAGTATTTTAGCTTAAAATGTTATGTGGAGGTGGATTAAACATGCTAATACATATACAAAACAGATTTTAAATAACCTCACAGCAGAAGTAAATCAGACCTTTTGTATCCTATCTCAATTGGCTGCTAATCAGCAATATTTGCAATTTACTCAAACTTGGGGGGCTAAAAAGGCAGCCCATTGGCAAAGGGAACTGCAACTATATCATTGGTTAAAGCCAATAGACTTTGCATGTGAAAATAAGTCTTGTATACTGATTTTTGACTATCTTGCTAGTAAAAAAGGAACAAAGCAGGTCTGTCCATTTGTTACATTGCCCTTGCAATTTGGAAATAATTGGTGGGTACCTCAAATTGAGTCTACTTTGATTGATTATAATAATGTACCCATTAATTTGGCAGGTTGTGAGACCTGGCCCCAGGGGTGGGCATGCATAATGGTGAAAAGGAAGCCTCACCCATGCTTACATAATGGAACTGGGGAATGCACCTGGCACAGGTATACAGTAAATGGTACGAACATCTACCAACTAAATGATACCACAGTTTGTGTGATATCCTCCTGTAAATTAGCCTGGAGTGATGGGATAATCACAAGCGGTGGAGCATACTGTAAAGGTAATATCCATGCAATTATTGATTTTTGTACTAAAAAACTTATTAGATTGATTAGATGGATGAACATCACATTTAATGCTAGCTTAAAACCATTACACACTTTTAGGTGGCCATCTCTAGTCCACCCGGACTTTCAACAGATTAAGCAGGAAGGACAAATAGTGTTGCAACTATTAAATAAAACACTAAATGATGCGCATCAAACAATGATTAAAATGATTAAAGATAAAGGTACCACTGTAAAAACTGCAAATGAAATACAGGATATAACTGTTTCACACTGGTATGATATTTTCATGTGGTCATCTAAAGCTTCAGTGTGGTTTAATTTGTTGTTGCATCCCTTACTATTGACCACAATAGTTTCAGTGCTATTTTGCTTAATATCATGCTGCATTTACTGTAAAGTAATGAGAAAATACAAATTAATGTGGTCAGTTTTAACTCTCATAAGAGATACACAGCGTACGTTGCTCGATGCAAGGGGTGGTCAGTGACGGATCCACACAGTCTACCTGTTTTTTGTTATGCCTCGAGCCACATATCACTGTGTATGTTTGATTATCTACCTCACTATATACTGATAATATTGTAACAATACAATATGATTAAGAGCAGGCCTTGCTCATTGATTACTGGTATAACTGAACTTTTTTTGACCTGTATCAGCCTAAAAGATGTTTACCAGAATATGGGAGATTCCAATGAGGAACTATATCACAAGTTTGTGAGTTAACTGTTCTTTGGAAAAAGGAAGTAAGGCATAAGACCAGATATTACGAGACTTGTTTACAACTTAGGAAATGATCTGTAATTTTCTAAAATATTCCATCAACTCATGATAAGCTTGTGATCTATATGTCATTAGTTGAATCTATCTATTGTTTGTTCAAGACTATAAAAGGCTCAAAGACTAAAATGGAAATCATCATCATCCAGATTTGATCACAGAACTAGCCTGAACTGAGCATAAGAGCCATTTTGCCAGTGTCAGCCTTGCCTTGACTGAACAGATAGCTGTACTGAATAGGATTGAAGTCTCCCTATCAGTGGCAAAGATGATTTTGTTTATGCATATGCTTGTAAGTACATGATTTAGTAGGTTTTTTTTCTGTTTACCTAGTAAGTTTATGTTTAATAAATTGTTAAGTTTGAGCCTTGGTGTCTTGTGTCATTTCTAATTCTGTATTAACCTCAGACTTTAAAGTAACGGACTAGTTCAACTGTTCATACAGCACAAAACTCAACAGGCTCATAATGCTGCATTACCACAGCAAGCTTAGCTGCCTCCCTCATTCTTGGATGTGCATGCCAACAATGGACTGTCACTCCTATCCTCCCCCTGCAGCCCCATTAGTGCCCATGTTGCTAAATAAACACAGGTCATCTGGGGTATAGGTTCATAGGTAAGTACTAGGCTATCTGCCTGAGGGCATCTATAAGCCTATCCAGAATGTGTTGGCTTTCGCCGCCCCTTAGATTAGTTCCCTGTGCCTTGGTCCAGCAGAGACATTAGTTCCCTGTGCCTCTGTCCAGCAGAACCACTGCAGTGTTCCCCGGGGTAAATTTTCTGTTTCCCATCTACTCGTCAAGGTTTCTCTTGAAGAGTGTTAGTGAGGGGCACTGCCTAATGTAGATTGGAATCCTGTTCCAAAGCATGGGGAGTCTCTAGGACAGGAATCTAACCCTCCAGCACGTCCTATTTATCGTTGTGGTGAGGTTTAGATCCCTAGAGAGTGTGGCTCTTGGGGATTTTTTTTTTTTAGGTGAAGCATGTCCATCAATTCTGGGTTGGACATGGCCTTGTATGTCAGGCAGAGACAGGGTTGCCAGACTTCCCTATTTGGGCGGGACTGTCCCGAGATCAGCAGCCTGATCCCGAGTCCCGCACTGCCGGTTTAAATCCCGGGCAGCCTCCGCTTTGTTTTTTTTTTTTTTTTTTTTTGATTGGTCCGTATACAGGCATACGGGCCAATAAAAAATCACTAAACACTGAGCTTCTTGTGTTTAATGCGGAACATCGCAGTTCCGCATTAAACAGAAGTAGCTCTGTTTAGCGATTTTTGATTGGCCCGTATACCGGTATACGGGCCAATCAAAAAAATCGCAAAACAGAGCTACTTCTGTTTAATGCGGAACTGCGATGTTTCGCATTAAACAGAAGTAGTTCCGTGTTTATTTATTTTTGATTGGCCCGGGCATATATTTGAGGCCAGTAATCCTCTTGATCAGGTACTTCTGTGGTCTTTCCAGCTGTTGCAGGTGTCTTGTAAGGTACATCCCAAATGGAGCATTGTACTCTGTGATGGGTCTGATGAGTGATGAGTAGAGGGGCACAGTAACCTCTTCTGTTCTAAATGAGAACCCTTTTGTGATTAGGTGGGCCACATAGAAGGATTTTCTAACCAACTTGGCAATATGATTATCAAAGGAGAGATTGCTATCTACTTGGGTCTCCAGATCCCTTATTACATTTTCTGTATTTAGGGGACTACCACGTATGTGGTAGTTCACGGGTACTTTGTTTTTTCCAAAGGGGATGACTATGCACTTTTTGACATTTAGCTTGAGGCCATGATTTTGACACCAGGTATCTGTCTCAGTGAGACCCTTCTGGAGGATATCTGTATCAGCTGGAGAGTCAATTATGGCCCCCAGTTTGCAGTCGACTGTGAACTTAGTCAGTCATAGTCCTCCTGTGCTTGCCTGTACCTCTGAGAAGTATATACCGAACAGGAGGGGTCCCAAGACTGAGCCCTGTGGGACGCCACTTGTAACTGATTTAGAGTTGGACCTAGAGCCTGCAACTCTCACCATGTGGGTTCTATCCGTTAGCCAACTGGCAACCCATCTTGTGACGTAGGGGGTTTATGTTCAGGCTGGTGAGTTTGTCTATAATACCAAAATGGGGAATGATGTTGAAAGCTTTTGCAAGGTCTATGTAGGCTGTGTAGACCGCCTTTCACTTGTCTAAAGCCTTGGCAACTGTCTCAGAGAAGTCCACCAGGTTTAGGAGGCATGATCTGCCCTTAACAAAGCCACACTGGGTAGGGTCCAATGTTTGAAGGTTCCCAATGTCTTTGTTAATGAATTCCATGATGATGCGCTCCATAGCCTTGCAGGCCAGGCTAGTCAGGCTTATAGGGCGATAGTTCCCAGGGTCCATTGTGGCTCCACCTTTGTGGAGCGGGATAACTGCTGCTGTGTGCCACTCTATGGGTATGTAGCCTGTAGAGAGGCTGAGTTTGAACAGTGTGTTTAGGTGAGGGGTTAGTTAATTTTGGAGCTTGTGTAAGACACAGTCTGGTCCCACTGAAGTTGTATTTTTGGCTATGGATAGGGTTGTTTTAATCTGTGTGTCATTGATTGTTGGGGCACTACATTCTTCTTGTATGGTTATGGGCCCTTTAGGGGGTGAGAGGGGTGGTGAAGTTTGCACTAAACCTGTCTGCCAGAATGTTGGCAATATCAGTCGGTTCAGTGTATTTTGTGCCATTCTGCACTAACTTAGAGCAGATCTGAGAGTTTCCACTTAGGTTCTTGACATAGCTAAAGAATGCTTTGTGGTTATCTTTGGAGTCTTGGCTATTTTTCTTTTGAAGCTAGCCTTGGATGATTTTATGAGGGATCGTAGTTTCTTGCTGATACTAATCAGGGATGTCTTTCCTTCTTGGGATTTTACTCTTTTCTGCACTAGTTTCCTCCTTCTATTGTATAGCATGTTTATGGCAGGGGTCCACCAGACTGGTTTCCTTTTCTTTGAGGAGTGAGTCTTGGTTTTGCTTGGGATAGCATGGTCCATGCATTCTTACAGGTGCTCATAGAGTGCCATTGTAAGGGATTCAGCAGGTTGGACAGCGTTGTCCTTTAGCATGGGGGCTGTGAACCTTTCCACCTCAGTCTTAAGTAACATGAAGCTTGCTTTTGAAAAGTTTTTCACTGTGGTTTCCTTGATTAGGGGTGGGGGCGTTATGTGGATATCCAGAGTGAATAGTCTATGGTCTGATATAACCAGCAAGAGTTTGACTTCCGGTGTATAACACCGGTCGCCCATGTTGGTGATGACCAGGTCCAATATGTTGTCACCTCTGATGGGGGTGTTGACCAGTCGATCCAGGGCGTTCGGATTTATAAATTCTAGGAAGCGTTGGGCAAGGGAGTTAGTACTTGAGGAGTTCTCCCAGTTAATATTTGGGTAATTTAAATCACCCAATATTAGGGCATTTGGTAGGACCTTCATATTTTCCAGTGTCTCCAAAAACATGGAATGGGGGTCCTGGGTCATGGTGGGTGATCTGTAGCGAGCTACAATTTGAATTGTAGTTTTGCCCATTGTTAGCTGCACATGGATGATCTCTGAGGCACTGTACTGTGCCACTAACCTGGATGTGTAGGCATCCTTGATGAATATGGATACACCCCTGCCTTTTGTGTTTTGGTCCAGGTTCTGTGGCCGAAAAGTATGATACGAGTTATAGCCTGGTAGTGCTGAGGTGCTCTCTGGAGCCTTAAACCAGGTTTCTGTTACTGCACAGATATCGATGCTCTCCATACTGAGGAGTGCCTCGAGTGCATGCATTTTGAGGTTTAGGCTTCTGGCATTGAGTAGCATTACCCGCAGTTTTTGGTTACTTGTGCTATTTATGATGGTGGGTTTGTCTTTTGAGCCTTGCCTAAAAAAGGCCCTATGGGGGCGGCAAAACCTTGGCCAGTATTCAAAAGCCTAAGGGTAACAGGTGCAAGCCATCTCTTGTGAAGCAACGTGGCTTATTGAGCATGTCATCCCAGGAGGACAGATACTGGATCCCCTTTGAATGACACCAGAAACTTAGCCATTTGTTGAAATTGATCATTTTTTCTTTATACTGTGGCATCATTCTTGGTGAGGGCAGGATGCTACTCAAGGTCAGGGTCATACCGGCCTGGGCTACATGATCAGAGAGCTCTTCCATGTCTCTTTTCATGTAGTCCAGGGAGGTACATCTCAGGTCATTCACACCAATATGGACAATGACAGAGTCGTATTTGTAGTTGTTCTGGAGTGACCTGAGTGCTTGTGTTATGTGGTGGATCTTGGCGCCTGACAGGTAGCTAACTGTAACCTTCCCCTTGTCCAGCCTAGTTAGTGGGACATTAGTGTGCCTGACTATAGAGTCACCTATTACTAGTGTGTTGGGTATGTTATTTTGCCTTAAGGGCTGTGATTGCATGGCACACTGATTACATGAAGTATGTGTTTCATGGTTTGTGATGGGGTGTGGAGGTTGCTTGGGTGTCTGCTTTGGAGGTCTCTGTTGCTTTTGCAGATTTTTATTTAGAGCCTTTGAGTATGTTTTCGTGTATTTATGTGTGTTATTTGCCGGAGTTGGTTTAGTAGGTCTATGTGACACTGATGGTGTGTTGCAAGTATTTTCCTTCTCCTCTTGATTGTCAGCTCCAGTCTTGGGTTTAGAGAGCTTTGCCTCAAGTTTGGCTGTATAATTGCATCTCTCGCATATATTAGTGTTTGGTGGTAGGAGGAGAGGGTTGTCTGTGTACATGAGGCAGCTGTAACATTGCCACAAGATGCACAGATTCACCAGTTGGACTGGAGAATACACCTGAAACTGCCCTTTGGACATGCCTGAATAGGTAAAGTGAGCTGTTTTACTGTTTAGCTGGTGGGGAAGGATAGAGAGCCTTGTCCTTCTGGACAGTATAGGGGGTCTAGTGCTAGGGTTAATTAGTGCTTGCTATAGCAAGGGCTTTATCCCTCTGTACCATGGGGCTGCTAGCCTCATACCTAAACTTTGCAACTTCAGCCTCACTTTCTCATTCTAAAACTGGGTCACAAGCTTCTTCACAGAAAGCCGGTAGGCAGTTCAGTGGTCTAAGCAAATTTTGTCATTCCACACTATTCATTTTTATGCTCCTCAAGGCTCAGTACTTACCCATTACTGTATTAATCAATAATATACTGAAACACTGTCAACCCGCCAATATTATACAGTATACAGATAATGCCATCTTCTACTTTTCTTCCAACAACACTGATATGATAAAAAAATGTATTATGAAACCTATTCAACTCAATTTAACCATGTGTCTTCAATGCAACTGTAGCTAATCATGAATAAAATAGTTATGCTCTTTGAACCTGGCCACCCAGTTATCATCTCATGTGTGGTACTACAATGCTGAAATACTCCATTCATAACTTTCTGATAGATGCTTAGTAAAAGCATTAGTTTTATTTTCTTTTTTTTTTTTTTGGTAAAGAGATGGACAAAGGTATTATCTACTGATGGCAATGGACTATGCAGAAGAAGTGGAATATGTTTAGGGAAAATGAGCTGTTAAATTGGCAGGCAAGTTGCCATGGTGTCTCAAATACTCTGTCCAAAGAGCTGAAAATCCTTTGGGCACTGGTTTCATAAATATTAGTCCTGGTATTATTATCACTGAGGAGATAAGCCACTACTGTTTGTATATCTTCAATATACCCACACCCACAAGTCAGTTATTACAATTATACAAGGATGTTATTTAAGAAAGAAATTGCTTACTTTTCATAAATAATGTCTTTGTATAATGGCTTTGGGGTGTTCTGTGCTGTTTCTGCATTCTTCCACTTTGTTGATGTACTGTGCATTGTGTGAGACTTACATTCCCACACTTACGCAGTACATCAGTACTTTGGAAAGCAAACAATGAAAAAAAGGAAGCTCTCAGTTGCTTTTTTTTCTTTCTTTCTTTTTTTAATAAAATCTGGACAGTTTAGAGGTATGAGAGAGACAAAGCAAAATTACAAGGAAAATCAGGTACATTTCTTTAGTTTTGTATGATGTAACTGATTGATTTCCCTTGTATTTCCTCTGCCCTCCATACCTTTTAGAAAGCATATATTAGAAGAAAGTTCAGTCTGACTTTTTTCTATTGGTACATGCTCAATTTTAGAACAGGTATGCACATGCTGGTTGGGATGACCAATCAGAGTGTCCATTTCTGCATACTAATGAGTCACCATTGTATAATTAAGACTACCAAATGTGAGGATAAAGGTATTTCAGAACCAATAATTTATACTCATTATTCTAATGTGTGTAACATGGATAATACTCTGTTGTCCCATGTTACAGAATGCTGTCTGTGATTTTAAACTTGCTGTCTTATCACAAGAAGAATTTATTATACTTCCTTGTTGCCTCAAATGTGAAAACTGGCAGCATATTACATCAAAATGTTGGGATTCCAAGACTGCAGGGTTCTGGGAACCTTATGAAATGATGGCATTCAAAATCAGCAGGAATGACAAACATTTTCACACTTAATTGTTTAAAGTTAAAAAAACAGACTAGAAAGAAGAAGAATACAGAGTAACGTTAGAAATGTTGACTTGGCTTGGTCTAGTAATATCAACAATGAAGTAAAATCATAAAAAAAATTTTAGCCTTACTGTTAATGTCCAGATATCAAAATGACTAAAGCTTAGATTACACCAGGCCACCCATGAATAAGTATAATGGCATACACATTAAAATCAATTTCAAGGTCTGCCACACTATTTGTAGGTGGTCTACTTCCCCCATGCAAAATAATGTGGCATAGACTCATCAAGAAATTCTACAAACTTGTTTGCCTTACTTAATCAGTAGTATCTGTGGGACGTTCTCAAGCAGGTGAAGATACATTAATGATTTTCTGAACAATCTGACTCCTCCTAAATTTCCCAAGCAGTAGGTGGATATCTTAAATCAAACCATTTTCACAACATAATACAACATAACCTAACATAACATAACATTAGTGAAGAACACTTTAAAAGCCCTTAAACTGTGAAAGGCTATAAGAAAGGATGAACCACTTGCTGGTTTATACTTAAAGCAAGATATAATACAGACTATTCTAGAGCTCCTAAATGTCCATGTGAATGAGGTGAACAAGTCCTTGAACTTGAGCATTTTTTTATGATACACTGCTACTGAAGCCCATTAAAAACATCATCAATTGCAAGTATTTCACTCCAGTTCTTTACGGGGCAGATATTAGAAGTTATATGTGAGTATGTCAGTAGAATGAATTGAGAGTATCCATAACATCTCTTGAGGAAATTGTCTCAAGGCAGAAAGTAAACATTTTTAGTCATGAGAGACAGGTCCCAAGCACAGAACAAAGGTTGCTCGGAGGCCTTAAATTAAGCAATCCCATGATAAAGTATGTTATTGCAGTGTGAGATGCAACATGAGGAAACACAGGAATAAAAGCATATATGATGCAATTCTACAGAGAACAGGTGGTCAGCATTAGGCAATGCGAATATATACTATAAAATGTGAAGAACTGAAGTAGATATTACCTCATAGCGCCTTTCCTGACACACAACAGATGGTTACTACAATTTATTAGACAAATAAGATTTTCTGGAAGTATCAAGCTTTCAAAATGGATAACAGAACTAATCAAACCTGTTAGGAAAATGATGACTGTTCAGAACCAATTTGACTTCTTCCATGCCATGAGTCTGAAAGATCTCATGTCCAGGAAAAAAATAGTTCTCCCTATATCTTGAATAGAAGATTATTTTTCAAAGTAAGAATGAAAGGTTATGTAACCAACATATTTGCAAGGTGAATGAAACATGGCTGCTACCCAATATATAACAGCAAAAGGACAACAGGAAAGATGGTTGCTTTCCCTTTTGTACATCTAGCAGAAGTCTTGGAATTCAGAAAAACAGAAAATATACAAAAATAGACAATGACGCAAAATAACTCAGAAAGTTGGTTAAGACTGATTACCTTGCAATGTAAGTTATAAGTTATAAGACATTACACTATCATTAGAGAAGTCTGCACTTGATAATATTTTTGTTTTTCTTTCAGGGTATTTTAATAGCTGATCTTGTTTTATATCACCATCCCTGAGCACTCAGTTTGAAGTTTAAAATAAATTAATGGTGTTCGTATAAATTAATTAGGAAAATTAACAGTTTGATATCAGAACTTAGTTTACATAAAAAACAGTAAAATGTTTTTATTAGTTTTTTTGCCGTATCAGTTGGTTACTGGTAGCAGTATCTTTAAGTGTTTATATGTGCATCTATTACTGCTTGCATTTCATTTAACTAGTTAGGTCATGGACAACAGCAGTACAAGAGTATGCAGTATTTCAAACAATTTTGTTTAAAGAACTTGTTGGATGAAGAGATTTTTCAGACAGTGCTGTGCCTCTTTATTGTTCATTAATGATAGAGAGACTAAAGTGCTATGATATAATTAGAATCCAGGATGTATATTCTTCTCTATGAGTACAAGATAAACATGTGACTACTGATTTATTTTACTGAAAGCAAACAATGCTGTTTTCTTTTATTATTGTGTATAATATAAAAATGCACATTATCATATATGTATCATTTGACATAAAACACTCAGCAGTTCCTTTAGCTTCTGAAGCTACTGCTGTAGCCAAAAGGGTCCTTAGAAGACCAAGAGCTCATACAGGTCACATTTTACTGAATATTCAAAAAGTAAAAGAGATAAGATGTATAGCAAAATGCCTACTTAGAGGAGATTCTGCAGTTACAGAGTATAGGTTCATAGATATTCCAAAGTTATTAAGCCTTAGGACCATTTACACCTTGCCAGTAACCTTCATCCCTTAGGCCACACATCTTATCTTGAGATGAATACTGCCACCAGTCCTGGAGTTAATTTGTGGATATTCATCCGGTCATCTAAGTTAAGTTAAAATGAAAATAATAACCCCTACTTGCTTAACATGTAGGGGATATCATAAGGTGTTATTTAGTATGAAAAGAGCAACTTATAAAATGTATCTATTTCTTGTGTTCATTATGGAAAGTTTGTGCACAATACACATCATTAACATAAAATACGATTATCACTATGATTAGAAGGTTATATTAACTCACTCAACCCTGTTGAATGCCTTTTGTGCATTCTTCCGGTTCACATCCATACCTCATTATGGTGTCTGGCTTCTTTAGTATTAGAAAGGGCAAGGAGTTATTAACAAAATGACACTAAAATCGTTAGTCTAAGATATCCTGCAGTGGAGAAATTAATCTTTGTTTGCCATTTATTATTTATGTTTATGTTCATATTTTCATAACTGAGAGACCTACATTTCATTGAGGGGTATGATGTGAAATACCAATATGGGAGACAATGCAGTTCACTATCAATGTTGGTTTATATCACAATATAAGGAAATATTGCTAGTTTGTAATTAATTATGAAAATAAGCAATATTTCTATATGTAGTTAATAATTTAAAAACAACTTTGTGACTTATAAACTATCGCATGACATGGAGTAATACCTTAAATATTGTTACAAAAATCTTTAATATTTGCTCTGTAAGTTGCACATCTTGAGAGATATCCAGCATTATTTACATTGATAATTATACTATTAAACAAATATTTTCATAGTTCGATAAATATCTCAATAAACATGCACTTAGAGGATTTTCTTGTCATTTGAAACTTCATGTTTGGTTAACAAAAATATTCTAACAATATATGTCTAGGCAGTTTAGGTTTCAAGATATACAATTTGTTTGTGAAAGTCTAAAAAAATATAATTTGTAGTTTGCATATATTATATTATAGTTAGGGTTGCCACCTTTTCAGATGCTCAAAGTGGGACATTTTTGGTACAAATGTTAGATTTTGCAGGACAAAACATACCCATGGCCAGTACAAAGGACAGGAATCCACTTTTTTGCCTAAATAAAAGCTTATTCTTGTAGCATTTTAGTTGATTATTCTATTTGTTATAACATTTCGGTGTTTCAGATACAGAATAACTGTTTTATGTAACTATTACATAAAATGTAGGAAATAATTTTGTCCTAAAATCTCAGGACATTTGCCATTTTTTCCATTTTATGCAGGACACAAATGCCCAAAGAAGGACTGTCCCTCGCAAAGTGGGACAGGTGGTAACCCTGATTATAGTATTTATGGAAAAGACTATGAACGCATTGGCAGTTATCACTCTAATGAATACTTGTTACTGATATTGTTATTTATACAGTTTCAATAGCTTTTTTGGTTACAAAATATTTACATTTGTTTATCTTAAGTGTTTTAAGTTAATTTTTCAGAAAATACTCTTGAATGGAAAATGTGTGTAGTCTGTTAGAGCTGTGACAATCCAAATCACACTGGTGTTAATGAGTTAAACCACATTCAAAATAACATCTCAGGTATCACCTTTAGAGAAAAATAAATAGATAAATAAAGCTTTGAAGCAATTTTTATTTTATTTCCATCCCATCACTATAAATGTCCGTTAAGATCTCTAGATAGACAGATAAACAAACACACTCTGGAAATAGCTGTATATCTTCCAGAGTAAGTAGGCTCAGAAAATATTTAGTGAACCATCCTCAATGAAGATTTTTCAGCCATCCATGTATAGATTTTTATTATGGAAGCAAGGTAACCTCAATAACAACTCACTTGAACGCCATTTCTTATTAAACTGATACAGCTATGAGACCTAGAACCTAATTAGCATCTAAAAATGATATCAACTACCCCATTAGGAAAATGTTAACAACTTCTGAATGGACAGAACTGAAAGGGAGATACATATTTGAATTAAAGTCATTATCTGCTCATTATTAATATAAAACAGGAATGAGGGTGAGGTAAAAAAAACTAAAACATTTTTTTTGTTTAAAAAACAAAACACATCAACTGCTGGCTATAATCATAGTACAAATATGATGTTTAAGGAAAATAAGAAATTAGTCTAGTCCTAATGTACTGCATAAAACATTTTGCCACCCTTTTTATGCACTAGCAAAGACTGGGATTAGAGTATGTCAGCAAGAAAAAGATAAAACAATCTAAGTTATACAACTCTAGGGTCTAACCAGCAAGTTCAATTTCAGACCCATGACTAACACACCTTGGCCAACAAATCTCTTTCCCTATATGAGGAAAGTTCACACTGAGTCCTTTATCCTTTCACAGCTTCTAATTATATCTGTGGCCTGTGACAGTCACTTGTACAGGTATAAATTCTTAGTGTGCCATTATCAATAAATTAAACAAAGCTAATGATGGCATTATATGTGGCACATGGAATAAATGGGTCTGGCCCTTAGAGATGACAGGAAGAGATATAATTAATGGCTAGCCCATGTTTCACAATAAACTACACTAACTTGTTGATAAAAATGTCTCAAAGTAGACAAGAATGATAGAAATTCATCAAAAACATGTAACTGGATAAAAAAAATGCTGAGAAATTTAACAGAAAAAAGTGCCCAATAGTTGAAGAAGAAGTTGACAAATAATTCTAAATGTTAATGTGAAGTTTAAAAGTGATGGTAAATTATTAAATGAAAAGTTTAGCAAAGTATTTCATCAACAAACAACAGCTACATCCAAGTTTATGGTAAATTCTAGAGAGTAGTTCTTGACCAATTTTAAACCTCAGATTGATATCTACAGTTTGGGTAAAGTATAGATACATTTTTGCTAAGGTCTGCATATTATCCTAGAAATTTATTGAAGAAACTTGCACTTGTCCCTTGTCCTTGTTCACCTGTTTTAGAAACGTTAACTTACTGGTTATGTCCCCCAACACAGAGCACAAAGATAGTTACAGAAGTTTAAAAATAAGGTAAGTAATATCTGCTATCTAATTATAGGCTGAAAGGTTTGATCTCAGTATTGTACTATGCTTTGATTTTATCTTATATAAGCGATTGTGACTCTTGTCTCCTGTGTTTTGATTTCTGCTAATACTGATTCAAGAATATCACAAACTATTAATCAAATTTAACAAAATTTTGTTCAGTTGTGACTAATGGTTTGTTCTAAGTTTCTTATATGATTCAATTTACTGAAATCATACCATGATCTTAAACAGTTCCTATATGAAGGCATTTTAAATGACACAGAGGGCATAACCTGTATACTAACAAAAGATTCAGGGATATTTTGGAAACCATTCATGTTTTTTGTCTTATACATTATTATATTATGGTTTTCTATATATGCAGACAACAGTAAACTTGGAGTGGTAGTTTCGGCATTAATGGATGATCCCAGTTTGTGGAATCTGCTTGCTTGGTTAGACTGCTGAAAGGAATAATTTTGTTAATAATACAATAAACAATAAGAAGGGGAAATACAGATGATGATTTTTATCACATTTAAGTGGAATGCATGCAACATATGTACTTTCCCCAGAAAGCTGTCAATTAAAATTAATTCAAGAAAGGCCAAACATTTGGACCTCTTCAAGAGGAACCTTGACGATTGGATGGGAGAAAGGAAATTCACCCCAGGGATCACGTCAGTCGCCCTGCTAGACAGGGGTCCAGGAAAGTAAATAATATGGGAAGAAATAGCCAGGGAATTGTTATGGCTAGGCTTGTATAGGCCCTAGGGCTGATAGCCTAGTACCAACCTATGAACATTTAAATACCAATTATTCACCACTCTATTTAGAACAGGGAAGGGGAAAAATAATTATTTTTATTATTTTATTCCTGGAGCTATAGACTTTTGAAAGGCTATGGGGCTTCCTCACTAAAAACAGTCTTAGAAGGCCTTACTGTCTTTCAAATGTGCTACTAGGTCAACAATTCAGTTTATTATAAACTCTGTAAGAGCGATGTATTCAAGATATACACTCATCAACTCCTAGTATCTAGCCTGATTTGGGCTCACTGTAAATAACCACTCAGAATTAAACAGAATCCAAGGAAAATCAATCTTGCACTTAGCTTAAACAAAACTGCTTTCAATGTTGAACTTGTAATTATCTGTAATTATCATTTTATACCTTTGTGCCCTTGTTCAGCTAAACTACATTCTGAATTAAACAAAAAACAAGTGTGTGCATGTGTGTTTGTGTACACATGCTTTCGTCTTCGCATTTTTAGTGGTATACAAGATAATCAGTATTTGTTCAGTACAGAAATCATTAAGACACATTTAGCGGAGCATAATACTTGAGCAAATCTTTCAATGAAATGTTACATCCCCTAAAGTACCTTATTTGTATGTGCAAACTGTAATACTAATTCCAACAGTGTTCTTAACCTAAACCCTAGACATTAGGGTATTATTCAAAGTTGTAAATAAAAGACTTTTCAATGGGATATTTTCAAAGAATCAAAACTACTGTTTACTTTTTTACATAATTGTATAATGATTATTTTATTCCATGTTATTATCTATATTACTGTAATTGCATTCTAATATGATACAGCTTTTCTCCCAGGGACAC